>NW_026913103.1:16090000-16634904 GCF_034315485.1 Pezoporus occidentalis | reverse complement strand
TTAGTTACGAAATTTTAGTGTATAAATTGTGAACGCAATGTGTTGGGGTCGAAGCCATATTTGGGTGCGTGCCCCTGGTTTCCCAGCGCTGCAATAAGGCACCTCATATAGCCATTCTGGTGGTTATGTGTCAGTTCTTACGCTAACATACTGATGGTATTTTCTCTGGGTGACAAATCCAAACAGCACTAAAGTATGGTTTGACCTTATTTTTTTCTAGTAGTTGGTGCATTTAAACCCGAAAATCAAGCTGCCATTCAGGTCAGGGAATAAGCCTGGTTGAAAACAGTGAAAACAGGCTTTCTGGAGGCAATTTTGCTGAGGGAGCTGAGTGTTTTTGACAGGGTGTGCGGATCTGCCCCTGTTTAGAGGGGGACACCAGGGCAGGCAGGGATGCCTCAGCACCTGGCTGCGATGGACGGCAGAGAGCAGAGCTGGAAACCACTGGATCACAGTGCAGCACAGCTGTACTGTAGCCAACATGACATTACTTATTAAGAAAGCCTATTTAGCTGACATTTTCTCTGTGTGCCATTAAGACTTGCCTGCAGTTGGCACGTATGTAAATGCACAAAAGGGTACCCATGCTATGGCAGCCTTCCCCGGGGTTTCAAAAGGAGCTGGGCCTGGCACTGCCACCCCAGGTCCTGCTTTATTACAACTGTAAATGGCTTTTGCTGCATGCCCAATTGGCATATCCTTTAAAGTTGAGATGGGGTGGGATGGAGGGCGTTTGCTTTCCTAAGTGAATTAAGCAGTTTTGAAGAGGTCAAAGCTTGCAATGCTAGAACCAGACTTGTGTTTAGCTGCAGCCCAAACAAGGGGAGCAGAAGGGAAGCAGCCTTTCCCACACCGTCTCCTGGGATGTTTTGAAACCAGCCAGAGGCACCAGGCTGGGCAGGGCAAACGCTGCTTCTGACAACCAAGGTGGCAGTTCAGCACCAGCCATGACAATGTTTTCTGTCATTTATGCAGCTGTACTGGAGCAACTGGATTGCTGTCACCTACTCACTCGCCACCAGATGTTTAACAGCTGCCTAACAACACCATCTTTGTTACTTACTTACTGGTTTAAACCAGGAATTCAGAGGAGAAAGACAAATTGAATTACTACGCCACTGAACTAGACTGCCTTCCCCTAATATTGTTAAAGCCTTATGTGAAATAATACAGGATGAATTGTGAACCTCTTCATCAGTTTCTGGGAAGACGGCTTTAAATGCTAATCATAGCTAATTAAATTACTTAACTTCATTTGCCTTTGCCAATGGGCCATATGATAAGATGATTTCAGAAGACAGTGCTTTCGGAGGCTGTGGCTCTTATATTTTACACCAGGGCAATGTTAATCACCAGAAAATGTAATTACCACATTATTGCTAAATCCATCTGTATGAAATAAAATGAACTCCAGCAATGGGAAGACATGAAATATCAAACTTGTTTAATAATGAGAAGAACTGCTACTTAATCTCCTCAAACACTCAACTCTTGGTTAGTAGGGAAAGCTCACAGCACAAGAGATACATGTTTATGACCAAACTAATATTTAATATATGTATTAAAAGTCTCCTCCTCTCCACAGGAAGGGGAGTGCCTCATCACACAAAATATTTTTTCAGTTTCCACTCTACATCTGGAGAAGCTGAGGCAGACACATTGAAATCGCTTCTCCTAGCTATTGATACAAAGGCTCTAGACTGCAGCTCGTAAGATCTTGGGCCTTATTCTTCTTGCACCTTTCTCCCACGTCACGCTGCTATCTTTCTGCAGATCAACACTGTGCTCAAAGCCTGGAGGCTAACATCTGTATTACCAGCCAGCTGCACTCGTCAGTTACTTTCATCTCTTCTATGCTTGCGGGCCTGTCATTTGAACTACAAGGGCGCAGGTGAAGCACTACCATCATTCTGTATTTATATTGGTATGAAAATGCTTACGGATGATGACTGTTGAAGCCAGGAATAGAAATTGTGCACAGATCATTGGCCAGAAAGCATAATTTGAAAACACTAGTGCCTGGCCATTGAAATTTATCACTCAATTTCCATCCCTGGCAAGAGCCTGCTAAAGAAAACTCCTTCCCATTGCCGCCTAGCACACTGGCTGGCTACACCAGTTACAACAGCACAACATATTATTCAAATGGGGGAGGTTCAGTCTGTCCAGGGTCATCAGCATCTCCCTAAGACTGCCTGCTCTAACCACTTATTTTTAACATCAGCATTTGTTCACACTGTTCCCTTTTTTCCAAATGTGGCATTTTTTACATAGTGGTCATTTGTTCAGTCCTCCGCTCAACTTCTACTATCCACTGCTGGGCTTTTGCAGTTACACATTCATTTGCTCTGTCCTGTATCTGCTGCAATAACTCCCATCTTCACCATAATCTCATACACCTACTACAGCCTTGTGTCTGTTAAACTGCCTGCAGTGTGAAACGCTGAGGCCTCAAGCTCTGCAAACGATGAGATCAGTTAGTACTTGGGCCTTCCCATGGTCACAGCAGGATTTGTGATGCTCTGACTCCACCAGTTTAAGAAAGCAACAGAGAAACTTCCCACGTCTTTCTCCTAATGATGCAACTTCCCCAGCCAAAGCTAGCACCTAATCACAATCGTATGTTACGTGGCAGCCAGGAAAGTGAGTGCACACATCCAGATTAACGTGGGAGACAAATACTGAAGTTCAGTTTATGGTGTGGAAATACAGACTTAAAACATAACTTTACTTTTAGAACCTGAAGTGTTATGTCTTGTCAGGTGGAGCTGATTTCATTGTGAAGGCCTTAATCAATATTTACAAAACACTGTACTGAGTAGAAAAATTAGAAAAGGGAATGATATGTTAAAAATCTAGTGTACAGCAGAAAACATAGGGGGTCTACTTGGAGAGAAAGGATTTGCTTATGATACGGAAAGAACAAGACCTCCATTCTTTAGTACATGACATAGAATCACTATGGTTGTTGGAGAGTTAATCATATTGAATGCAGTTATAAGATGTGACTACTTTGTGTGCACATAAATTCGTTTGTTTATGGCATGTGAATTTTAATTGGGGATGATAAACTGCAGTTATTCATGGAATTCTGGAGTCTTTTGTTAGTGCTTAATTTAAGCACATCTGTGAAATGGAGACTTGTGTTTATGATTTTGCACATTAGTATTTGAAAGAAGCCTATGTGATCAGCATACCTATCGCAAGCAAGATGGGGGGGGGGTGTCTGGGGGGGGGTGAGCGGGGAAAGCTTTACATTCACTATCATTCAATGACAGAAAATTACTGTAATACTCTAAACATTAAGGTAGAATGGTTGGCATGATGAATAGTACACATGCAAGCATTGTAAACTGTACTTTGTAACAGTTGTGAACAGTCTATTAATCTCCTTTATTAAATGCAGGAATATCAGAAATTTAAGACTGGGCAGCTCCAGGCCTATTAGACATCTGGTGTCTCAGGTTATTTCTAGTTCACCCTGGCCAGCACTGAAGCCCCAGCCCAGCTGCTCACTCACCCCTGCCCAACCTGATGATGGGGAAAGCAAGAAAACTTGTGGGTCAAGGTAAAGGTAACTGAAGCAAAGCAGCATGTGCAAGGAAAGTAAACAAAGGAGTTAATTCACTACTTCCCATCTGAAGGCAAATGTTTAGTCATTTCTGGGGAAATGGAGCTTCATTGTTTGTATTGGTTACTTGGAAAGGCAAATGTTACAACTATGAACTCGCCCCTTTGCCCAACTTTTATTGCTGATTATGGCATTTTATGGTATGGAGTATCTTCTTTTTCTGTTTTAGTCTCCTTCCAATTTCTTGAACACTGCCAACTCACTTGCTGGGAGGAGCAGAATGGGAGGGGGGAAAGGAGGCCTTGAGGCAACACTGCTCTGCAATTACTAAATCACTGGTGTGTTATCAACACTTCTGGTCACAAATTTGAACCACAGTACCATACAGGCTGCTATGAAGAAAATTAACTCCATCCTGCACTTTAATGATCCTGACCTTGCAATGCTGACTTGTCTTCTTGGTTTGATCTTGGACCTGCCCAGCAGCTCTTTCCGCTTGGGTACTGTGGGACTGCACCTCTTGCTAGTAAGGCTAATGTTTTTTTTGTTTTGTTTTGTTTTTTTTTTTGCCTTGCTGTCACAAGTTTGATCTTGGCTTCCAGCTTCTTAGCTACAGGAGTAAACCACTCTCGCCACTTCCTGAAAATGAGAACCATGAGCTGTATTTCTAGGATGTATTACAGCAATAAAGGCATACATAATAGCTCAAACTTCCTCTTTTTTTTTTTCTGATATATAGATGATAGTTTCACACAAAAACTATTCAATTTTTAAGAAGTTGAAATTCCAGACCTGTGATAGGTCTGACAGCCCTGTATTTAAAACAAGCTTTCAACCCAAGGTACTTATCAAGCTCCACCATGGCCACCTGATTGTCTTATTTCATTCTGACATTCTCCACTTGCTTTTCCTTTTTCTCTGCACAATAAATTATTTCAGGAGCTTGTATCTTCCCATAAATATATACAGCCCTCACCAGATTTAGGCCTCTTCAGTAATAAAACAAGTTGTTACTGTGAAGGAAAACAAAACTCACCTAAATTATGTGCTTTGTAAATCAAAAGTGAAGGGCTACTGGGAGGATTTACTTGCTTCTAGCCACAGCTAGTTGAGTTTATGCCCTGAAATCTGAGAATCCATTGTCCTCATGCTATTCAATAATAAAAATATGTTAATGAAAAGATTTATAAACTTAAGTGCAACTTTATTCATATACAATGGAAATATCACAGTGATAAAGATGAATTCAGATGTGATTTTTATTAGTCCTTCCACTTCCCAAAACTTCTGATACAGCAGTCTTATGTACTTTGTCACCATAGGAGAGGAACAACATGAAGCCAGTGGCAAATGCCCGGATTTTCTTAGGGAATGTGGTAGCTTGGTTGTTGGCAATACACATGCTGTAATTGTATGATAAAAGACATTAAATTTTTACTCAGCTTCAGTGCAATTCTTACAGTGAATTTGTTTGAAGCAAAAGGAAGAAAGACTAGGGGAGACTGAATTTGTAACATCCTGTGAAGCCAGAGATGGATTTGGTGCATTTCAAGCTGTCTAGGACTAGAGTTGGGACTTCAGATGTACAATGTGAAACAGGAATAATCTGGTTTGCAAAACTTGCATAACATGTGGTGGTTTTAGATGAGACAGTTGAACCATAAATACCTGTTACTTATTCATACAGTTGCAGGATAAATGCCTGCAGAGCAGTACCAAAGTTTAACAAGAAGTTTTATTCACTGTCTGTAGTCAGAAATTTAATTTTAGATCTCTAATTACACCTTAAACCAAACAGAATAATGCCGTGTTACTACTTTTTATGTAGTCATCTTGAAATACTACCTAATTCCATATATGGCCAGATAACTGCTGAGATATTGTCTCTTTTGGTTTTGAAAAGATATATATATTTAATTTTTTAATTATCAAATGTAAAATTCCTGTTACTTTGGAATTCTCTTGGATGCATATATTACAAATAAATGAAAAATGAATTAACAGGGATGCTCTTGCACAATGACAATCTGGTACTTAAACAAATAATGGCAAATAACCGGTGCTATCCTTGGTATGAGACAAAAATGGAGATCTTCTTCAAACATGTGGACTGTAGTATCAGCATTTATATCTCCCAGCTAAGCATGAGAGTGACAGCTTTTTTATATAGTTGCTTTCATATTTCTTTGGAGAATGTACGGGGGGGGGGGGGAGGGGGAACCCAAGCTTTGGTACTGCCCAAAGCTTATCTTCTGCTACATCTGCAATCTGACCTATTTGACTTCCAACTGAAAAATCACAAAGATGTATATTGCCACATTTTATTTTTGCCACAAAACTGCTGACATTACTGCAACTGCCTGGTACTGTCATACACCTTGAAATCTGCAGCAAGCCTAGAGAAAAGTGACATGTGGAATTATTTCTGCATCCCTAGGCTATATTCTTCTATCACCACTTGTCTGTCACTTGTGAAGTTTGAGATATTTGTTTAAAAATAATTGGTATGGAATTTTGCCTCCCCTCTCCTATTTCAGGAGTAGGCATTCTAGATACTGGTATGCTGTGTTTTTGTATGTGAATCCATAAGTATGGCTGCAATTCTTTGTACTGTTGTAAGCTCAGCTCATGGGCTGTTTGATAAATTTTGCAAGTCAAGTCTCTGGAGCAGTGACTCTGAGGTGAGCCAGTATAATTTAGATCTATGTTATTTTCTTTCTTTCCTAATCAAGACTTGCAGATAATGCTTGGCGGACTTCTGGAAGTTTCCTACTAATAAATGATAGATTTTTAGTTAAAACTGTTACCTCATGCTTGTGCAGTGAAAACATCAGTTCCTCATTATTATCATTCTTTTTTCTAGCTGCAGAACTTGGTCTTTTTTAGGGATTAGTAACCTCACCTCAGTTCTAGTAGTTCTGCTTATGAAAATGTTCGGCTTTGGTGGCAAGGAAAGCAGAGTTAATTTGCAGTAGTAATGGATTGATTTGTTGGTGTATAGAAGTGTTGCAATAGGATTATGTTTGTTAAGTTTTAGAGTGTATGTACACTTGCCTGAGGACAATGTCTTGTTTGCTTTTTCTTGTTTGGCAATGTGTTTGCTTAAAGCTTTTTGTTGTCCACTCAAGAGCCAGAGGCTTGCTCTGCTCACATGGTCAAAGGGCTTTACACCAGGTTAGAAACTCTCATGTATAGAAACCCTGTTATTGCAGATAAATGTAATGTTAATATAAAAATGGGACTCAGAAGAGGGACTTCAACAACTCTGCAACCCTTTTAAACCTCTTAAACCTGCTTTCAGTTATTTAAAAGGGTCTCCAGGTAAAGAAAAATCCTTAATTTACACTGTTTCTTGTTTTTCTACCATATTGTCCCCAAATAAGCCTTAATTAGGTTGGGTTCATTCCAGTTTACTTTAGGCATCTAACTAAAGTGGATTATGTAAGAACATACTTAATTAAAGACCCTTTGTGCCCAGTAGTGACAGGCACCTGACTCATCCTCTCTTTATAAATTGTAAAGGAAATGGAGAGTAATTCCTGAGAACTCCATTCAGTGACTGAGGTTTAATTTGGGCCATAAAGTGCCAACGGTGGAGGTATGTGAGATCTCACATTTTTTATCATGTTTTACAAAACAGAAAAGCACAATAGAAGCAGATCTGTAGAGTGAAACAGTTGAGGATGCCTGAATTCACTGACAGTATTTTATCTGGGAGTCTTACCTGGTCTTCTACTAAAAGACCCATTAGCCATTATAGTATCCTGGAGGCCATCTTTCAGGTTACCTTGTGTTGAAGGGAATCCAATTTGCACATTTGGAGTGAACTTCTACAAAGTAACTGCTGCAGTGCAAATAGACTGAAGCTCCCTTTATTGTGATATATTACAGTTCTAGTAGTTGACTTCACATAGTATCTCTTGAAATCAAGTTCATAGCACGTGCCTGTCTTAGGCACATGAACAGATAACTAACTGAAGGACAGAGCTAATGAGTCTACATTACATTAGTCTACATGATACTTTTGCATTACTTAAATTTTACTTCCACAGGGAAAAAAGCTGCTTTGAACACATCAGAGATGCCATCTAGGGCGCATGGTAAGGCAGTGAAACGTGAGGCAAACTTCAGTAAAAAAAACCAAACAAAACCCTCGCCAAAAAAACACCAGCACCTCATCTCTCCTACCTCTCCCCCCTACACAAAACAAACAAACAAAACCCCCAAAAGCAAACAAACAAGCAAAGCCAAACAAACAAAAAAAAAGAACATACCCCCCCCCCCAAAAAAAAAGCCCACTAAAAAACCCCCAACATCCTGCACACTGCATTTTTATTGTAGACGTAACCAGAGAAAATGGTATGGTGCTAAACTAAGTGCAGGAAGTAGGGATGATCAAGAGATGCTCTTCAGAAGTTTAGCAGTGATTCAAATTTAAAGAGTAAGGTATTTAGTTTTAATTGGGCAAGAAAGTCTATCAGAAGGATTCCAGAGCAGCTTTTTAGAAACGTACAGCAAACAGAAGCATCAGAAAAAAAGCAGGAGCTGAAAGGGCAACTTCAGATGGAAATGAATCAGACCTTTACTGCTTGAGGTTGTAGTATGAAACGTCTGTAAGCTCTGAGTTTATAATTCCCCCAAGCTTCTCCAGAACTATAATATTTTTGATCACATGAAGGCACACTGACAAGCCTATACTACAGATATGTTTTAAACATCTCAGATAAACAAAACAAAAGTAAATATCCTACTTCAAATCACCTGTATCTTATCAAGTCAAGCTTAGTGGGTCTTAAGTTTATTGTAGAAATAGAGCTTCATGTTGCCAGTACATTTTTGGAGTTGTTGAACAGTTTAATACAATTCAGTATGAAAAAACAAGCTGACAAGAAAACACTTTGAGTTGGAGCAGGCAGCTTATTGTAGGTGCTAGTAATTAGGCTTTGGTGTCTGGGGCACCTTCTTATTTGACTTTGCAAATATGAATTTGAACACCCAACTGTTACAAAGCATATTGCCTGCCATAGTAATCCCATAAGTTGGATGGTAGCTGACAGTTACCTGTGCAGGATTCAGCCATTAATGACATTAAAGAATGTTTTAGACTGCACATTAAATAGGCATCCCTGAAATTTTAAAGGTCAGGTGTAGTAGATTTTCTACTTTTAATGCTTCCAGTCCTCCATAGGCTTTTAACTCAAACTGGTTTTGTACACAATTCGGGATTTAATGGAGAATTATTGGTACTATGGGCATATGTATAATATTGAACATTATTGTAACATTCAGCTTTATTTGAATAGTGCCACTTTATTATTATAAATACTACTTTTTGTATTGCAATGCAGATGGTTTTGGACAAGCTGTAAATTAATTTAAGTAGCTTAAATCTAGGAAACTACAGGTCTTCACAGTAATCTTTTGGGAAACTGTTCTAATCATGAAGTTTTATAAATTTACTACACACTTCTCACAATACACGCTTTCCTTGAAATCAGTAAACTAAGAATAAAACATTTTGTCTCAAGAAGCTTTTGCATTTCTTGAAATCTAGTTCAAAGGCATCTTCTCCTAAATCCAACAGGGCTCTGTTTAATTTGGTACTTTGGTTAACTGAATGCACTTTTGCCCTGTTAAGAGCCTGAAATTGTTAAAATTCTTGTCCATCTAAAGGCTCTTAACATTTTCAGGATTAAAGTTTGAAGGTTTTTTTTTGGTTGTTTTGTTTTGGTTTTTTTTTTGTGTGTGTGATGTGTTTTTTCTGGAGAATACTGTCTTCTGAAACTAAAAAGATCTCTTACAATTTAAGAAGGAAGATCAAGAGGACTCCATGGAGTGTTAACAGCTTCAATTTCTTCAAGCACAGACCTCAGTGCCAGTGTCTTATCAAACACATACAGACCAGCAGAAAGTTGCCTGGTGAAATTTCCCACAAACAAAAATTGATTTTTTTGGGAAAGTGAGTCAGGAGTTTCATCATCTCAAGCCAGAGAAGATCCACTGAACCTTTATGTTAAATACTTCCACGTTAACTCCAGAAGAGGTGTCTTCATTTTAGACACAGTGCAGTGCTGTGTGAAGATGCTAGTTTGGCTCTTAGAAAAAAAATCGTACAGCTCTAGCCCAGAATCTCAGATGCTGTTATGAGTATTTTAGCCTGAGCTGATTTTCAGTTTAGCACTCAACCCGTACCACAATAAATTCACATCTGCCTGCACAGATCAAGCATTTGTCAGACATGGTGGTAGACAGCACAAGCATTAGGATTGATGCAGAAAATGCTATTACTAACATTTTTTCTTGTTATGTTAACTCAACCTGGTTGGGAGCAGTAAGAATTTTAATAGGCACTTTAAGTCTGTAAGAGTTGTGATACTTCAAAAATATTTGCTTATATTCTGAGTAAATGAGAGTAGTATTTGAGTAATTATTCTAATTAAATACCTGAGTATTCTACCTCTTCGACTTGAAGACAAGCTTCAAAACCAAAATCAGCCACAATCACAAAATGTCCATAGAACAACAGATAAAACATATTCTGTCTTTGTTTTTATTTTTCTCTTTCACTCTGTGTTTTAGAAACCCAAACCAAAGCACATAGACAAAACCCCTCAATTAAAGTGAGTCAAAACCAAAACTATTTACTAGCAAAAACTATTTTGCCAATGAGCCTTTCATTAAATAAGCTAATAACCAAACATCCTTGCATTTTCCTCTTCTTTTAGGAAAAGATCCAAACCCTTCCATTCAAGCTTGAAAATAAAGGATATCTGTAAAGAAATCATAGAATCATAGAATAGTTAGCATTGGAAAGGACTGTTAAGATCATCAAGTTCCAACCCCCCAGCCATGAGCAGGGACAACTCAAACTAAGCCACGTGCCCTGGCTTAAGACACCTGAGGGGTGCAGATAGGAGTAATCAAATCCTGTGTAACACTACATCTTAATCTTTAGTTTCTGCAGAACTGGAAAACAACAGCATACTCTCAAGCATTTTGGCTATTCACTTTAATAAATTAAATGATGTCAAGTCACGGGGATGATATGGGAATTAAAAAAATTGTGCACATTTTAAATGTCAGAATGATCATGAGCACAGCTTTGGGAAAGGACAACTAGCATTCTTCTAAGCAGACTGTGGGAGCCAGACATGGGGCAGGCATAATTTCATACCAACAGTTTCCTTGTGGAGACTTGTCATGGATGCTAAAGCACTTTATAGCCACACTGCTGTGGCTATAAAGAGCCTGTGGCAGCTGTGTCAGGTTAGAGAAAAGGCCCTGGAAGTGTTAAGTTGAATAACCCTGATGTGTACAGAGAGATCCTGTGAGAACAGCTATGGAGGCAGGAGATGAGACAATGCAAAAACAAGGTACTGTTAGCTCCTCTCTACCTTCATGTTCATTGCTGCCTCTGCGGTCAGGTTTGCTCTGTTCTTTGTTGATAACAAAAGCTCCGTGTTACCATTATACAGCTGCTTAGACACCTATAACAAGAAACTTTAAATTAGTAGAAACAGAGTAGAACAGGTTAATTTTATGTTGCTTAATATGTAATGGTTATGGTCTTGATTATTTTATTTTCTTAAAATAAGTGGTGTCGTAATGGTGCATGTAGTAGCAAGTAGTACTGTTGTTATGCGTACTGATTACTATAATCAGGGAATAAACTGATTCTAGCCTATTTTTATATCTTCAGTTTATACAATCTATTTTATGGACTATTAAAAAATATTGATTGATTTGGATCAGGATAATGCATATGTTTCAGGTTTGATAGATTGTACCATAAACAGTTCCTGCTAAATTTCGCGTGACGTGTTACTGCTTTATATCTAATGTTTGCATTATGCACTGCAGGAGTGTATTGGATCACTGAGAAACACTGGATAGCAGTTATCGCCATAGATGGCACATTTTCTATGAAACTAATCCAAGTCCTAATTGAAGAGTTCTTGAGACTCATTCTGCAAGTACTCTGCAGTTTGAACACGTCTGTAACACTGCGTGGGAGGGATAGTTGTTCTTTGTGGGGTTGCTTGATAGGAAAATAACAGATTTCAGATATTAAAACAGGAACTGTTCAACTAGCTGCAACACTGCATGATGTTTTGTGTGTTACCATGACAAGATACGTAGCATAGATGAGACTTCATTCAAACTAAAATACTGAGTGGACTTTAATGGCACTTTACCATGCTCAGTTAGTACCTCACAGATTGGAAGGTGGCTAATGGAACACTATTATGTAAATAAAAGTCTAAGGAAAAGCTAAATTACAGTTTTGCTAGTTTAACTTCAGTTACAGAGAACAAATAGGTATTCTTTTGAAGATCTGATGAGTGGACACTTGAAAATTTTATCTTCATAAAACAAAGCTATGACATTTTTGAAAAGTTATTTTTCACTAACGCACACTGCTATCAAGATGGAAAGAGGCAAAAAGTATACTTACTAGACAAGCAAGCATTACAAGGAGGCATTTGGCAACATTTCCCTGTCCAAAGCTTTAACATGTAAGATGCAAAATTCTTGATATGCAGAACATAAAAGTAACTTTAGTGACGCTTTGAATAGGACTCCTCTGTTGAGAAATAAGGATATAAATGAGTTATGAATGGATTTACTTTAGACTTGAAATATGTTACCAGTGAGAGACGTGCACGCGCTTGTGTGCACACACATACCCCCCCTGAGAAAACAAATCACAGTCTTAAAAATTAAAATGGTAATAAATTCCTGATTGTGCAACAAATGCTAAATGTGATCAAAGTCCTTATTAGTTTTACATATGGGAAATTTAGTATCACATTTAACCAACAGAAAATGTGATCCAGCACATGGAAATATGTAGCTCTACGGCAAAAGCGAATCATACTGCAGAAACATTTTATAGAGTGTAAATGTTAGAGTATTTATAACTGATACCCAAATAAGAATTGCAGTGTTTGTGAAGCAAAATACGTATCCTAAGCTACATACATTTTGAGGCCTAGCAGATTATAAGGATCAACCTTTCAACTTAAACCTAAGAACATTCGAAAATCTGTTTTAGAAAAGTGGCCGGCGTGACACATATTTATCTGTAAAAGCATTCTAGAGAAAACTGACCGTTAACTGCATTTAACTTAACATCTAAGAACTTGAAGTGATCAAATAGTTAGGAACATATGTATTATTACTTACTAATTTAAATTCATCATAAAGTCAGAAGGTGCTAGGAAACAAGAAAACTAACACTTGTATTTAGAATTACTTTGAAAAGTGTATCATCACTTCATGAAATTGTGCTTTATCTAATGGAATCCTTAGATACGAACAGATAGCATTGAATAGATTCTTCAACATGTCAGAGGAAACAAAAATTCAAGATTATAATTCTTCAGTAAAATAAGTGTCCTGGGTTCAGCTATAGCAGTTATTTTTCTCCTTCTTAGTAACTGGTGCAGTGCTGTGTTTACTGGGCTGTTCTTATTTCAACCTGTGGGATTTGCATTCTTCTCATTCTCCTCCCTATCTGTCCAGGAGTGTGGAGGGGGAAGAAGGGGGAGAGTGTATGACAGGTAGAGTGGTTCTGAGTTACTGGCAGGGCTTAAACACTAATTTCTACTTTGTTTTAGTGGTTAGTCCCTTCAAGGAATGTGGACTGAATATTTGTACTTTGTTATTGACTGATTGATAATAATAAATACAGCAGCTGAACTTGCATCAGTTCAGTGTTCTAGTCTGTACTCTTACCAGAAGTAGCTAAACAAGATTTTAATTTGAAATGGGTTGAAATAGATTAATTTATCAAAACATAATTAACTGGCAGTCAGTGACCTGTACGCTGCAGACCAGTATCAGCAGTATATCAAATAAACAGCAGTACTAGACACAAAAGGCTAATTTATATTAGTCTGAACACCCCTCTGTAACTAACCCCCAGAAATTCCCTTCCTGCTCTCCCTGACTGACATGCATACGTCACTCAAATGCCAAGTGGGTGACGCACACAGATGAGTGCACACACACGAGTGCACACACACACACAAGTTGCTCTGTCTGACCTTGGAAGGGGTTTGTATCCACTGTGGGGACTATACTCTGTTACCTGCTCTCTCCCCCTCTGGTACAAATCTCCATGATCCCTCTGTGCTTTTCAAGCTTGTGCTTTTTTTAGTTTTAAAAATGTGTAATTCCGTGGTTACTCTTTAATCCAGCCAGTGGGCATCATCTCTTCAGCATAATCATTTTTGGTCAAATGCCTCCTCAGGCAGTTTTAGGTGTCCCAACTCCACACACTGGCTGCATTGATACTCCCATCTTAATAGTTGCAATTATCCATCTTCTTTTACCAAAGGTGGGCCATGCAAGTATCTCCACAATAATTTCTTTAATGAAATTAAAAATACAATGATATTGTTGTAATTTTCAGGGCTCAAATTTGCTTCCTAAATCATATAGTAAAATTTCTCCATAATTATTTATAGTCTTAAGCAGTTATAGGCAAGATCTCTGCTGGAACTGGCCTTCTCACTCAACAGCCAGCAGTTTCCTTCTGCATACAGATTTTTCAAGATACCTGGAATATCTGCAAGTGTATTCTTGATCTTCCATCTGCTCCCATTGTTTCATTCTCTGAACTAAGGCTTCAGGCCATTTGGAAGGTAGTTGTTAATGGATCTTAGGATCTCTGTAATCATGTGTGGTTTTGAACCTTTATAGCATGATCAAAAGAAAAACTTCTGGGTTTAGTAAAGGAGTTAACAAAATAGACATAGGAGATGGCTGGAATTACAGGGCAGGCAACCTTTAATTCCTATTTGCATTTTTAGATTAAAAGCAGAAAGCCAGAAAGCGTTTAGCAGATAAATATTGTCAAGATGAGTAGTACATTTGGTGTCACCATCTTATATGAACGGTATGTTCTGAGAAAAAAATAATTCTGTATATATGCAAAACTACTGAAAATAATACTTGCATATTATACTGACTTCTGCTTGCCCTAATTATGTTTTCATGACTATAGTCTAACCCTGCACAGAGGAAGAAATATCAGGGAGTAGGCAATTGCATTACTCTACCTCAAAAGTCACCGCTCTACTCAGAAATCCAACAGTATATTACAAATTGTGTTCAGAAGAAGCTAATTCTTCATCCTAGAGTCGATATCCAAGCCACTGCTCTGGAGAACAATACTGAGCTAAAAGTTCTGACAAGAACACTGGAAAGTGAAAATAAAGCAAATGGAACAAAAAAATGCAACATACTATAATCTTTTCTATAAAGTAAATTATTTAAAGTAGTTCCTTTTTCCATATAGTTATATGAAAAATATCTTTGTTTTTTTTAGTTTATCATAGAATGTCAGTTGTCAAAATGAACAGATTTTTTTTAATTTTTTGAATATTCACTAATCCTAGAGCGTACCTATATTTCAAGACAAACTGTCTAATCACATAATGATTTGTGAAAATTAAGTGTAAATAAATCTTAAATATAAGTCTTAAGTTTAGCATTCTTTAATTACATGAGTTTGTACTGGTTTTGTCTGGGATAGAGTTAATTTTCTTCATAGTAGCTCATACAGTGCTGTTTTGGATTGGTAATCAAGAAAATGTTCATAACACAGGCATGTTTTAGTTATTCCTAAGAAATGCTAACACAGAGTCAAGGCCAATATAGAAGAAATTAAAATAAAATATTTTTCATTTTCTGTGAAAAATATTTTCTTCAGTCAGCTAGCTTCGTATTTAATGGAAAGAAAAATAAAAAGCCTCATACAATCATAAAAATACTGGAAATACTTAAACAAGTTTTTACCTGAAGATCTAATATTTAATGGTAGCATGTCTGTGATATTTTTCAAAGGAGCAGCTGAAGTGAAAGAATTCAATAACATCTCTTTGAACAGTCTGTTATACTTCTCAATGTTCCTATACTAATTTTGATAATTACTTTCTTCTTTTGGGAGCTTCTTTTTATGGGCTGCAACTGTGCTTTAAAATTTAGGCAAATTCTTTAGAATTTTTTTTCTTCATTTAGAAAAGCTATTAAATTCTATTTGATTAGCTGTCATAGAAACATGGACTGAGTATGTGATACATTGTTTTCTAAGGACACATTGTGCTATGTTTTATATAGCTGCGGACTCCTGCTGAACTATTGTTTGATTTTGCTAAAACTAAGAGGAAGCAGGAACTTTAATTACATTTAGCTGCGTGTGTACATGAGTTTTTAAAAGATGGGTGTTATATATACTCATCTATTTATTTGCAATGTTGTTTACTACAGAATAATTTATTAGAGCATAAGGTATTGAAAACTTTGAGAGCATAGTTAAAATCCAAGTTATGAGTAATTCATAGCTGAAGATTTTCATGCTTCAACAGTATTCTGACCAATAGTCAAATGCTCTTGCACCCTCCCACTGCCACTGAAAGACAAGGACAGCATTTGCACTGTCAGAGTAGCTTAGGTTAGAATTCACACATGATGCCAGACTTCTGTGATTCATCCATGGCTAGTGCTCCCAAACTATTACTCATCTCTCCTTGCATTAGATGGTTGTCATTTAGACTTTTAATCCTCTACTACTAATCTCGTCATCTAGTGTCCTTTTTTAAATCAGTAGAGAAGACTTCTTCAGACAGTAAATCATACAAACCTTTTTCAGAACTGTGCTTTATAATCAATTGATTTACCCTTTGAGAGAGAGTCCTCCTCTCCCGCACCTCATTACTATAAAAAGTAATCTACAGTGGCTATTATAAAACACTGACTTCTATGACTGAAGTTATGTGAGGTGAATCTTCCTTTCCCACACACATTGGCACAATTCAGCAGGATTTGTGGAACATTAAGAGGTATGTGTCAGCAGCACATGCAAGACTGTAGAAATTTATGCCTGAGACTTATGCAATACAAACCAATTTTTCCATGAATATTGAGGGCAGAGGTAGTCAGCTTTAGGAGGATGATGAATAGCCTTCTAATGCCTTCTCTGCATACAATTTATGAGTACACAATTGTTCATTACCTAGCAGGGTATGGTAAATGACTGGGAGCAAACAAACAGACTAAGAATCAATATGATCACTCGATAATCTCTGCTGTCCAATGGCTGTCCATCATCAGGTAAGGAAGTGTTATCCTTAATTGCTCCTCCACAATCACACAGTTGTTCATAAAACTGGGACTTGGGTCATAGACAGATGAGCCTTTTAAAACTGAACTGTAAATTACAGCTTCATGGACAGTCAGGTTTGCATCTTTGAAAAGCCATTGACTGACATTGTAGGACTTTCAGTACAGAGAACAGAAATGACTCTCCTCGTTCCCCAGGTATGATATTTTCACCTGTTGTTTGCAGAGGCTGTTACTTTGATATCTCTCTGCCTGAACTGGCACTGCCTGGAAAATGATGTGATTAGAAGCATACCTCTAGAAACATATCTCTACCTTCACTAGTCAATGCAGGTCACTGGAAGGCCATCATGAGACTAGATGTACCTGGGATCTACATGGTGGTGCAGATCACTGGCTTTCTTCTCCTGGTTGTTCTTTTCAGGCATTGCTCTGTCGACAGCAGGTAGCACTGCTCTTCAGCAAGTTCAGTGTATGCCTTGGAGGTTAAGCAGAAATATAGTATTAGCCACAGTTAGTTCCAACTGCATACCATTAAATCAGACAAAATGGGGAATATTATGTATTCACTGACCACTTAAAATCATAATACTTTAAGATAAATCTATTAGCAACAAAACATGGAACAAGTAAAACCCCTATCAAAGATAAAAATATTTGGAAAAATGGAGGACACCCTCTACCCCACACCGATATTTCTGTATCTGCAATTAAAGAGAAACAAAAGAATTGATGAAAAATTTAGAATCATAGAATAGTCAGGGAGGGAAAGGACCTTAAGATCATCTAGTTCCAACCCCCCTGCCATGGGCAGGAACACCTCACACTAAACCATGTCACCCAAGACTGTCCAGCCTGGCCTTGACGACCGCCACAATGGAGCATTCACAACTTCCCTAGTGTCGTGGTTTAAGCCAAGCCAGCAACTGAGACGCTACACAGCCGTTCACTAACTCCCTTCCCCACCTTCCTCCCCCTGTTCCCAGAGGGATGGGGAGGAGAATTGAAAGAATGTAACTCTCACGGGCTGAGATAAGAACAGTCCAGTAACTAAGGTATAACACAAACCACTACTGCTACCACCAATAATAATAATGATAACTAATATAACAAGGGAAGAGAATACAACCACTCACCACCTGCTGACTGACACCTAGCCTGACCGAGCAGTGATCTTAACCCTTCTGGCTAACTGCCCCCCAATTTATAAAGTGGGCATGACATGCTGTGGGATGGAATACCTCTTTGGTCAGTTTGGGTCAGGTGTCCTCTCTCTGCTTTCTCCCAGGTTCCCCTCCTCTCTGGCAGACCATGAGACTCAGAAAGTCCTTGGTCAGAGTAAATATTACTGAGCAGCAACTAAAAACATTGGTGTTATCAGCGCTGTTCCCAGGCCAGAAGTCAGAAACATAGCACTGCACCAGCTACTAAGAAGGAGAAAAATGACTGCTGAGACTCAGGGGGTCTCTGTTGGTGCGATATTGCCACCAGTGCACTGTTGTGGTTGCAATTGGCACTTGTTCTTTGACCTTCAGCAACCCCACAACAGAAGGATCCTCTGAGAGACCAGGCAAGGTGGACAGCTGCTCAATTTCCTCTGTCTCCAAAGCAGCAATACCAAAAGCCCATCGGAATCCTTTTGGGTCTTTGAAGTACCCTCTCCTGAGGCAGCCTATGCCAAGGATGCATGGAGCCTCTGGACCAGTCACAAGGGTGTGCTTCTGCCACTTCCTCCCAGTCAGGCTGATTTCAGCCTCCAGTACAGTCAACTCTTAGGATCCTCCTGTCACTCCAGAAATAGAAATAGGTTCCACCCCTTGACAGCTTGATGGCATCAGAGTACACTGTGCACCGATATCTACTAGAGCCTTATACTTCTGTGGGACTGATGTGCCATGCTATCTGATCCACATAGTCCAGTAAATCCGAGTGTTCCCTACCTCCACCTGGCCAGAGGCAGGGCCCCTCTAGTAGTCATCACAATGCTGGACACTTAAGTCTTGTTGAAAGGGATTATTTTTCATTGTCACAGGAGCTGAAGTAAAATCAGCTCTTCCACTCCATCTGGGAGCCTGCTCACCAGACACTGAAGAGGCAGCTTTCATGGGATGATGAGCCTTGACCTTTGTTCTCCTCTTCAATTCACGAACCCGATTCTCCAGAGCTGAAGTAGGTTTTTCGTCCCCACTTCCTCATGTCTTCTCCATGATCCCGCAGGTAAAACCATAGGGTGGCCTGTGGTGTATGCCTCCTATATCTTCCCTCTCGAGCAGTAGGACACCTTTTTTCAATAGCTGAGATGTGGGTTGGTACATGTGGGGAACTGGATAGATTGGATAGATCATCTCTCAATTGTTTGAGGTGCTGGGACAGTTTATCCACAGCTGAAATGCTGAAAGGGTTGAGACTGTCTTTGAACTCTTGGAGTTGACGAGTCGTTTCATCCACTGTTGGAAATCATTCCAGGCTATTGCTGTCAATAAGAGGATATATGATATGGTTCATTCCATGTAACCTCCCTGTAAGGAGTAACAAAGGACTTTGGTTTGTCTAGCTTGGAGAAAAGGAGGTTGGGGGTGGCCTCACTGCACTTCACAGCTTCCCATAGAGAGCAAGAGGGAAGGGGAGGTGAGTTCATCTCCCTGTATCCAGTAATGACACATGAGAACAGTTCAAAGCTGTGTCAGAGAAGGTTCAGACTTGACATAGGAGGTGTTTCTTTATAGAGAGGGTGGTCAAGCAATAGAACAAGCTTCCCAGAGAGGTGGTCAATGCCCCAAGCCTGTCAGTGTTTTAAGAGGCATTTGGGCAGGGCCATTAACAGTATGTTTGAACATTAGATCAGCCCTGAATTGGCCAGGCGGTTGGACTTGATGATTGTTGTAGGCACCTGCAAACCTTCTTTCCTCCCACTGTGTATGTCTGCATATCCCTACTTCTATATAGATGTATTTGCTAACCTTTTGCTTATGAGGTGAATTTAAAAAAATAATAATAATAAAAAAAAAGCATCCTGATAGGTAGATCTGTAACGTGTGGAAAAAAATCTTTTAAATAAATGCAATTTTTCAATATTATTTAAATGTCTACCAGTATTGTTTCTTCCAGTAAAGGATACTAGTAGCTCTTTGATATCAAAAACAATGGTGAAAGCTGCTGGTATAAATGAGTTTCAAAGGTGTAAATAGAGGCAAAAATTCATTCTAGTCTAAAAGCTGAAGTAGTTCTGAGAGACAATTTAATAACTACTACTCATAAAAACATCAGGTTCTGATTTGGCTCTGATCCTTGTAGGTTTTACAAGTGTGCTCTGCTGTCTTTGCATAATTATTTTGGTATATACTCATATAAATGAGCCAAACTCTTCCTTTGAATTTAATGTGTTTTTAATGAATTTAGTGTCATTTAATTTAATGACTCCTAGCCATTTGATTATAATTTTCCTACCTCACCATCTTTCTTCAGGCCTTTTTCATGTACCTTTAACACTTTTTGATCATGAGATTAAACTGAAGTTAAACTAGTACTAATTAACATCAATTTATCTACATTCAGTTCGATCAGATTAAACGATAGTTGAAATTTGTTGCCAAATTTTGTGTTGTCTTACCAAACTTTGTTTCGAATTACCTTTCCATTAGCTTATTAATCAAAACATTTCTAACAAGCAGCACTACAAGTATGGTAAATTTATATTTCAGTGTAATGCAGCAAATTCTACATTCTAACATATCTACAATGTAATGAACTTGTTTATATACTCGTACATACCTGCACTTAATGTACATATAAATTTTGAACCTGAACTTTTGTTGTTTGCCTCTCTGAAGCATCAGATTAAAGTTCATGCTATCTGTATTAAAAGAAGCTAAAGTAAAACACAAAAAAGTTATGGAAACATGTGACAGAAATCTCAAACAGATTAGGTGGAAATGTGTTTTAACTGCTTTATTTACAGAAATAGCTTTCTCAAGTCTCTTGTGTGTAAAGCTAGAGAGATTAAGATCTGTATTGTTTTGAAGGTTTGAGTAATTAATTGACTAAAGCTGTTTCTTACAGCATAAATTCATGCAAGAACCAGTCTTTCATAAAGAAAACAAGCTGCCTTTGTAGTCTTTATATATGAAATTTTGCCCAAAGTTAAACTGTGTAGTTTGGGATTCACTACTGAAAATGCAGAAGTGCAGCATTCAAGACAGTCCTGTGTGCTTGTTGTGTTTTTTTTTCCCCTTGGGTAAAGCTGAACGGTTCAAAGTAAACTTAAATGGCTGTAGAAATTCCTAATCAGTGGTTTAATGTTTTTCAACATACTGAGCTACCATCAGATTCTGTCTACTCCTATTTAATGAGTACTGAGCACGTATGAAAACAAGATTACTTCCTTAGTTATCTGAATTAAGGATATAAAAGCCTAATTCTAAGCACTAAAAAAAATAATACACAAGAAAAATTAGCTGTTTTCTTTAGCCAAACATTTTCATGGAGAAGTGCCTTTCATGGGAAGATTTTGGAAAAACAATTCTAAAAAGTTTATCGATCAGTATGCAGTAAAACACTAGTCATTATTGAACTGATGGGTCTTGCATTCAGAGAAGTAGAATGAGTGGCAAAGAGGCAAACAAGGTAAAATTTAGTCAGGAGAAATACACCTCAGGTACACATTTTAGAAATGGATTGGTTTTGTGGTATAAAGGTATAAATGGATTGGTTTTGTGGTATAAAGGATAAGAAGAGTTTCAATATTAGGCAAATTTTTATTTGTGAAATATTGTAAAAATGCAGATTCTGGTTTTGCTGCATGATGGGAATAAATGTGAATAAATTGGAATAAGTTTACCTGTCATTTTTATATACAATGATAAAAGAAAAAAACAAAAAAAACCACTTGAAGCCAGTTAGCTGCAATAATACTCTTAAATATGTATTTTGGGTGAGGAAAAACAAACTAAACAAAGTTGACTCACTTTGATCTTAATGTCCATTAGTACTTAAGAAAATTTCTTGTAATAGGCCAAAACAACTTTTTCCTGACAGCTGATGACCGGACTTCAAGTTGGACTTAGGCAGTTAATTTGATTTCCATCATCAATTGCATATGCTTACAGAGAAAAACTGGGCCACTGTAAAGTAAGAATGACTTAATCAAAATGCTCAATTCTCTTTTAGCATAACAGTTACAGTTGTGGGAGATAAGACTGACATTATCTGAGGATATTTTGGACCTACTGAAGATGGATGAAAACAAGAACGGTCAACACTGTGATTGTTAGAATCAGGCAGAGATGTATTTTGGAAAGGACCGAAGAATTATTCATGTACAGAGAACAAGAAAGATTTGGCAACTTTTAACCTTTTAAAACTCAATTATGTGCAGTCTAGCTTTGATTACTTTCTCTGTTTTTATTCTATTCCCTACACTGAATTTTCTTCTGTCTTGTACCCTTTCAGTACTCAGCAGAGACTTTATAACGGTGTTCCACTACATAAAGTGGGCCTACAAGAAATCTGCCTTTTCACAAGGGCAGGTAGTGACAAGACAAAGGGGAATGGCTTTAAATTGAAAGGGGGTAGATTTAGATCAGATGTTGGGAAGAAATTCTTTACTGTGAGGGTGGTGAGACATTGCCCAGAAAAGCTGTGGCTACACCATCTTTGGAAGTTTTAAAGGCTGGATTCGATGGGGCTTTGAGCAACCTGCTCTAGTGGAATGTGTCCCTGCCTGTGGCAGGGGGGTTAGAACCAGGTGATCCTTAAGGTCACTTCCAACACGAACCATTCTATGATTCTGTTATTTTATTACCTTCCCTTCTCTCCTGCAAGCCATGGTCCACAGGTGACTTACTGATGTGGGAGGTTTTACTTGGGGAGGACTGCCTTGGAAAACAGACACTTTCCTTTGTTAGATGCTTACTGTTCATGCTGTGAATTCCCTGACCTCATATGGCTTTCAGAAATGAACTTTATCTCACTACAACGGAGAAATTTCTGTTACCAAAACTTGGTTGAATTTCATACTGTAAGGTCAAGAAATTAAATTTGCTTGTATCTATTGGATACTAAGAAAAAATAAACCCTGGAAATTCAAATATAACTGAAGTAAATATAATCATTTTCCAGGAAGATAGATAAGTGAGCATCTCACAGCTTTTTTGTCTTGAGAATTCATTTGAGACTTCTGAGGAAAGTTTCTTCTCAAAGTAGTATCTCTGAGCTTTGCTGGTATCTTTAATTTGTTAGTCAATAATTTGGAAAGTAAAAAAAACCCAAACAAACATACACCCCCCTCCCACACACACACAAAAAACAAACAAACCAACAAACCCTTGAAGATTGAACTTGTAAATCCAACAATTAGCTAAATATGTGGGATTTTTACTTCCTGTGTAGGATGGTATGAGTACATCCACATTTCACCAGATGAAAGTGGCTGATGAGCAGTTCCTTAAATCCTTAGAGACACTATTTAGGATTAGATTAGTCACGTATCTAATCCAGCAAATAGTTCACCATTTAACAGTCCCAGATGACTCAGAAGAAAATATTTATCAAAAGATACACAATTATATAAACATGTGCTTGCAAGGAAAGCTTCCTGATTCTGTTAATTAAAGGTTAGTGCGCACCTTGAAGCTTTAAGTATTAATACGCATTAAAAAAAAAGTTGGTTTTTTTTTTTTTTTGGTCTTCATTTCTAAAATTCTTGAGTTGAAATGTCACAAAGAATCATTTTTTTTTTTCTTCCTGGATGACACTGATGTTTCCAGTGCATGATACTGTAGGGGATTTCCATAATTTCCTTTACAGTATCATAGAACCATAGAATCATAAGATCATTTAGCCTGGAAAATACCTTTAAGATCAAGTCCAGCCATTAACCTGGCATCGTCAAGCCAACCATGAAACCATGTCCCTAGGTGCCAAATCTACGCATCTTCTAAATGCCTACAGAGGTGGTGATTCAACCACTTCCCTGGGCAGCCTGTTCCAATGCTTGACAACGCTCTTGATGAAGAAATAATTAAAAAGTATTTAAAAAAATTATAATAATTTCCTAATATTCAGTCTAAACCCCTCCTGGTACAACTTCAGGCCATTTCCTCTTGTCCTATCACTTGGGAGGAGGGACCAACACCAACCTTGCTACCACTTTCTTTCAGGTAATAAGCAGAGACTTTAGCTAAAGTGTTTAGCTTGGAGAAGTTTTATTCTACTAAATCTGCCCGCAGTATTATGAGACCATTAAGAAAATCATGAAAATATTATTGTGCTACTGTTTTTTTTATTCCTTTCTTTTTAATAAATACTATGAAATACTTATGATAGGAACACTCGAACAAAAGATTTTCCTGTGTCTTTATGTTTATTGTATTCATTGGCACTTTGTGATGATATCAAAATCATTACTACTTTTTACTAATTAATATTCCTCCACTTACTGTATATACAAAGAATGTTTGCTGTACTTCAAACTTTTATAAAAATACATGCTTTAAGAAGTCAGATGAGTTTTGAGCTCTATAAAACAAAAGAAAAAGAAACAGCCCTTTTGTTGTGGTTTAAACCCAGACAGACAGCTTGTTCACTCACTTCCCCCCCCTTCTTTCCCTCCCCCTACTCCCGGAGGGATGGAGAGGAAAATCTAAAAGAATGCAACTCCCACGGGTTGAGATAAGAACAGTTTAGTAACTAAGGTATAACGCAAATCACTACTGCTACCACCAATAATAATAATGATAAAGGAAAAAACAAAGGAAGAGAATACAACATCTCACCACCAGCCAACGGATAACTTGCCACACCCCAGCCCGACCAAGCACCGACTGATACCTCCTCCAACCCTGCAGTGCACCAGCCCTTCCGGCTAACTCCCAGTTACATCCTGGGCATGATGTGCTGTGGTATGGAATACCTCTTTGGTCAGTTTGGGTCAGGTGTCCTGTCTCTGCTTCCTCCCGGCTTTCCCTCTTCCCTGGCAGAACATGAGACTCACAAAGTTCTTGGCCAAACCAAAACATCCTTGTTATCAGTTCTGTTCCAGAGCTGAAAGTCAAAACACAGCACTGCACCAGCTACCAAGAAGGAGAAAAATGACTGCTACTGCTGAACCCAGGACACCTTTAAAAATAAAAGCCATTAATGAATGAAAGAACAAAAGTATGCACTGAATTACTGAACAAAGCTGAGATGATTATGAATAAAAATACAGTTACTGCTTCCTGACAACCAGAATCTGCCTTATGAGCCAAGGAAAGCTAGTTGAAACCATTCTGTACTGTCCTGTTGTTCCTCAAAAGAAGATAGGTCTCTCTGAGCCATTCTGAAGAATAAAAATGGTTGATGTTGCTATTTATATTATCTGAGTAGAGAAACAGAGCTCTTTGCAAGAGTGGTCTGGAAGAACATCATCAGTTTTGGTGAGCAGTATTTCAGTACGCTCTTCGCTTTCTTGCCAGGAAATGAAACTTTGTACCGGAATGGTACCATTCTGCAAAAGACCATTCTTTAGGGGATCCCACAGAATGAAGATATTTCTGTATCTGTCCCGAGACTTAAAACAGCGGGTACATACACAGGATGGATCATTTGCATCCCAAGGGGACAATTGTATAATGATATAATGTGGGCTGGGAATATCCATGTTTCTATGCTACAAGTCTTTTTTATATAAATTTGATTTTCAGACAGATTACATAACTTGAGCCACTGATAGATATGCTGCTCTTCTCTCTTTCAAGTTGCTACTTCACTAAATTCAATTATCTCATCCCACGTGGCAGGTTAACAACACACCTTTATTACATTAGCTGAGATCAAAGAGGAGAAATGCTCTAAGTATGACATATGCAGAACATGGGTTAATTTCCTCTAGGGCAAATATATACCTGATTTCCCCAAAGAATCTCAGGGACTATTCTGAGTGTTAGCTGAATGATCTATTTTGGGGAGTTGTTTTCATTTTAAGTTGTTTTGTTTGACTTAATGGTTGTTGAAAGAACATCAAGTGTTTTGAAGCTATTTCCTCACCTTAGGGAAAATACCTAGGAATCTTTTTAGGAATGTGCATTTCTCTGGAGCACACACTGTCATGCTGAGAGAAGGATGTATTTATTTTTATTTATTTTTTTTTTTTTTACAATTTGGTGCTGATTTTTTCAAAGCTAGGAAGTTCTTGCCATTCATAATTCTACTTTATATTTCTATTTTGAGCTATCTATGTTACATGCAAGATAAACCCCTTTCACAGAGATTTCAGATTTACTACCTTGAATGTCACAGTATGATACATTAAATGTTTGTATATCCAACACCAAGGAAAGGAAGGGCAACGCTTACAAAGGGAAAGGCACCCAAACATCATATCCCAAAAGTGCTTTTGTGGTCCTAAATTTGTTACCTTTTAAATGTCCTTTAATAATTACTTTTTCTCTCATAAGCAAATGGCACATATATATACATGTGTATATAATTGATACAGACCAAATGTAATAAAAATTCATGGATACAAGGAAAATTATATGAATGTAAAATGCTACCAATAACATAAGATTGTAAATGCATAAAAAAAAACGAATCACACAAAATCAAACAATTAAATTTGTTATTCTTAAGAGCTAGGGAATTTGTGTAACTTTTGGATACCATGAAATTTTTGAAACATTACTATCAAAGAGATTATGCATAAAGTTTTTGAATTTTTAATGGGTGTTAGCATTTTACTTTCTTGCCCATAACAAAATTAGCAAAACTTTGTGATTAAGCCTAGAAAAGCGGTATAAAAAAAGAAAAAAATAAACAAGCAAAAACCTACTGTTTTTTCTCCAGCCCACACAGGCCGTGTTTTTCAATTAAAGTTTACATCTACAGTTCTGGCTTCAACATATATATTCTTTGTAAATATACAACATACCGACTGGTAAGAAATTGCTATTAATATGCTACAGCTTGTGTACGGTAAGGGGTTAACCCTTACACATGAAGTATAAAGTTTTTACCCTTCTACTATTGAAAAAAAAGTATTAATATTTGATGAAGATCAAGAATGTGTTTCATGATTATAAAACAACATGGAAACAAAGGTCTTCCATCTTAACAGTTAACCAAAGAAAGTCAAATGTATAATCTGATGTTTCTTCAAGTCTAAGTTGCTGCTGACTTATCACCTTAAGTGTAAAATGGATTTTGCTTTATGCTTTTCCTAGTTTGTTTTTTTCCTTTTCGTGAGAATTCTCAATTTGCAATTTCTGAATTGCCTTCCATTTTCCCTGAAGAGTGATAGGCTTTGCAGAATACGAATACTAAGTTGTTAAGTAGGGTTTGCACTCCCCACCTACAAAATTCTCTGCTTTCGTGATTAAACAGTCAACAGCTTTAGTAAACAGTTCTCTAAGCCAGTACGCTTATAGTTGGACTATAACTGCAAAAATCATGTGATAGTCTTTGTTTTGTTACCATGTCACTGTTGTAATTATAGCTGCACAGCAATTTAAAATAACTTTTGACACAGCTCTCATTCAAGCATCTATTCCTGTTTTTTAATCCTGTACTAAATATCTCATTGGTTAATAACCAGTGTTGATTTTCTGTGGAACCTGTGTGTAACATTGCTATTTGTTCGGAGGTTCCACTAGGGCTTGTATAGAATGTAGCTTGCTAATTTTTTTGAATGGCATATTCTTTTACAAAGTAGCAAGTCACTTCAATTCTGGTACCAATGATTATTACGGCATTTTATTCATTTCAGTTGCCTCATTGTGAAAGTCTTTATTCATTTTCATAATGTATTGTACAATAAAGGGTGAAAAGTGAGTCAAAGTCCCTTAGTTAAGGAGTTTCTTCAAAGACTGATGAAAATGCTGACAGTGTTGTCATTTCAATGATTTATGTCAAGGATTTGCTGAACTTCAGGAGTGAGCTGTATGGCTAAAAGATGTAAAGTTTCATGAAGGACTGTGTATTGCAAGTAAAAGCATCAAGTAGGAAGAATTAGAGGACAATGTTTCTTGATGTTTTCATCTGTCAAAGTAAAAGAGAAAGGTTAATGCCTTTGACTTTGCTAATAGATGTTCTTTATTAAGTCTATGACCTAAGTTAGTTGTATGGGAAAATATAGACCAATTTGGGGGGGGGCTTATTAAACATGGTGGCATTATTTAATCTTTTCATCCTTTTATACTTTGACTGTGGCCTTCCCTTGATTTCAGAAATTATATCAAGATGCATCCCATTCATAAAGACAATCCAGGCCTGAGCTGGCAAAGTACATTTCTTTCCATTTACTGCCAGTATAATGTGGTTGTAGGATTCAGGAGAGGATAACTCTAGGATCTTTCTATTTTGGTTTAATGATTGCATATTTTTTTGAGCATTCTTGAAAGTCTTTATAGGCTTGACAAGTAGCTCATAGGTCCTGTGTCACAGCTAAGACATATTTGTTTCCTAGGAAAGCTTTATATTCCTATCCAGTTTGGTGGAGTCTCCCTCTTGCTCATTTTGTGTCACAAAGCAGACACTCTACAAAACTTTATTGCTATTAATCTATCATTTCCAGTAATTGCATAATACCTGACTTTCACACTTACTCAGTTTCACACCTTCCATGATAACTTGTATTGAGGATATGCAAAAACTGTTGAATTCAAACTTATTGCAATATTATGTTGGAAATCAAGTCCCTCTTTTCAGTAATCTGTAAACTTTGATTCGGTCTATATTAAATCTGAAGAAACCATCTGATTTTCCAAGCAAGAAGAATTAAACATAGTTTAAGAATACTCCGGATGTTTAAAAGCTGCTAGCCGACAAAAAATAATAGTCACTGGACCTGATTTTCTTTTTTTTTTCCTCCAGGAGACTATCTTATCATGCAGTTTATTTTAGTGCTAACAAGTTCAGCTATTGTATTATACTTTTGGGCAAGAATTTCAAGGGGCTATTAGGCCTTTTAGATGCCATCTAAAAAATAATAGAAGTATGGCGTTTTGAAAAGTATTGTTGTTCATATATATAGTTCAGGAATTTTTACATGGTGTTTTGCAGACAAAAAAAGTCACATTTTGTTTGCAGAAAAAGTCAAGTAATAATTGTAAAGCAAAATGAAGGTTAATGAAGACAGAGAAAGATCGCTTCTGACCAAACATGATGGAATATTTCTAGTGTACCTGCTAAGGCAGCATTGTTCTGGGATCAGATTACCTTACAACTCGCAATGAACTTTTTTGTTTTCCCAGATGTCATGATGAAAACATGAGGATATCTAGATTGTTTTTAAAATTAATTGGGCCAATCTAAGTAAGACTATTAGGCTCATAATTGTCAATCATGTAAATCTCTTATTTTACTGTCATAAATGTTCATCCTTTTGAGTGAGCTTTACATGAAACTTTAAATATTTCTAAATCTTACAATGTATCAAGTGTTCTAGAGCCTCCATGTGTTTTTCCACCATCTATATTGTGAATTCTTTCTTTCCTGTAATTGCCATCCCATACATTTTCTTGACATTACCTATATATGGAGGAGTTGGAGACCAAGAAAATGAACTTTCTTCCCTGTTTGTGTTTACCCAGGAGTCAACAACCCAAACTTAAATGACAGTGCTCTTATAAAATTGAAACCCACATATTTTCTGTAGGTTTAATAATGTATCAACCCAAACTGTTTACAAAATCTGTCATGTGATAGCAAAGACATTTTTGCATCCTAAAAATTCATTCAAAATTTTGTAATTGCATGAAACATCATTTTTTGTGAGCTTTAAAAAAGTAATTTGAGCAAAATTAGACATTGGATGTGTCAAAGCTTTTGTAAATTCCCAAGACAGAGAATGCTGAACAGCTAAACAAAAACAATTTTGCAAGTCTGATTGACACCTGTAAGCTGTTTCCTAAGAGATATTGTCAGCATAACTTAACCATAGGATACATAATTTCAGGATGATATGTAGTTTCTTTTGAAAGCTGAAATTATTGAATCAATGAACACCTTGTTTCTCATGAAGAGCTAATTAATTCCCTTATTTTAAAACTCATGCAGTAACTTTTTTTTTTTTTGATGGAGTCAGACAATAGAAGTTGATATAAACATCAGGAATTGTTTAATTGGATATAAAACTGAAATCAGTAAACTGAAGGTTGCCAGAAGCTAAATAAATTATATAAAAGTGCCTTTACTTAAACTTCAAAAATATCAATATATATTTTGAGGTACAAATAAAGATCACTGGTTCTCTCTGACTAGATCTGCCATCCTTTTTATTACACTGTAAATAGTTATTAGTCTGAAAACATCCATAGGATTTTTATTGTACAGAAAAGAATGCTTAAAACGCAAATAAATTTGGAACAACTGCATACTGACCTGTATACAGGATGAAGTTAAGAACAGAACTTGATAATAATAATTGTGCAACTGGAAGTGTGAATCTGTCAAGCTATGTTTTAAAGAGCTATGACTATAGCCATATTCTTTATAGGTAATTTTGTTTAAAGCCCATGAAAGGTATGGTCACTGACCTCTGTGCCAGTCCATCAGATTATGAATTTACCATTATGACAGATTCTTTATGGGGTACATGCTTATATGTGCATATAGATATGCTTTCCGTGAAGGAGACAAATACTAAGTAAACTGCTGGCACAATTTCAAAATTCAGGTTAAAAATCAGTTCCAAGGAAAAAAAAAAAAAAAGTAAGGTTTCTTGCTACTAAAACAGCTGGCTTCACATGCAGGGTTTTGATTGCAGAGTTTTGTTAAAAAAATGAAGCAAAATATTCAGATTTTGCTTTGAAGCAAATATTGTATGGTGCTGATAACTCCCAAAGAATCTCGCTTTCCTATAAAACTTAAGGATCTGGATCCCCTTTTAAAGTCAATAGAGTTTTTGGATTGTCTCTCAATATAGGATATAATGGAAGAGATAAAAGTGATAGGCCAAGAATACCTACATTTGTCTGCTATTCCTTAACGCTCTGTTGCTTGTACTTTATGGAAATTATAGAAAGAGAACATTTGAAGGTTCAGTGTTCCAAATCCAGGCATTATCAAGAAATTCTGCTGCTCCTGATGACCTTCCACATAGTTCTGTCCTACTGAAATTACTGTATTGTGCCACAAACAACCAAGATCATCCTTTGAGGTGTCACAGGAGACTTTAGAATGTAGTTTGTTGAGACTGGATTAAGATGAACTCAGATAATACACAGTTCATTTGAAGTTGTTATGGGCTAGAAAAGAGAAAATAAAATAGTGAAAGTAGGAGCTAGAACTGAATATTTTTTTTTCTTGGTATCCAACATCTTTCGGTAGAGCCACATCTTACCTTTCTCTTCTAGTTCTGAAAAGCTTTAATTTCTTTCTACACATCAAGATGGTTTTGCATTAAAATATTTGATTCTGTTGTCTGGATTACCAGAAGGGATAATGATTAGGAGGAAAAATGTCAAAAAAACCCTATAAAACCGCAGAGTGATAGAAGCCACTTCAAGATAATTTTTGACCAAAGTATCACACACACAGTATCACAGTATGCTAGAGATTGGAAGGGACCTCAAAAGATCATCTAGTCCAATCCCCCTGCCGGAGCAGGAACACCTAGATAATGTTACACAGGAATGTGTCCAGGCGAGTTTTGAATGTCTCCAGGGAAGGAGACTCCACAACCTCCCTGGGCAGCCTGTTCCAGGGTTCCGTCACCCTCACTGAGAAGAAGTTTCTTCTCAAGTTTAAGTGGAACCTCTTGTGTTCCAGTAGTAGTAGATTGTCTATCACCAGTCAATGGCATTAGTCAACTCATACATTCTTCACAAATATATAAATCGATAAAACTTATGTTGGTTATTTGTGGTTTATATGAAATTGATGGTTCTATAATGAGATGGCAGATTGTCTTGCTAAAGAGAAAATTGTTTTAATGAGTTAACAGACTTTAACAAGATTCCACATAATGTCAGTAGAAAGAATGATTTCACATGACCTGTCAGAGATACTGTAATTTCCACAGAGGTAGTGACAATTGGTAAATTAAGGCAATAAGTTGAAGACTGACTCCTGACAACATTAAAAGGATTTTCTCAAGGGCAGGGAGGGAGACAATTTTGAATATAAAAAGTAGTGTTTTCCTTCTTCAGGTGCTGTTCTGCACAAGTGCAACATGAAGACATAAGGAGTGAGGTTTTGGTCAAAGTTGGTATTGTGTATCTGCAAAAACAAATAGAGAAGAAGCCAGGACTGTTTAGGAAGTTCTGGACTGATAGAGGGAGAACTGTGCAAAAACCATTAGTTCTCTGACTCCAAAGAGAAAGATAATAAGTATAAAAAGCCTGTAGCGAAATACTGGTGGAACTCTTTTGATTAAGCATTACTAGCTCCACAGTAATTATTAAGCATTTTGAATATACTTATTATTTTTTAATAATTTGAAATAAAATTTAAATAAAATATCTCTATTGGAAACAGGAATTTTTTTCCAGAAAAATTTCAGTGTCTTCTAGACCTATAAGCAGAAACTGTTAAGAAAATACCTTGTGTGATGTCTGCTGGCTGGTCTTTGAGGAGCTCTTTCACTTCTAAATTGAGACTGAAAAATTATTCTAGCTATAACCCAGGTATTTTGAAACTCAGCTGTTACAATACTTTTATATTTGCATATTGCTGTTCAGGAAGTAGGTTTTGTGTCAACAGATTTCTTCTATTGTCTGCACCTGACACAATATGATACATGAGAAATACTTTCTTAGGCATTTGGGAACATTATAGTCAAGTTCTTTTCATTATATATCATTGGAACATAGTGAGTGCACTATGTTTCTCAGCACCACATGGGGAATTGTAAGAGGTAAGACAGTGATAATCAAATTATTTCAGCAACAATAGATCCACTGTAAGCTTTCAGAAGACCTCTAATCCCAGGCACAGCTACAGGCTGGGGAAAGAAGAGATTCAGAGCAGCCCTGCGGAGAAGGACATGGGGGTGCTGGTCGATGAGAAAATGAACATGAGCCGGCAGTGTGTGCTTGCAGCCCAGAAAGCTGACCGTATCCTGGGCTGCATCAAAAGGAGCGTGACCAGCAGGTCGAAGGAGGTGATCCTGCCACTCTACTCTGCTCTCATGAGACCTCACCTGGAGTATTGTGTGCAGTTCTGGTGTCCTCAACATAAAAAGGACATGGAACTGTTGGAACAACTCCAGAGGAGGGCCGTGAGGATGATCAGGGGACTGGAGCACCTCCTGTATGAAGATAGGCTGAGAAAGTTGGGGCTGTTCAGCCTGGAGACCTCATAGCAGCCTTCCAGTATCTGAAGGGGGCCTATAGACATGCTGGGGATGGACTCTTCATTAGGGACTGTAGTGATAGGAAAAGGGGTAACGGTTTAAAACTTAAACAGGGGAAGTTTAGATTGAATATAAGGAGGAAATTCTTTCCTGTTAGGGTGGTGAGGCACTGGAATGGGTTGCCCAGGGAGGTTGTGAATGCTCCACCCCTGTCAGTGTTCAAGGCCAGGTTGGACGAAGGCTTAGGTGAGATGGTTTAGTGTGAGGTGTCCCTGGCCATGGCAGGTGAGTTGGAACTAGATGTTCTTAAGGTCCTTTCCAACCCTATCTGTTCTATGATTCTATAACTCTATGGTCTCAAAAGTTAAGCAGAGTCAGGTTTGGGCCTTGTTTAGGGTTAGACGACGATATAGGAGGACAAGAGATTTTCCCTGCAGCTGGACAGTTATGAGTGACAGGGTGTGTGCGATAGTATGGGCAAGTATCTAGGTCAGGGGGCCCCTCCAGTGCTTTGGAATTTCACCAGTGAACAAGTGCAAAATCCAGAAAAAATAGTGAAACACTTAAATGAGGTGTGTTGCCATCCTTGTCATACCAGAGACTGCCAAATCATGGCAACGTGCTGAGGTCTGGCCTATGCTTACAGAGCCCTAGTCAACACTATCCAGCACCTTCAAAGGGAAAAAAATGTCCCTGGATCTGATGGCAAAGCAACAGGCAGGACAGCTACTTCAGCTCCAAATACAGCAACTACACCAGCCTGAGCAACAAGTACAGTAGCCACTCTATCTTCGACCCCAACAGACAGTGCAGCTATTCCAGCACCAAGCACAGCAGCTATGCCAACCCAAGCAACAAGTACAGCAGCTACCCAAACCCCAACAACGGACATTTCAGCCACTGCGACGACAGTGATAATCACTGCAGATAAACCAGAGGACCAATTCATGCCATTATCAGTTGCTCCTGTACACAAGAGGAAAAGCAAAAAGAGGCAAGAAAGATGATGGAACAAGATGATGAAGTAATGGCAATGCACTTACTACCTCGAACAGCATCTGATCAGGAGTCATCATCACATGATTCAGAAGAAGAAGAAGAGGTGACTTCTTGACCTTGGACCTCAACCGAGCTACAGAGTACGCGATAAGATTTTAACTGTCCAGCAGGGGAGGACTTCATCACATGGTTGATCCGATGCTGGGACAAAGGGGCTAGAAGGTAGAGAAGCCAAGCAGTTGGGATCACTTGCTAGAGAAGGAGGAATTGACAAAGCAATTGCAAGAGAGAAACACTCCCTCAGTCTTTGAAAGCTGCTCTTGGCAGCGGTGAAAGAAAGGTTTCCATACAAGGATGATGTTATGAGTTGTACGGCCAAGTGGACTACTCTAGAGAAAGGCATCCAGTCTCTGAGGGAATCAGCCATTGTAGAGGTGATCTATCACATCAAGCCGAAAGCCAGGGATGCACCCATGGATCCAGATAAAGTCGAATGCACAATACCCATATGGCGGAAATTTACGTGGAATGCACCATCATCACATGCCCATTCATTGGCAACAGTAACCTGGAATGACATTGTACCATTAACAGTGATGAAATGATTCATCAAATAGGAGAGTTTGAAGACAATCTCACCTCTTCCAGCATTTCAGCTGTGGAAAAACTGTCCCAGCACCTCAGATAATTGAGAGACAATCTATCTGATCTCTCCAGCTCCTCACATGTAACAACACACGTCTCAGCTATTAACAAGAGGCGTCCTACTTCTCCAGAGAGAAGATATAGAAGGTATACACCAAGGGACACATTCTTTTGATTCTCCTCCCCATCCCTCCAGGAGTGTGGGGGAAGGACAGGGGTAGTGAGCAAGTGCTCCATGGTTCCGAGTTGCTGGCTGGACTTAAACCATGACACCCCAAATCAAAGAACCACCAATTTAGCAGTAATCTCATACTGAATTCCTGATTAAATTAAATTAACCAGGTTTAAATTATTATGCTTTTATTTGTTTCACTTTGACATTTTAGCAAGCAGTACACAGCAGTCACAGACTGATTCATTCTTCACTGATAGATACATGTCTAGGAGCCGCAGAAACACGTCTGTTTCATGAGGGAAGTCAGCCCAAAAGCCAGGGTGACAGCGCAGGCAGTTAGTGATGATGGCCCAGACACATAAAGCTTTGAGGCCTAATTCTTGCAGAAGATGATTCGCAAAACCTGGGAAGTTACTGAAAGGAGTCTCCTGGTTTATAGGAACGTTTTCTTCTGACAAGATAATTTGCACATCCATGGAAACTATCAGGTTTCTGATGACTTTTTCCATTCCCCTGCTGAGATAAAAGTGTATTTTTCTTTACATAACACTTCAGCTGCTGAGAGAGTGAACTCATTCTTTCAGGAATGATTTATAGGAAAATGTGCTGTATTTCAATACAGGAATTTCTAAACTTAGTTAACTCTAGTACCCTATGAACAACAATGGTGTCTTGTGCAACACCTGTTGTAAGGGGAGAAATTTCCAGTTCCTTGACCACACCCACAGGGTGTGCATATAGCCAAATTTTAATGGTCCAGTTCTGTTTTTTACCACCTAAGACATTCATCAAGGTATTTTTTAAGGCTTGTGCTTGGTTACCCCAGACATCTGGCATCATGGTCTGAGCAACTACATAATAGTAACAAATTGTCATAGGCTCAGAAACGTTATCTATTTTTGACACAAATGTGCAAATCACCTTGAGTGCTCAGGGCAAGTGAGACTAATGCTCCCTGGAAGCTTTAGTTTGTTTTGTTGTTGGCTGTGTTTCTTGTGTGTACGTGTTCTTTTGTTTGGTCGGTTGGTTTTTTTGGTTGGTTGGTTTTGGTTTCTTTTCTGAAGGTACTATCAGTTTTATTTTCATGTGCACAAATGTTTAATGTGCAATGAAACTTATGTTTGCTGAATGTGGTTTTTGACTGTGTATCCCTTCACTTTCATCTAGAAAACCCATAAATGCAGTAGCAGTAGTTCTTATGCCTTCATCAGCCAGCCTCAGAAACATTGGTGGTGACCCCTGACATATGATCTATCTCTTATAACTAGCACCACACATCCTTCTTCCCAAAATAGGGGTGCCACTATTATGACTCCAAATCTCCCATCAAATAGGTGCAAACCAGAACCCTCACCTCTTTATTTTATTTTTTTTTTCATCAATCTGAGGTTTACTTCACCATAGAAAGTGTTTGCTCCTATTTCATACAGTCAGACAAGCATGCAGGTTCTGGATTAATGCAGTAGGGTTCACAGTCCTGATGTGAATAGAACAGAGGTTCTTTCTTAGTACAGAAATTACTTCATGGGCAAATTAATTTGACTGTGAAAACATATTTACTAGAAAGCTATTATGTCAAAACTTTCTCTAGAATCATTTATACTACACTGGCTATGGTTCAGTCTAGACATAATCAAAACAATTTTAAATTAATTATGGCATATGTAGCAGTCTATTTCATGAGCAGAGCAAGTTGCACAACCCACTAGAGAAATACAAGTGCTTCTGCTGAAATACATGCTACCATCACTAAACTAAACCTCCTAACTGAACCAAAATTTTAAATACCATTCATTCAGCTGGAAACGAAGAAAAGCAAATATCCTTCTCAGAGTTCCAGATCAGAAAAATATAATTAATTGCTCATGTGCTGTCATACCAAATATGAATGATAATTAGGTTTTCTGCATGAGAATTAGTGTGGTTTAAACTCCTGTGAGAAAGCTTAGAAATTACCTGATGAAGCATTCAGGGTTTTTTTTTTAAAAAAAAAGCAGAATTGGTGGTACAGTATCATTCTGATCAGTACAATGAAATAAAGATTTTGTGGCTGAGGCTCCAAATCATTACTGGTTGAAAACACATTTTTTCTCTTGAAAGTATAACACTGCAGTCTAATACTCTTGCTGCTGAGCCATTGCCTATTGCTTAGTGGTGAATGGGCAGAAGAATCCTGATGCATCCACTTTCCCAGAAACAAAGGTGAGCCATTGCCTATTGTTTAGTGGTGAATGGGGAGAAGAATCCTGATGCACCCAATTTCCCAGAAACAAAGGTTCAGAAAAAAGGAACTCTTCTATCCATCTCTTGATTAGAAAGTGAAAATACAGCTACAAAGACAGCTTCATCTGCATAACTTGAATTGCAGAAGTGGCAACATAGGAATCATCATGATGATGTATTCTGTCAACATTAACTGTGTTGTGAAAAAGAAGTCAAAATGTAGGAAAAAAGCTTCCGTAGTGTACTCAAAATCTTTTTACCCATGTATTACATATTCCTATTTTCAGTACTGGGAGTTCTCTTTGCACTAGTTCCAGAAATGAGCAATAATGTGTTCTTTGAAGGAAGACAGAAATAGGGATGAGTGTAGCATTTAAATCAATCTGGTAGTTACAACAAATTGTGGCTGCCTCATCTCTGGCAGTGTTCAAGGCCAGGCTGGACATGGCCTTGAGCAACGTGGTCTAGTGGGAGGTGTCCCCTGCCTGTGACAGAGGGGTTGGAACTAGATGATCTCTAGGTCCTTTCCAACTCTAACTATTCTACAATTCTGTGACTTTCGGTGGTGAAGCTATTGCGTGGATTGACTCCACAACTCGTTAAAGTTGTAAAGTAGGTATGCTTTTTATTCAGCGCTGAGACGCATGGGGATAATTCCTCAAAGTCATGCGTACTTCAGTGTTGTTTCCCTCTACGTTTACTCTCAAAAGTTATATATATTCATAAGGTTGCACAATACGCCTATACATATTCATGTCCTATCCCGCTTCATATTATAATGAGTTAGAAGGTCTTCTGTGCCTGCGCAGGTCATGGGCAGGGGTCTCAAGATGAAGTAACTGAGTCTTCCTCCTGTGGGTAGGGGTCTTCAAGATGAAGTAAATGAGTCTTCCTCTTCTTGAACTTTTCACCTTTTAGTCTTCACGTATGACCTTAGGGTTTGGTTAGTGTCCCAGCCATAAACCATCTGCAACTCCCCCTTCAGGTGTCTGCTTTTCCTTATCAATAGCTGCTTACCAGTAGAATCAGGCCTCTGCTTTTCCTTGTCAATAGAACCAGGTGTCTGCTTTTCCTTATCAACGGTTAGTGCCTTTGTTCTGCTTAGTAGGCATGATAGGTACAGAAAATGCTTTTGTTTAAGCAAGCAGATTCCTCTAACCCCCTTGTACAACCCCCCTGTACATCGGTTAACCCTGTATCAAAGCTTCTCATCATGACTAGAATTTTTTTGTACATGAACTGGAAAATAGCTTGCTGAAATCTATCTCAGTAGTTCCCTGCTCAATACTACTGAACACCCAATGGATATGTTTAGAAAAGACAGAAATTGCTGATCTTTAAATAAATATTATACCTGGTTTTGCTATGAAATCAGTTATTCTCAGTGTATTCAGACTGAATTTCCAAACTATATTATAACTACATCAAAGATACCGGTACTAAATGATAGCACTGGTACAACCGATGTGTGAAGTTTGCACCTAAATTATCTTACAAAGAGATGCCTAATTCTTATTTTACTAAATTACAAGCTTTTTCAACAGTGTGTTTTCACATGTATGGAAGGTGACTGTGATTTCAGCATGAATGGGGAATGCATGTTATTTTCAGTTTCACAGGACAGCATTGCTTTCATCTGCTTTGTTTTTGGAGGAAAAGAAAAACAAAGGAAGCAAAAGGAGAGCAAGAGAGAGAGATGAGTTTGGAATTGAGAATGTCTGTTTAAAGAGAATCTCAGCAGGGAGACTGGTTTGGCTTTTCTGCATTCTCTTTAGAAAAAGAAAGAGCTAACCATAAATTTTCGTAAGCTGACTTTTATTACAGATCATAAAGTTTTCTGGTATTAGTATTGAGGAAAAATGTTAATTTAAATCATATCTAAACCAGGATAATATGAACAGGTGCACAGCAGAAAACTCTGCATGCTGTACCAGCAATCATCTTTCCCCTACTGAAAATGAGGAGTGAACTTCTGACCAAAAAATACTTCACAGAGGGTCAAAATTCATCCTCTAAGTCTTATTTCAGTCTATTACCGAGAAATAACATCGTTGCCAGCAAGGTGTGGTCAGCCCCACTGTCTTCTGTTTCTTCTCCCAATGGCAACAGCTTAATTATCTGTAAGTGCATGGAAGACTTTTATTACTTTTCCTGTGAGTAGAGGGTTTAAAGTAGATCTCATCCAAATGTCTCTGATAACAGGGACCATGTCGAATGAACAGTTTGGTTTGTTGGATCAAATAATTTCTCTTTTCTGAGGGGAAGAAAACGTTATAAATAAATTATCTCTGCCTAAGTTGATGCAACTTCTTCTAGGGGGTATGTAATTCATACGGTTCTTCTATCAGGTAGACTTTCTGCACAATTTTCCCTATTGGAATTTATTTTTTTTTCCCATTGAGAGACATATTATGGCAGAAAACTCCCAAAGAGTTTCACCTGCAGTACACTACTTAGTGTACTACTGATTCATGTTCTTTCAAGCATTCATTCCCTGTGCTTGGGAAGTCTGCCCGGTTTAAGACTAAAGAATCTGGAGCAGAAGATTTGGGTGATAATGCCAGCACACCATGTACTGGCTTTTGCTGCTGCTGCTTCCACCAGTAACAGTGGAGGCTATTGCTGGATATAGGCAGAGCTCTGCAAAAGAACATGCAGCTGAGGCACGCTTCTCCTTTAAAAAAGCACCTACTGGAATGAGTTTATACCACAGCAGATCTTAGTACTTGCTATTTAAAACATGTTCCTGTATGAGTAGCTTGTTTCTTATCACCGTTGGCATGCATATACACATAAACTCGTGGATATAATATGGCAGCAGGTAAACAGAATCTTTTTTTTTTATTTGGTAAAGATAATAGTTACTTTATGTCTAGCTTTCCTTTGATCTGTTTTACCTGCCTACTTTTACATGATCTGAAGAAACATTGTACGACCAAATTTTTTTGAAAAATATTTTCCTGGTTTGTGTCACTCATGTCAATCCGATACAAGACATGCGGGTGGTGACTGTCAGGAGGATTTTTTTTTTTTTAATAATTTGATTATTATCTGTATGTCCCTTTTTGATAGAAAATTAATCATGATCTTATATGCCTAAGTACCAAAAATGAGATTTGTGTAACTGACATAGTGAAAGTAGTTACCTCCTCCTAGCTATCACTTTAGACATCTCCACTGAAATGTTGAGATGTTTCTGTCTTTCACTACTCAGGTGACAGTATCTGTGCAAAGCACTGATTTTCCTAGTATTGTATTTTTCCACTGTTTTGAACACTGAAGCTATTTTGTTTTACTTAAACTATTCTGCTCCTCCCTCCAATACCAACCATCAAAATCCCAGTCAAATCAAATGGTTGGGTTTATTCTCACCTCTGATACTGTTGCCTCTGGTCACATTAGCTTAAGCAATACATATGTAGCTTTTAGCACCATCTAGCTAACTCCCAATGTAACATAATTCAGCAAAGTTTTGTTAACTCTTTTTGGAAATGTTTTGAGTTTATTTCTACAAACCTCACACATTGTTCGTTTTTAGCCCTCTGTATGAAATTGATCTCACACATACAAGCAGAAAACTCTCTCTCTGATGTAGCTGTGGGTTCACTTTACATGTGATAAAATTTACTTTATTAGCAAGCAGAAGGCTGCCTGGAAGGGCAAGCATTAGTATGAGCATCACATAGGTTTTGTACTGTGGTATGGGTACTTCATGGTGGGCACTGCAGGGCAGCCCTTGCAGCATTGACTGTGCAGACTGCCACTACTCTTTTCAAGTTGATACCAATGAGACAGCCACTTTAAATGGATTTGTCGTTTCATTCAGATAGTTATGCAGTATGATATTCTTTTCAAAGAAAACCAGAGTAACTTAGAAAGATGTGGAAACAAAGCTGAAAATATTCTATGATTAATTTTGTGTGTTTATTCTATGATTTATAAGAGGAATTATATTAAAATGCCTTGCTATGTAACAAAAGAGCACAAGTAAGAGCAAGACATCTCCTCTTTTTAAGCAATGATTAGACCAGCAAGTGTGTTTTCTTCAAGGATAACTGCATTTCTCCTTTTTTTTTATTCTTCCCCTTTTCTTTCTTCAACTCAACATAGAACTGGTATCTTTACAGTGAGTAAAACTTCCTACAGTATTCTAGTTTGACTCTGTATATCAGAGACCTGCAATAGTTTTTTGCTCACAACGTAATGAAACACTGGATGTGCTGAAACTGCCTCTCAGTCTCCTAATCATGTTTTCATTTTGTGCACCTCTGACATCAAGCAATATGAAACTGGAGCAATTGAACAGTAGCTTAGGAAGCTAGAGAGAAATGATGATCGTGGCCAAAAAAATGGTGTTAGCAGTAACAGATTTCATGTATACAACTGAGCAGATGTAGGATTTGTTATTTTCCAGTAATCCAGTTGGCACTACATTAGTAAAGGAACGCTTTGAACTTACCTGTTTTTTGTCTGTTGCATTAAATTAATACATTAAATCTTAGAAGAAAATAAATGGACAATACTATGCTAGTGTAACCAGATATTTTTCTTCTATTCATCAGTTACACATTGAAGTGCAATTCTGAGGAAGGACAAAACTTAAATATAAGGCAGTTTCCAAATAGATTTTTCCCACCTAAATTATTTATACACTCAAAAAGGTAGGAAATTTTCAGTTACCTTAAGTTTTGTTGTCTTTAATAGTGCCTAAAACATTTCAGCTGACTTCTCTTAGAAAACAGAGTAACAAAATCAAGTTACTTTGTAAGTGGTTACCAGATATTACGGTTATTATTTTTGATGAGGATCTGAATTTTACGTAACATGAATAAACCAACAGAATTAATGCAACTAATGTGTGTACTTCTATTATTGTGCTCTATGAATTGACCTGTTTTTTGTAGTGTTTAGTAACCCTAAAAGGTAGTTGGATTAATTATTATTTTTTCTTTCTCTATTTCACTTAGGTTATGAAATCCACACTTTAACAGTTTCTGACTAAGATACCTTGAAAGCTGAATTAAGGCTGACAATTGTTTCTAGAAATTAAAGGAATTTAGCTTCATTGGGTAACTTCAAGGCATCAACTTCACCTAGAACTGAGGAAGCAGAATTGTTGGATCCATCTGCAAAGCACTGAATCTACACTACAGAGTATGTGATGCATTTGTAATAGTCAAGTTACTTTGGATAGGTCATCCTAATATGAAGAAAACACTCCACTGGTTTTGTTTTTTTTTGTGTTCTGTACTCACTTTTCCCATTGCAGGGATCATTGGCTCCCATTGGGAGCAATGCTTTTCATAATTTAATTCATTAAGATGCATTAACTAATTGTCTCCATTCTCTTGAGTTAATTAAACTAAATTAGGTCAAGTATACTTTCCTGTCTCTCTTTTGCCCAATCTAAATCAGAAAAAGTGAACCTTAGATGGAAAATAAAATTGGAAAGCATTCCCTACAGCAAAAGTTGAAGCCCTAATATCATTGTGTGAAGATAGTTTAAAGTCCAAGTGATACAAAAGACTTTTAACCTTATTTTCTTATTATCAATCTGTACTGATTAGTTGGTGTTTGTTGTGGGGTTGTTGTTTTGGTGTGGTTTTTTTTTGTTTGCTTGTTTGGGTTTTTTTTCTGCAAAATGTTGTCACATTGTTCCAAGAAATGGATATTAATGAACATTTCATTTAGGAATTTCAACATGAGAGCCATGGTATAAACCTATCAGGACATAGCACTCATTTATCAGATTTTTTTTTCTAATGTCAAATAATAACCAGATTTTTGTTGAAATGGAAAACAAACTAGTTTTAACATTTAACTTAGTAGTTTTAACTTTTCTTCTTAATAAATGGTCTATATAGTGTTTTCAAATTTGAGTAGCTACTGGGAAAAATAAAATTACCCTTTAAAGCTTCTTCCCTCTTTCCCTTTTTTTAAAAGAAGTTTGCTTTTTTGATGGTTTTTGTTGTTGTTGTTGTTGTTTTGTTTTGTTGTGTTTTTTTTTTTTTAAATGATGTTATTCTGCTACTTCACGGATAGCAGAAAAATTAAATTTGGGAAGATATTCAGGGCAATAAAATGGAACATTTCCAGAAGTAGAGCCCCCCAGTTAAAATCACAGAAATATTTCTGACCTGTGGAGACCACTGAGGATCACAATAGGAGGTAAAAATCTTCCTCAGATCACTTTTTTTTCTTGTCTCTATATACTATGATTATTCATATAAACATTATAAAAGCGCAACACTGGGGTTATCTCAGAAGTGGTGTTGAATTAGTCTAGGTGACCACATATGACCTATGAATTTTCTGTGTATTCTCCCGTGGTACCACTACGCATCAAGAGAAGATTTGGGGATACAAAGAAACACCCTGTGAATCATTTGACTTAAGATGCTCTCGTTTCTAGCGCTTAGCAATGTGCAGTATCTAGCATGAAATCTGGTCATGACATACTTTGGGGATTTCACAGAAATTTAAAGTTTTCTGCTTTACTACCACTCTGCTACCCCTTTGTTCCCTACAAAATGGAAACTTAGCCTTCTCTGTCTTCCAGTTCTACCTTTCTGGTGATGCGTAATAGCCATTAAATAAATCACTTTTCATCCCTTTCACCCTCTGCACTTGGAATCAGATATGATAATATAAAAAGGGTTTCTATCAGTGATATGGTGCTGTGGGGAAAGGGATCCCAGACACTGATTTAGACAGGTCTCTCTCCTTTTTCACGCTTGTATGTTGCATTTGCTTTCATTTTTCTCCTGTCAAGAGCTCCTTTCTTTATATGGCTGATACCTGAATTCAGTTCTTCTATAGATGACTTGGCACAAGAGCTACTATTCTAATATACATATATAAACCTCCTGGGTGCTTTCTTTACATCATTTCAATTTTGCTCCTTATCCCGTTTCTTTCCATTAAAACTTCAAATTGTGTGTGAATATCCAGGACATGTCAGGTAGCTGAGAGAGTATGGATTTGTCTTCATAGTAGACCAAAGACTGTATTTAATTTTTTAATCAGAGAGATATCATAAAATCATAGAATGGGTTGGGTTGAAAGGGACTACAAAGATCATCTACATCCAACCCCTCTGCTTTGGGCAGGGACACCTTCCACTAGACCAGGTTGCTCAAAGTCTCATCCAGCCTGGCCTTGAACACTCCTGGGGCTGGGGCAGCCACAACTTCTCTGGGAAACTTGTGCCACTGTCTCACCACCTTCATAGTGCAGAATTTTTTCCTAATGTCTAATCTAAATCTACTCTTCATCAGCTTAAAGCCATTCACTCTTGTCACTACATGTTCGTGAAAAAAATCCCTTTACAGATTTCTTATGGGCCCCCTTTAGGTACTGGAAGGCTGCTATAAGGTCTCCCTGAGCCTTCTCTTCTCCAGGCTGAACAAGTCCAACTCTCTCAGCCTGTCTTCACAGGAGAGGTGCTCCAGCCCCTCTCATCATCATTGTGGCCCTCCTCTGGACTCACGTCAACAGGTCCATGTCCCTGTTGTGTTGGTGCCCCAAAGCTGAACACAGGGCACCAGGTGGGGTCTTACGAGAGAAGATTAGAGGGGAATAATCACCTCCCTTGACCTGCTAGCCATGCTCCTGTTGATGCTCTTTTTGATAGCATTACATTAAACACTAATCAAAAGTTTCTACTTCTTCACTGAGATTTTTCTGCTACTGTCAGAAAAGGTTCATGTACCAATATTTTGAAGTTTCTTTTCTGCTTATACAGACATACAGAACATACAATTCACACAACTCCAAGGGGGATAGAGAAGGTCTTTTTTGGGTGTGTATCTGTATCTTCCCTCTTCACACATTACTCTTCTGTATATAAGCTACACTGCCTTGAAACAGTTCAGAGTTTATACTGCTTTTGTTAAAGCGAGGAATAAGACTGTCCAGTCTCATTACTGATTGTAACACATCTCCCTGAGCTGGAGACAGTGTGCTAAAATCAAAGAATGGTGACACCAACTTGTGTTTATTGAAGTATGCAGTATCCTAGGGAAGCATGGTTACTAGCTGGTGTGGCAAGATAAAGTTATGCACTGGAAAAGGATAGACACTCTGATCTTGAAAGATTGGTCTGAATAGGAAATGTAGCATTTCTTGCTCAGTGATATCATGCACTGAAACATTCTCAAAGCCAGGAACAGTGTGTGGAAAAATAATAGCTCTAGGGTCTTTGCTTCAGCATCTGGGCCTCTTTCTGACTGTAATTTTACTTTTACTTTACATCAGAGGGCTATAATAACCTCACATTCATGCAGAAGGTCCCTCTGTAGGTGCATTCTGTGCAGCAGTTCTCCAAAAGCTATGTTCTATTTATAAAATATATTTCTTTTATACAGCACACAAGCTTACCAGGGATGTTGTTTATAAAAGCAAGCAGCAAACAATTCATAGTCCCACAAGATAGCCAATTCCTTACAGTTATATATTTTTTTCCTCCTCCTTAAGCAAATATAGATGCAACAGTTCATATTGTCTTTAAGTAGGTCAGAGGTGCTTTCTAACTCCTAGTGCCTTACATTCTCCAAAGATGGTTCTACTTTCTTCTCAGAGAAAAGAAGCATGACTAAAGAGATGGAAAAAAATCTGAAAATGGATCTTGGTCCTAATCATCACTAAATTACTGTTTCATAGATATGATGGAGTTTGAAGCAAACAAAAATGAAAAAGTATACAGATGAATGAACAGCAGTAATTATTTGTTGACCTTGCTACACTAATAATATTGACTACCAGAAAACTTGGAAATTCCAGTTTTATCAATAAGGTAGATATAAAATAACTAAGAATCTCAAATACCGTTTAAAAGCAAAATAGAACTCTTAGCTTACATGCTGTTTCTTTTGAATATTTTACCCTTTGATATCTGTATCTTCCTGAATACAAACCAAATAAATAGCTTTCCTTCAGTAGTATTAGAAGTAGAAGGTAGCACCTTGCAAAAGTGTATTTTTGGGATATGACTGCTTCATAGAAGAGATTCTTGAATTTTTCATTCTGTGGCCAAACTCTTGAGGTTCATTCCTCTTTCCAGAACCTTATATCTCTTCTGAAATTCCCAAATTTAAAGCTATTTGTGTGTGCCTAACATAAGAGAAGGATGGGTCTAGTCTACCTGTCTTCCTAACTTTCATGATCAAGACCCTTTTATAACTAAGTCAGCTGAGAGATTGTTTGCATAGTGAGGGTACATCTATGGATTTACAGACTGAAAGCAATGCAATTTTCCTTTTTCTTCTATTTCCCCCCCCCCTTTTCCTCTTATCCTTTCTCCCCTTCTCTTTTTCTTTTTTTTTTTAAATTTTTTCTTCAATCTTCTCTTTCATTTTTCGATTTAATATTATGTTGTCTATTTTCATCTAAAATGAGCAATCACAAAGCAGGAACCCAAAATATTTTGAACTACAAAAACTTCCCAGAGAAATCCTGAGGTGTTATACTTTCTAATAAAAAGATGACAAAGCAATAAAAATAGAAAAGCATTCTGCCCCAAGGGTGCCACCCTGAGTGTCCTCATCAGCATCTTCCAGATCTTTCTGTTGGTTTAGCCAAAAGAAGTTTTGTATAATGGATACAAATGGGTTAGACAATAGAAAAGCAGTGATCAATTTTAACTAGAAAACCTATAGAAAACAAGTCCAGACACTCTTGTAATTATGTAAATTACAATATGTAATTCATGTTTTAGTGAAATTCTTCTTTAGTGAGAAACAATTTCTCAGATTAGTCATCTTGTTGGAAGATACAAAGATGTCATCCCACTGATTTCACATTGTTAGGGTTTCTGCATAATTGGGACCATGGCACAGGAGAATAGTAGCTTAATATTTAGAAAAATAAGAATAAGAAGATAGAATATTCTAAAAAAGAAAAAAAAAAGTCTGAGAGACTCAAAAGTGTATTGCGTACAGATAAGTAACTAAAAAAAGCAGCCATTGCAGTGAGTAAGAATATAAAAGAAATAAGAAGTAGTGGAGTTTTGAAGGAAACTTCATTTACTAAGCTTAATGTTCTACTGGTTTTGTTTTCTTCTCTTCCTGGGGAAGGGGTCAGTATGCCAAGAAGAAACAAGTCACCAAGATTCACAGGAAGTACTCCAATGAAAATGAGAAAAAAATGCAACTGGAGTCAAAGCTGATAGAAAAATCAGGCTGTAAATACTAAAAGCCTTAGTCAAAAAATTACTGAAACATGCATTATTTGTTTAAACACTACGTACTGGGAAAGAATATTAGCAATGAAACCAGAGAATGGGTGTTTTTGTCCATTATTCTTCATATCACAGCTGAAAGGTCATCTGAGAGGAATGAATAGCCTTTTTGATAATAGTGATATTTTTATATTGCTCTATGACCAATGCACAGTAATGCACAGTAATGAACTGTATGATGAAACACAGGCTCAGCTGTTCATTAATCTCCATCTCAAAACTGTGCAAGTAGACCTCTGCAGTGGTATTTAGTGGAAGATCCTGAATGAAGATAGAGCAACCATGTACAAGAAGGAAACATCATGTACTGCTGTATTCTGGATACTTTTTTTGTTACTCAAGACAGGATCTTTCTGAATTTTATTAACATCTTCTAACCTGTACTGTTTACAGAAGCCAATGAATGTATCCATATACAGAACCAGTTAGGTCATGGGAAACCTAGCGTCACACTACTTTTCTAGAACAATAAATTCCTCAATGCTAAAATCTCGTGCATGAATTTAATTTAGCCTATATACCACACAATAGATTTACTATCAATCATAATGATGGATGACAAGAAGACTGAAAAAACAACCCACAAACCCACTACAATTAGTGTTTTTCATCTATATCAATTTAGCATATTAAGGACTTTGAAATAGCCCCAGATGAGAAAAAAAGAGCACTCAGAGACATTGCTAAAACAGGTTTTATTTGTAACTGTCTAGAGGAAATAAAAAAAAAAAAAACAAAAACAAACACAAATTAAATGTGTTGATGTGGAACATACAGAAAACAAGCAGTGGTGGAAAGTAATGAAGAAGTGAAGTTTAATCAGTAACACTACAGGCTTGTTAATCATCTTATTAAGGACATTCAAAAAAGGAGACTGCAACTGTAAAAGTAGAAATAGAGGCAATTATAGAAATTAATGTAACTATAATTGCCTGTCACCGCCTGTCACCTGAAACTGTATTTTCAAATTTTGGGTAACAGTGGCTGTTATCATAGAGTTTTGGCCAGTGCCCGAGTAAAGGTAGTTACTACAGAAGTTAGCAACTGTAATTTTCTAATTTCAGATTTTAACACTGGAGATGAACATAGGTGCCCTCACCTGAAAATGCAGTTAGGTGACCTGAGACCCAGATCTGGACACAGTTTATACTAGGAAGAAAGGATTAGAAGGGTAGAATCAGACTCCTCCACCCACTGACCACACTTATAACACCATAAAACAATCTTGTATTGCACTATATTAATTAATTTAGTTATATATTTATCACAATGACTTCTAGCTGACCAAAATCTATTCATGGTAAAAGCTTCTAGGGTCTAAAAATTTTATTCTTTTAAGACCAAAACATTACTGCAGTCATCACTTTAATAGTAAACCCCTCAATGTTTAAAAGGAAAATTCTGTGTTTAAATATTTTGCAATTTTCCTGTGAATTTGCAAATCAGTTTCCTGCCTCTGGTTCTTGTTTCTCCTTTTCTCTATTTAAGTCTAAAAGACTTAATCCCTCATGTACCAATTTACAATTAACTGCTGGGGCAAGCAGCCAGATCAGAGGGTATCTTAGACCCATTGTTTCCCTTCAGCCTGTGGTGGTTGATTTCTTCTCATAAAAGCCAAGGGATGGAGGGTTGGGTGCTGAGGGAGGAGGAAAGCAAGAAGCGGAATTTGGATCCTACTAGGATACATTCCTAGTAAAACGTGGCCAGGAGCAGAGGCCAAGAAATGTTCACAGACAAATCTAAGAACTTTTGAGGCTTTTGTCCTGCATGGTTTGTTTTTTGTTTTTTTTTTTTCAGAAGGGAACATTGGTTTATTAGTCGTTTGCTTGCTTGGTTGGTGGGCTGGTTTGTTGGTTGGTATTTCAGGTGTTCCATCCTTTTTATTTATAACCTCTTATTTAATTGTTTTTTACTGATACCTATGTAAACTTATGGACTGAATTCTTACTTTTTTTTTCCTTTTTTGTAACACAAATAAAATTATCAGCTCAGAAAGGCTTGCACAAATCATTAATAAAATTACAGACAGTATCACTCTAAATCTTAATGATGTTCATGAGTTTCCTCTCATTGATAGTATCTCTGCTAGTTCTGTCATCATTATATTACACACATCTGAAGTTTCTCAAAGTAGTGAACTACCAAGGGCAGCATCTGAGGTATTTTCAAAATAAAATAAATAAACCTGACCTGCTGGCAGACATCCATAGAACAGGACATGACAATCTATACTATTAGCTGCAGTTTAGTTTTTGTACATTAAATTCATAGCCCAAACTGATTCCAGCCCATTCTTTCTACATAAGGATATCAAAACCAAGCATCAAGCACTTGAATAGTGCTTTAAAGTACAATGCCTCAATTCTTAAATAGCTGCACATTTATGGAACAGCAAATGGATTTTTTCTAAATTTGAGCATGTAGATTTGACTTCAGGAGATGAGTGTAAGAGATTTGTTCTCATGGAGTTAGTTTTTCCATGTCACATGTATCATAGAAGTGTCTTCTCAACCATATGTACAGATTTACCAGTGTGTTTCTACAATTAATTAAAATTTTTTAACTGTATTTTAACTATGATATAGATAAAGTGTTGTGTAACATTTGGATTGGACCTGGGAATATTTAGGAAATCCTTCTTGGAAAGAGAGATATCCTCTTATTTTAAAAATAATCATATAAAAAATATTTTTTAAAAAATTGTAATGTAATTAAATCCCTAAATTATGTCTGAAACTGGCTACTGGCACAAAATATCAAGATAAGTTTTGAGTGGTAAGCTAAAACAACTTCACAATTTCCACTTTCTATTCTTTGAGATTCTGTGTCTTTTACTCAGCTTGTTCTGTGCTTAGGTGAAAAGTAAATGGTGTTACAGTGTAAACATTGTGTATGAGATTCTGTATTGTGCACACTATTGTGCACAGTATCATGTAACTTGTACAACCATGTATGTGCGTTACAATACCTAAAGCATAGACGTTTTCCTTCCTCCAACAGGTACATTTTCTTTGTTCACCTATTCCACTGGTGTAAAGAAAGCCCTGTTCAGCCCAGTCATGACAGCCTGGAATTTAAAATGTGCTATTTCATACTACTTCTCAGGTCATGGGAACAGGTCAACAGGCAGTGGTGTTCAAACTTGCTCAGGCTTCTGTTATCAGTGAACAGACAGTGTAAATCCACCCTGAGATGCAGCATCTGCACCATCCCTCTCAGTCAGCTTAAGAAATATTAGTTTGTATTGAAGAAGAACATATAGCTAAGGACCCACTGTGTTAGGTACTGTAAAAGCATAGCAAATTGTGAGGTTTTGTCCAGGGAGCTTAAATTTAAGTTTGAAATGAGAAACAGCAGGTGGATAAGACAGATGGAGAGGAAACACAAAAATAGCAGTATGACAGTTGTAACCCCTGCAATAAGCAGTGGTCACACCAGCTGGCTAATCACTGACAATTGATTTCTATCGTTGCCATAAAGACAAGCTTGAAGGAAGAATTTAAAGGGGAAGTAAAGATTTTTTTAGAGTTTTTTTCCACACAGAAATGGGAATGTGAGAAAATGACATTGTTTGTGTGAAAAATGCAACAAACAGATGATCGGAAGCCAGGATTCCATCCAGCACAAGAGTGGGAATCTGCTTCTTTGATGTAAATATACAACTGCATATGATGTGGATATTAACCTTGAAGGATTTTAAAAGTGACAAGTTACAAAGTTATGTACAACGATTTGCACGAATTCACCTAGAAATACCAGCTTAAGGGATACAAATCAATTTAAAGGAGACAAGTTTAAACACGATTAAGAAAAAGGAAGCAAAATTTCCTTCCTCAGAGGGATACATTGACCTCTCAACAGCACCAGTTTAATAGCAGGGGTCAGGAGGCTGAGTGGGACTTAAGAACAGATGTTTGCAAAGTTTGACATGTCTGCCTTTTCACCTCAAAAATAAAAGTCTAAGGGCTTTTTCACCTTTCAGCACATGGACTTCCGTGCACTGATATGCACCATACATAGGGCATGTGGAGACTCCTGATGTCTGATGTGCCTTACAGACAGCTCTGTCACCAAGGAAACTTCTATTTCTTTCTATCAGCATCCAGAAAGCGTCTATAGATAAGAACGTATTTGGAGCAGGTTTGCTACTTCAGAATGTAGCTTTTCAGTTTTGGTATTTTATGGTGGTCTTTAAAGCTTGTACCTCTGTCTCTCTGTATCTCTCTCCACAGATGGTTTCAACATCTTGAGCTTGCCTCTTTGCAGGTGATGCCAGCTGCTCCCCCTCTTACAGGCAGTTTTAGTTACCTCTCACCCACATACACAAAACCAGGTGATACCAAATGCCACCTCAACTCCAGACTCCACTCAAAGGAGTGCAAATAGATCCAAGCACTAAAGCAGATCTGAATATACTAAACAAATGAAGCCAGGTATGTTTTCATGACTTAGGAGTTGCTGGACGAACTTTGTGTTCTTCCTGCAGTGTCTAATCAATATTTACTCTCCTTTTGCTTTGCACCTATTTCTCTTTCTAAACCAACTTTAAATATATTACAATCTAATACTTGAGACTGAGAAAGCTAATATAAGGTAGTTTATACATCGCTCACAGATTTACAGTAAGAGGTAGTTTATACATCACTCATAAATTTACAGTAAGATCACACCTAAGGTAAAAATGTATCCCATTTATTTCTGGATCTGTTAAATGTGTTTATTCAACAGTTATTGGAAAACTAACAAGCAAACCTACTTTTTTTCTGATGAAACAAATCATGTATATACAGCATTTCTTCTGGAAAAAAAAAAAAGCCAGCAAAAGCTTTAAAGAAGTTTTATATTCTACTGCAGGAATACTGCAAAGTTAAAAATGTATTTCTAACTGACATTTAGTGCTCACTAAACAGTGCCTACATCATACCTGCTATTATAAAAAATGTGTAACTGTAAGTGAAGGGTATTAGAGAAAAGAGATTTTCCTCTGCTGCAAATTTGTTTATTTTACATAGCTTCTCCCTCACCTCTTCATGAGGTGATCAGTTCATCACAGTTGTTTTTGCCACTCCTTCCTCCTCAGGGGAGGACTCCTCACACTCTTTCCATGCTCCAGTGTGGGGTCCCTCCCACAGGAGACAGTCCTCCAAGAACTTCTCCAATGTGAGTCCTTCCCACAAGCTACAGTTCTTCATGAACTGCTTCAGCATGGGTCCCTTCCGTGAGGTGCAGTCCTTCAGGAACAGACTGCTCCAGTGTGGGTCCCTTCCATGGGGTGCAGTCCTTCCGGAACAGACTGCTCCAATGGAGGTCTGCCATGGGGTCACAAGCCCTGCAGCAAACCTGCTCCAGTGTGGGCTCCTTTCTCCATGGGGCTACAGTTCCTGCTAGTAGCCTGCTCCAGTGAGGGTTTCCCACAGAGTCACAACCTCCTTCAGGCATCCCCCTGCTCCAGCGTGGGGTCCTCCATGGGCTGCAGGGACAGCTGGCACTTACTCTGTCAGAACCAGGGGAAGTTTCTAACAGTTTGTCCCGGGTTCAGCAGTAGCAGTCATTTTTTCTCCTTCATAGTAGATGGTGCAGCACTGTGGTTTTGACTTTCAACCTGGAAACAGCGCTGCTAACACCAATGTTTCTAGTTGTTGCTCAGTAATGTTTACTATGATCAAGCACTTCCTGAGCCTCATGTTCTGCCAGGGAGGAGAGGAAGCCAGGAGGAAGAAGAGACAGGACACCTGACCCAAACTGACCAAAGAGGTATTCCATACCACAGCACCTCATGACCAGGATGTAACTGAGAGTTACCTGGAAGTGCTAGTTCACTGGTGGGTGGGGTGAGTTATCCATTGGCGGGTGGTGAGTTGTTTTATTCTCTTCCCTTGTTATTTCCTTTATCATTATTATTATTGATGTTAGCAGTAGTGATTTGTGTTATACCTTAGTTACTAAACTGTTCTTATCTCAACCTGTGGGAGTTGCATTCTTTTCAATTCTCCTCCCCATCCCTCCGGGAGCAGGGGGATGGCAAGAAGGGGGGTAGTGAGAGAGAAACTGCGTGGCTGATTTATGGCTGATTTATGGTTTAAACCACAACACAGTTTCCCACAGAAGCCATTCCTGTAGCCACCTCACTAAAAAAACCATGCTGTGCAAACCCAATACACCCAGAAAAGTTTCTAGGAGGAAGTGCCTTCAGAATGCAAAAAGCAGAATTGAAGCATCTGAAACAAAATCAGAGATATAGAATGAACACTACAGTGATGAAGAACAGATACAAATTTAGGCGTGGTTCAAATCAAAATAGTAAATTCTTCATATGACTGCACAAATGGTTGGTGGTTTTCAGTCTATTTCCTTCCTGCTCTATGATGGTAGTGATTCTGATCTTTTTAATTTTTTTTTTTATTATTATTATATTATAGCTGTATATATGAAGTAGAAGTGAGATACCCAGTGCAGGAAAATTGTACTCTCGAATACCTTTGCTTTGACTTAATGCATATGCATATATTTTAGTCACAGCTTTGCCAGACCATGAAAAGAGCCATCTGAAACACATCTAATTAGGATTCTTGAACCTCGATAGTTACATGCTGTTTGAATCAGTTCTTCCTCTCTCAGAGTAAAGTATTGGCTTAGAAAATGTCCTGAATGTCATAGGATGTTACTGAACCCATTTGAGGGTCTGAGGATACACCTGGTTAGGTCTATCATGAAAGACTTTATACCATACATGTATGTAATATACAGATGTTTTAAGCACATACAGAATGCCTTCCTCTAGGTTTGCTGGGCTTTTGCGGACCACCTGAAGATATGCAGTAGGTCCAATGTGTCTAGTGTTAGACCTTAAATGCATAGTTTATGAGATGTTTTTCAAAGCAAGACTTTTTGATCTAGTTATTTTGTACTATACAGTATGGTTGTAGTAAGTACTGCAAGTGGTTGCCTTAGCATTGGGATATTCTAAACAGAATACCTTCCTGACAGATTGTAGACTCAACTCAGTCTTTTCAACAAAGAAGCATTTTCAGTAGGGAACACTGACTCCACCCTAAAACCTTCAAGCTAGATTCCACAACCAAAAGATTCAAGTTACAGTTTAAACACCTGAATTATTCTTTAATCTATTCCACACATATCAAATTCAAAAGTGTTATACACTATTCCAAGAAAGCTTGGATCTTGATACAATAATCATTCCTGCAAGTGATCCCACTTCTCAAAATGTTAAGTCTGCTGTTGTATCATTACTGTTGATGAAGCTTTTCTTTATAGATCATCAATCTGCAGGTATTCTAGCTCAATAAAGGTTGAAATTTACATTTTTTTTTTTTTTTTAATCTGTCTTGTCTATGACTGAAGTATGAGGTGGGGTAGCAATTCGTCATAACTAGTCTTTATAGTCACCAGATATGACACATTTTGGATTAAATAATTACACAAGACAAGTCTTTTTGGAAACAATGAGCGTGTGTTACTCATTATGTAAGATAAGTACCTTTAACCAGCAGTGAATCCAGCAATCTTAATAGCACAGATGCTGGTCATTACATAAAAAAATGTAGGCAAACATTAAGAGAAGACTCATAATCACCATGCTGGAATGGCTATCTAAAACTTGGCAATGATGTGAGAAAGAAAGAGGTAAGGGTGGCAAGTAATGGTAACATTCTATGAGAAACCAGCAGAGGGAATAGAGAAAGGACTGCTGTTCACAGGAAGGATATAGATATTCAAATGAATAACTCATGATGTGGAGAAAGGGACATTACCAAAGGGAGGGGTGGAGGAGGAAGAACAAACAAAACCAAGCAAAAGGGGTGTGTGGGGGTGTGTGTGTGTGCGTGTGAAGAGAAAACTGTATCTGAATCACCTAGGGCTCAGAGTAAATTTTTAGTCATCCATGGTCTAAAACATTTGGACAGAGATGTCTTTGTTGTCTTCACGGAAATGCAGTGTATAGAAACACAGAAAAAGTTATGTTTCTCAACAACCATTATACTGTTGGCACTCCCATGTTTTCTTTGTAAGAGACACCATCTATTTTTGAGTAGTTTACCTCGAGGTTTAGTCCTTTGTAGAGCCGTATCAAAGAGTCAGAACCTGTCTAGAGAGGGAAATCAATGAGTACTCGAACAATGACAGTGTCTAGGGTCTGCTTTTAACGTACGACAGAGCAACTTCCTTTAGCTTATGCTCTTGGTCAACATACAGCTAAAAAGTTCCCAATTACGCTAACGGCCTCTTGAAAATGGAGCGATAGACTCTAAAATTTGTGTCAAAAGATAACGCTGCAAAGGAACTACAACCTTTTCAAACCTATTTTCTTAGGAACTTTATCTGAAAAGTTGATGAAGTGTCAAGTCTTCACAGGTTTACCCTTAATGACCAAAACTTCAATTATACTTCAAGGCATTCTACTTCTTTGAGGCTTTTTTTCCTTTTTTTCCTTGAAACTCTCAGTCTCCAGCTGTTAAAGTCATGTTTCAGAGACCTGGGAGATACTATTGATTTTTCTTTGCCAAAAAAAGATCACTACCTTTAGGCAAGGTGTGAATACTAGATTAATGCATCTTTTGCTTTCAAGTCTTTTGTTTCCTAAAGCTAGGTGACTTATGTACTTACTAATGTTTGTCCAGTACAAATATTGAAAAATTACAGATGCATCTTCCAATGTCACATAGATGTGTCACAAATAGCACTAATGAAGCCAAGGGGCTTATCCAGTTTTATATTGACGCACAGGACAAGGCAACATATTAGTGGTTCAGTTAACTGATTGTATAAACTTAAACATCTGGTTTATATTTTTTCTCAAACTTGAAATTTTTTAAAGACAATAATTAGTCAAAGACAATTCAGTCTTTTTTTTTTCCAAAATGACACAGTCTTATTGTTACCTCTTTACTATATCACATGAATATCCTTTAGCTCTAGAATGTCGTACAGCATTTTGGAAGGTTTAAAATTTAAAAATGACTTATATTTATGTTATGTTACATTACATTATACACAGGAAAATATAATGTAGATATTAATTAAGGTTCAGAATTTAGAAAAAATTGCAGCATTTCTGTTAATTTCACATTAACTGTATTTGGTCTTAATGGAGGAACTTTAACTGACTTTTCAAATTATTTCAAACTATCATCCAACATCTGAAGAAATGCACAGAAACACTGACATTTGATCTTGCAGTGTTACAGTGACTGACTGCAAATTTCAAGTGTTAAAAAAAATAATATCTGAATTCAAGTCAAATCAGTTTTAATGTCAGAAATACAAGGATTGGAAGATACGATACGGGAATTGAATACTGTGGATACATGTGGTTTTAGTTTCACTGCCAATGGTGGGGGGGGGGGTGTGGGGTGTGTGTGAATATTCTTTAAGACCCTTTCCAACCCAAACCATCCTACGATTTTATGATCCTACGATTCAGAGACAACATGGAGGGAATTCCTTTTCTGATACTTGTTAAAATGTAGACATGTGAGGAACATTAACTCTCAGAAGTTTTAGGGGGGACTATTTTTTATTCCTCCCCATTTATTTCTAAATTGCATTGTTAATTCTTATAGAAGAGCCAAGAATCTGTCAGAAAATTAGGCAAATTTCCAAGGTGATCAATGTATCATTTTAGGAAATTAGATAATACTTAATTTTTCTGAATACAAAAGATGGTGTACATAACCTCCCTTACAAAGCACTCATAATTATATTTTTATTTATTTAGATTTTGTTCTCTGGCCCAGATTATGATTCCTTTACTTGGAGTGTTATAAGAATGCCATGCATAACATACAGAGTACAGAAGAAAGGAAGCATAATTGCCCAGTTTTATAGGTCTGAGATTTTGGCACTAGTAAAGAATGTTCAGATATTCAAAGCTATTTAGAAAACTAAATGGAAAACATTAATCTTACCTAATTATGTCTGTCTAAGGGATAACTGTCTAAACCTAATGGCTTAGGCTCTAGACCATTTGAGCCTGCTTTAGCCTCTGCTACATTTTCACAGGACTCTATAAAGTGCTGTTGTGAGAACTAGGGACAGCTAAGTATTCCAAGGCCTTTGTATTGCACCTTGGTTGAAAGCTAACCACAGTTACGTAGTGTGATTAACAATAGACTCTCAGGTGCACAACAATATTAATTGGACAGTGACTTAAACACAGGTGTGCTCTATTTCTAATATGAGGCATTTTTTGCCTTCTTACACCATAAGGACACTCATAGAAAATCTGAACACATGCACAAAGTTAAACGGAAGAAAAAAAGAATAAATTACTTCCTCTCTCCAAAACATCCCAAAACTTATCTTCACAAAAGCTACTTCATGGTCATGTGAAGAAATACAAAGTCAAAACACAGAAGTAAATCTGCAAAGAAGTTCTTTCTTCCCATTTTGCAGAGAACCTATATATTATTACACATTCCAGAAAGATGTCAAAAGAAGAAGACAAAGAGACTGCAATTCTCCATATCCTTACGTTAAGGTAACAAGTCATTGTCTAGGACAACTGCTGTACTTACACAGGTAACAACTTGGAGAGCATTTCCACCATGAAGAAAACTCAAATATGTCAAATGATAGTCTTTAAATGACAGGACATCCTGCTTTTTATGTTGACTTTATCTTTCATCATTCTTATCTAGATTAATACAAAAGTGTCTATCTACAGCAGCCTTTTTTTAGTGTTACATTCTTCAAGTTGGTTTTAGATTAGAATTTATAATCTTTAACAAGTGTCACATCTAACCAAATTTTTAATTTTTAAACTTCAAAATCTCTTGTCCTATTATTATGTCTCCTCATCAAACTGTTAGGATAAAGAAGACATATCTCATTCTTAAAGTACAGAACAGACATAAAATTCAAGTTTGGTTTAGTTCCCTATCATTTCAATAACTAGCTTACTCTCTCAGGCTAATAAAAAGAAAGTAGTTGTGAATTTATTGTCAATATGATGTATGTAAAGCTTTTTAATTTAAGAGGCATAAACTGTAGAAAGGAAAAGAAGGAAAAGGATTTCCACTGCTCTAGAAAACTAGAGGAACCTCTCCAAGGTCCTAGTAAACTTTTGGTTTCTCTTCCAGTAGCATACATGTTCTTATTACCATTCCTTCAGTAATTGTTTAAAAATTCTTCATTTCATAATTAGCCTTCATTGAGCTAACTGACCAAAGTGGCTGTATTCCAAATCCCCACCTGGATACATCACTGATTATGAAATTGAAGGCTTCCAGAGTCTTTTTTGCCCACAATGGTAATTGGTAAAAGATCTCCCTGTCGTTATCTTGACCCATGAGTTTTTTCACCCTATTTTTCCCCCTGCCCTCTTGAGGAAGGAGGGTGAGAGAGCAGCTGCATGGGCAGCTGGCAACTGTCCAAAGTCAACCAATCACAGCTCCATCACTCAATTTTAAAAACACTTTTTTACCTTTGGTGGTCAAACACTGAACACATTTCCCAGAGAAGTTGTGAAATAGCCATCCTTGGAGACATTCAGAACCTCTTTAGACATGATCAGGGACAACCAGTTGTAGCTGACACTGCCTGAGCAGGAAGATTGGACTAGATCTAAAGAGGTCCCTACCAAGCTAAAAAAATCTGTGGTGGTGTGGTTTGGTTTGGTTTGGTTTGAATAGTTAAATACTGTAGCCAGGAATTACTGAAAATTCTGCATCAGATCTTTGGGGGTGTACTGGTTTTGGCTGGAATACAGTTAATTTTCTTCATAATTGCTTGGATGGTGCTATGTTTTGGATTTATGGACTAAATTTTGAAAGACAGTAAGAGCATAGGATATTTATATCATATTATTCAAAGGGTTTGAGGAGTGTAGCTCTCCAAGACATTTGTAGACAATTCCAGCTCATACAATTGTGACTGAATTGAGAAGCCTCATTAAAGCACCAGTGAGAAGACTGTTTATCTTCCTGTTTGTTCTGAGAAAATAGTTCCAATAAAGATGCTAAAAATACTTTTCAGAAATTGATTCCACTGCAGCTGAAGGGAAAATTTGATAGGTGGATGAGGAAAACCTGTCTCTACAAACGTATTACAAGTTAATTGCATTGTAAAATATTAAAAGGTAATAAAGCTTGTAGAACACCACATTTTGAACAACTTTTCACATTAAAAAAGTTCAACAGGCAACATTGTCTGGACTACTGAGATGCAAACAAAAAAGGGAGAAATGGATTTGGGGACGTACTGGGTTTTGGTTGGGGTGGTTTTTTTTGGCCGTGTTTTGGTTTATGGTTTTGTTTGTTTTTTTTTTTTAACTAGAGCTTAATAAACATGTATGCAATAACCAACTTTTGTAACAAAAGCCATTGACGGGTAACTGTAAAGCAAAGTCCCAGGAATAATTCATCATATTTGCATCTGCTTTGTTTCCTAAATCCCCAGAAAATCATCTGTGAAAGTGAAACTTCACTGATAGCAGGTTTTAATTTTTTGGTGATTGTTCAAAGAATTAAAACCAGTTGTTAATGTAAATGAAGCATTTTGTTAACATTAATAGAAATTTGTCAGTCATATTTCAAGCTAATTAATTTTCATCTAATTATGAGTTATAGCAACATCGGTGCCAATTACTGTAAGGAATTAGCACATTGGGTTACTCCTACAAAAGAGGTAAGTTTTCATGACTTCTGTTGACTATAACTAAAGCAATGTGTTAAGTCAGGTTTTAACATCTTCATTAATGACCTGGAAAAACAGAAGCGGTGAGGCACTGGAATGGGTTGCCCAGGGAGGTTGTGAATGCTCCATCCCTGGCAGTGTTCAAGATCAGGTTGGACGAGGCCTTGGGTGATATGATTTAGCGTAAGGTGTCCCTGCCTACGGCAGGGGGGCTGGAACTAGATGATCTTAAGGTCCTTTCCAACCCTAACCATTCTATGATTCTATGATTCTATATTAATCAAATTTATGTACAATCTTAAGCCAACAGCCCATTGTTAACTTTTAAAAGGAAAGTAAGGAAATCAAAGATGACACAAATGTAAAAGAAACTGCTTTATATAAAATTATTTTTAATGTTGATAATATTTTTAAATAATATGGAGAATTGAACAAAATTCAACAGTTTCTACCAAGTTGCTGAAAAGCAACCAGAGTGGGACATAAAAAAAGCCTGATTCCATAAGACAATTCAGGGAGGAAGGGACCTCAGGATATCTCTAGTTCTCACATTAGGGTCAGCTCTGATATAAAACCAGTCTCCTTAGGGATGAGTCCAGTCAAACCTTTCTAACCATCAAGGACAGACTGCACAGCATCTCTATGAAACCTGTTCCCATGTTTGTCTATCCTCATGATGAAAAGATTTTTCCTTAACTCCAGTCTGAAACCCTCTTTTTATAACTCACTCCCATAGCCTCTTACAGTCCTCTGCACCTCTCAGCTCCTAAGTTTAAAGTCTCTTGTCAAATCAGTTTGATAGTCTTTATCAATTGATGAGGAAATGGGAAAGGGAACTAAATTGAATTTGCTGACTGAAACAAGAACAGAAAGGTAAAGAGAGGAAGTCAGAGTGTCTTAAGATTTCCAATTAAAATGCTTTTTTTGACTTAGTTCCTAAAATAGATGATTTATGTGGGTGGAGAACTTTGAAAAAGTCAAGTATGGACTTTGGCAGGAAAAGGTCAGAAAGCACCTCCTTTGCCTAGATGGAAAGAATAGCATCTCTTCTACTTCTGACAGCTCTTATGTTTCTCTCAGTGAAGTCCTGCTCCTCCTAGGGAAGTGCCCTCTTACAGCAGAAGTAAGAAGAAGATGATTTTAAGATCCCTCCTACATGTGTAGACCTTCTTGTCCCATGCACTTTCTTATGTAAGGACCTACAAAGAGAACTTGGGCTTGTGATTTTGCTTTTATGGGAAGAGCAGTTTCAAACACATCTGTGCTCTGCCTGCACAGTTATACCAGAAGTCTGCAGCATGTACAAGGATATCTGGGATTCATTTCCAGATCAAGCTAAAATGTGCTAGTTAAGGAGAAATTAAGCCAGAGGAAAAAACAAGCAGTCTTCCCTCATTCCCTTTACTTGCTCAAAACTGTTTACAGCTCAGTTGGAACTACCTTAGTTTTTGGCTTCTTCTCTTTTCATAAGATCGATTCAAAGCTAATTTAAAAGTTTGTTAGTCATTCAATGTCATCAGTGGAGAGCTGTTTGTAAGTTTTAAAAGCTTGAACCAGAAGACCATTCACTGAGGCTGTTCTACTTCGCACTATTCATTGTCCCTGGATCTGTGAGACCCCTGAGAGAGTCTTGAATATCCCTGGTTTGTCCTCACAAGTTCTGTCCCTCAAAAATCATTTATTTTTGTCTTGGGTTCAGCAGTAGCAGTTATTTTTCTCCTTCATAGTAGCTGGTGCAGTGCTGTGCTTTTCACTTTCAGCCTAGGAACAGTGCTGATAACACCAGTGTTTCTAGTTGTTGCCTAGTAATGTTTACTCCGACCAAGGACTTTGTGAGGCTCATGCTCTGCCAGGGAGGAGGGGAAGCTATGAGGAAGCAGAGACAGGACACCTGACCCAAACTGACCAAAGAGGTATTCCATACCACAGCAGATCATGCTCAGTATATAAACTGGAGTCAGTTACCCAGGTCACTGCTCAGATGGGCTGGGTATCTGTCAAAGGGGGGTAAGCAGTTGTACTCTCTTCCCTTAGTATTTCTGTTGTCATTATTATTATTGGTGGTAGCAGCAGTGGTTTGTGTTATACCTTAGTTACTGGGCTGTTCTTATCTCAGCCCATAGGAGTTACATTCTTTCAATTCTCCTCCCCATCCCCCCGGGAGTAGAGGGAGGAAGAGAAGGAGCGCGTGAGCGGCTGTGTATTTCTGAGTTGACAGCTGGGCTTACACCATGCCAATTTTATTAGTTTACATTTAAATATTTTTTAATAGATCACACAATATTGTAAGATGTAAAATAGAAATATAGAATGCAAATAAAAAATATGAAGAAATTGGGTATATTTTTCACTAATTCAGACCAAATTAAATAAAATTCAATGTAACTTTAGACTGCCTTTTTTTTTTTTTTTTTCCCCCCCAGTAAGGACCGTATTCACTTTTTTCCTTAAAATACTTCTAATTCATGTTAAATAAATCAAGTCCAGAACTATGCAGTTGAACTGGGATTCTGGGATTGTATTAGTAAATTTGTCTCATGCTCCCCTTTTTACTAAAATTCATTCTTGTGAAACAAGCAATGCTAGTACAATGTTACTAACAGAATTATATCTAGCTTTAGTGGTTCTGCTGAAGTATGTTTGTACCCACATAGATTGCAATATGTCAGTAGAAGTTTTGTGGAACTCCAGAGGAAGACAGTGCAAGTGATGTGAATTTTAACCTAACAGGGTGTGAAATTTGTTTGGCACCCACATCAAATGAACAATAAATTAAGCAAATTCCTTATTTTTGTCTGATTCACTCATGGCTTCAGAATAATACAGGGAATTCAAATTTAACCATTATAAGGTGAACATTGACAAAATGGAAGGAAGGGATTACAAGCCCAAGGAAAGATGTTCACTTTAAGGGGTATCGACTACGTGAATAGTCAAGCATAACAATTACAGATGGCAGAGACAAGTATCTAGTATATATTAGTATTTTGAAAGCAGTGATCTTTATTTTTGAGAAGTACTGCTATAAAGCTGAACATAAGGAAGCTCAAAATAACATGAATATTTTTCTGCAGTTTAAGCCAGTTAAAACTGCTTTGGCAAGGGATTGGTTTGGGTGTTACTTCTTCAAATTTCTCATGTGTGTGTTAATCATTTTTTTCTAAACAAGGGTGTCATAGCAGTGTCCATAGATATGATATGTTGACCAACCCATTCAAGCTACTTTGTTTTCTAAAATTTCACAGGGAAAATTAAATAACCATCAAAAGAATCCATCACTTCCATCAATGCCTATTTGCTTCTTGGGAGTATTGGAATCGCGTTATTCCAATATCATTTCAACTCTCCTATTCTGTGGGAGAACATTCCAAAACAATTTGCTTACAAAGTGAAAACTTTTATTGCATTAAATTGTCTTTCAACATTATGTTGCTGTCAAAAGAATGATGATATATATAGCCCATGAAACATGGCAAATTTGTTTTCATTAGGAAGCATTTCAATTGTATCTATGTGTTGTTTCCTTATCTTCTCATATGTAACTTCTAGGAACTGCAGAGAGTTGAGAAGCTCACAGATTGCCTGCTTGCTTTTTATTTCTTCTCAGATTTTTACTGCTGCTTCCAGCAAGTTTAACGTAATCCTTGCACAAACAAATCTTCTCTTTTGTCTTACTAAGTCTTATCTATCAAGCCCATTTAAAGAGTGTGGATATGAAAAATATAATGATACGAGTTTTGAGATGTAATAAGCTATATGCAGGACAAGAATACTAATGTGTCTTAGAGGAGCATATAGAAAATCAGTGCCATGTAGGTATTTTATATCCCAGTTACAAAATTGTTCATTGATATTACTAAATTCATGCACAGAAGGACCAAGAAGGACCACAAATATGAAGAAATTATTTTAAATTCAGTATTAGAAAATGGTATAAGCAATCAGAAAGTTAAAATGACTTAATACTAAGAATATGCACATCAGTGATATTTTAAGATTTTAGCGTTACTGCTTTAAAATTATACTAATGCTTACTTATAATCATTTCATTTATACAACAGAATAACAGTTGTATTTTATGAATACAAAATGGGCCAAAACAGTTAAGAAAAACAATAAACTAATAAACATGAAAAATAATGAACGTAGCTTTTCATCTGGAGGTTCTGTCTAGTTCTGAAATCTTACTGAGCCTGAATTCATACCAAGACAGATTTTTGTTCCCTCGTATGCGCTATTTTAATATTATTTTTATTAGCAGATAATCTTAAAAAAAGCCATGCCCCTGGGGATGGTAAAGCAAATTTACTCATTGGCTTGTAGTGGAGTTACTCAAGGGGGCTTCAGAGATTTTTAGAACCAGCACAGTGTATTTCAGAAGCCTTAGAAAATGGTTTATGTTTGTATTCAAAGTTTTTAAGTCTTTTTTTTTTTTTGTCCTTTTATTTAAGGACCTTGCATATATTCTAGCTACCTTTTACTCAGCTTTTGACAGCTCCCTGGTTTAAAAGTATGCTTCAAAGATGCACATGTATATTCATAAAGAATAAACTGTGTTTGGGCTAGGGAAAATGTTTTTTTATTGCATTTATATTTCTTGTCAGTTTGGGGGATTTTACTGTTCACAAAAATGAGAGATTTATAGTACAGGCTGGTTCAAGGCACAGTGCTGACAGGTGCTGTGGATTAACATCTCTATACATCTCTGCATATCTCTGCAAAAGGCACTCCACTACTGACTTACAACACCTCTGCTGCTCTACTGCTGGCTGCCTACATTTTCCCTGCAAGACTGTCAGATTTGTATTGAGTTGTGCAGTGGTTTTGAACTAGCCAACTTTCCACTGAGGACTACAGTAGGATAACCAAACTAAATTCACATTTTCTTTAACCTCGAAGTAAAAGCAATGTAAGCCAAATGTACCAATTCTCTCTTTGGCTATTGTGACCTACAATCAATGGCCTATACTAATTTTCAAAGCAATGATGCATCTACTGCACTTTAACGTTTTCCTGATTGTCAGTCAAACCTCTTCCAAGTGAAGCACATAAAGCTGCTGTAAAAGGATTCAGGGCTTAGGAGTTTTTCTACTTTAATAAAATGGGCGTGTACTATGGCAAATCTGGGATTCCAGAGAGACCTCATTCACTGTCATGCCAGAAAACGCTGTATTTTCTAACTACAGTGAGATATCCTTGTTCAATGGTAATGTAAGTGCTGTGAAAAATCTTTGAGAGCAAAGCTATCTGGGGTTGAAGGCATGGGGAAAGTAGAACTTTAGAGAGCTTGGTACGTCCAGGCCCATGAAAAAGCCTTTGACATTGAAACATAGCTGTAATCATTGTTTCTTAAAACTTTCATGTAACAAAGTCCAGTTTCACTCCAGTCAGTTTCTATGTCCTGTTGTCCCACTTCAGCTTATGCAATACCTTTGTAGAAAATTTACCTCTTCTCATCTTCTGTAGGTATCCCTTGAGAATCTGATTTCTGATCCTACTTAATACCTGAACTATGTAACCTGAAATGACAGCCAATATTTGAATATTCCACACCAGAGCAGAACACTTTTTCAGAATTTATAAGCCAATCATACACAGATCAGAAAATTCCTTCTATCCAAAAGTTCCTACAACTTAGCTGCTCAGTATCCTTCCTGTATACTCTCAGTGATGGATGGGAGATGACAATTACATAATTTGAAAAGTATTTTTCCAGATCTGCAGTCATTTGATTTCTAGAGGAAAGAAGTGGAACAGAGGTATGTATCCATATAATAAATACAGCATAATGGAGTCCCCTTCCAATTTAAAATAATTAGTCTAAAATTTTGTATATGAGTTGATGATCACACAGTGTTGCCTGCATTTTCTTCTTATTTGTCTGCTCACCAAAGCACGACTTAATAACCTGTTTTGAGAATGGGCCTACATTTCCTGATTGCTCTTATTTTAGAAGAACCTAAAGTAGACACTTGCAGAGCTCTGTCTCCTTCACTCTGACTCAAATTCTCTTCAAGTTATGCAGCACAATTTATTTCTAGCAATGACTACAAAGCTTTCTCTGACATCCTAAACTGCATCCAGTTTAATTCTCTCCAAAACCCTTAAATTTTCACTTAGTTCATAAGAAAGTGAACCAGTTTTATTTATTTTATCCTTCAGTCTCATAGCTCTTTTAAGATTCAGATTTACTGGGGAGGAAGGGAAAAATCCAGTTGACTTCCCACAGATCATTCAGTTGGTTTGTAAAATGCATCAAATGTGCAGTTAACTAAGGTACATATTTATGAAATAAAAAATAGGCAGAAGTACACACAGCTGGCCTGTTAAGTTCCAAATGTAAAACAATTTAGATTCTATGAATTGCTTTCATTTGGGGTTCTAATTTTTTCTTTCTTTTATATATATTTTTTTTCTATGATCCACAGGAATGAAGAACATTTACCAATCATACTTACTTGTTTTATTATGTGCAAATAGAGATTGTGAACAGAAGATGCAGAACTTTTTAATTAAGATCACAAAAAATAGCTTTTTCTTGACTTTTAGAAAATGTACATCCTTTCTTATTTTATACATGCAAATGCATAACCCTATGCCTATCCTTATCCTTATCCTTATCCATAGAAAGCTTAATAGAATATAATGACATGATGTCATCAATGAAATTGACACACAGGTATTTTCATTTTATTAATTCTACTTAAAAATACGGTATATTTTGTAAGTGAACATTTAATTTAGCCATATAGTCAGCATTCCTAATGTTAGTCTATATCTCAAACTCAGAATTTACAATTCATTCCGGATTATTGCAGGGAATAAATATTTCTTCACTCATATTTGTTGGACAGCCAACAGACTAAGTTCATCTGTTTAAAGCTAAAAAAAATATTTCTCTTTAGGGCTCTGTTCAGACAGTTTCCTGCTACCAACTTGAGATTTGACATTTTGCTGGCACTCCAAACTGCAAGCCAAGGCTGTCTGTGTGAGAGTTCCTGGCACTTCACACTATGGATCAGTTCCTGTGCAATCTAACAGCATGGTGTAATCTTTCATGAAGTATTTCTGGTAGAGAAAAGGACTGATTTACAGCAATAACTGCATTTTTCCCCACTTCTCTCCTGCAGGGTCTGAATGTCAAAGGTACTAAGAATGATGTCATGGATATTAAGATTAGTTTAATAGAGATAAACTGGAGTCTCCTCAATGCCCTTTTATTTTCATGTGTACAATAATGACTAATTTTTAATGCAAATTACCTTTAAAAATCAAACTCCTATAGAAACATAACTTAAACAAAACTGTATCATTAAATATAAAACTATTGGTAAATAGCAAAAGTTGAAATATATAATGATGCAAGAAAATTTAGATATGAAGCTTTATTTGGAAAGCACATTTTCAGCTACATGAATTTGAAAAACACAGAACATGGCCTTCTACTTTTAAGAAAATGAGTGAACAATACATTCTCAGATGCCCTATTTAAGAGGTATTGAATCTAGTCAGTTAAGCTCAAAAAAAAATGAATACAAATTTCACTGATTGCAAGACAATTCTTGACATTACCTGAACTATTAAAAGCTTTGTGGGATATCATATACTTCAACCAGTTTGAACTTTTAAAAAATGCTATTAAGTATTACATTTGCATACATATATTGAAAGGTTGAAGGTTGAAAATAAGAATTTCTTTTTTCTTTTTGTAGTAGCATAACCTGTAATCTCAGTACCTCAAATGCTGCAACGTTTGAAAGTATTTATAGAGACAAAAAAAATGTTGAAATAACATAAAAAATTGCCTTGGTAAATTTTCTCAGTATTAATGAGAGAAACACAAAATTCTACATCACATGTTATACCTTCTTCTTACATTGCTGCCTGCCAAGTGCAACTTGTCTTATGTAGTTTCTGCCATGAATGAATTTTCTCCTACTCTGGGAACTGAGGCTAGCTTGTTCTACATATAAGAAGAACTGGCAAGTTTGCAAATGTTCTAGTTAGAGAAGGCAGATGTCGTGAAAGGTTCAAGAACTATTATAATTCAGAAAGAGGTAGATTGCATGATCAGGAACCATAGCATGATGCAGACTATGGTTTTGCTGTTGCTACTTCAAAGGGTGGACCCCTAACTAGAACAGAAGTTCTTAACACAAGCTGGTAGATCAGTTATTTTGAAAGTATTTGAATAGAATTGTCTTGTGTAGCTGTCTTTAAATACTCTTGGAAAACAGAAAAAAATGCCATAAAAACCTATGATAAATTTACGTAATTTTTCCCACTATATTATAGAAATTAATTAATTAAAATTCTTATTTTCCCCTTTTCTTTTGCATAAAACCATTTTATATTTTACCAGGGATACAGTTCAGTTGTGCCTGAAGGAACTGTTATATATACTAAGGCACACTGCAAGTAGCAGTTAATTTACCTATCCAAAATTCAGATGCTACATGTCTCAACCTCTTCCTGATACACTCTCTATGATAGAAAATTTATTTTAATGATCCAACCTGCAAGCTAACTGAATATCTAACCTGAAACATAAGGTACGTTTATAAGATCATACTAAGTTCTTATTCACTTATATATGATCGTCTATACTGTTAAACTGTCAAAACAGAATTTAATTTACTAGCATGGACATAACCAGACTATTCAATCAAAAGGCCATTTTTGTCTATTTTTCCACCATTCTGTTTCTAAAATGCTTCGAGAAAAGCCCATAGACTGATGAACCCTGTGAGCTTTCTCATTTCACAGAGATCTGTAATGGCTATCCAGTAGGCCTCAGAGCTGACTTGAGTGTCTGCAAGCATTTATATGGTGATCCCTTCTAAAAGACTTATGGCAAGATTCAGCTTCAAATTCAGGAAATAAATTAGATCTCTAAGTGTCTAGAAGTGAGATGGGTGTCTAAGCTCCCATTACATTCAATAAAGATTTAACAGATATAAATGGAGATATAAAAACAATTTTGCTCTCCCTAGATATAGTAGAAAATACCAGTTTCCTATACACAGGAATGTAGTGACATTTGAATTACCCTAAGACACCCACTGTCTAGTATGGCAAAAGATAAACAGATCATTGTTTTGTGGACTGACATCTAGAGGCTAAACTCAGATGCACCCTGTGCACAGGACACTGAATCCCTCTAGGGGGAGATTCAGCTGCCTGAAAATTGGCATTTAGCGCTATTTGCATTGACTTGATCTCCTACTGTAGAAAGTTTCAGATCTCTCTTACATTTTGCATCTCTAATCCCTTTGCATATGCCTTGGGTTTCTTAAAGAGTCACAGAAGGGACTAGATCCCAGTGTGTAGGCAAGTAATTGAATTAGCTGAGTGACTCTCTAGATTCCTTTAAACGCATAATTAAAGTCCACTGCCTGTAAAAGCAAATAGCAAAGGTAGCAAATATTCAGGCACATTGATACAAAAATGTAGGTATCTATCTCAGATTGAGCTCTTAACCCTACATTGTAAAAACCTAGATATGGTAATTTTAAACAACTCTCAACATCACTGCATTTGGAGCAGAATACTCCTATCTTCTTTCAGACAAACACCCTTCTATGGGTGACATTGGAAAGAGACATTTATCTAACAGTATTTCACTGACTCTGATAAGCCATGCATGCTGTAGAGCACACATCTCCTATATGGAAGTCTTTTTATCTAAGCAAACAATAAGAGCCTTTCATACATTTCTAAGAATGCAGAAGAAACTGCGTGTCTTTAACTGAACCATCATCTTCATTCACAGTAATTCAAGAAATTTTGAGGGCTCACAAACAACTAAAAATTCAAGGCTATATCTTTTAGGGATAGAATTTGACCTCTGGATGAGATTTAAGTTCTTCCACCTAAATAAAATAAGACTTTCTGTGTAAATGCTTCCTGCAACAGCAGTGGCAACTTTTGTTATATGAGTCAAGAAATAAAGGTAATCCAACATACTGTTCCAGAGTTCGAGGATTCTGGGTTGAGAGAAATGCAACACAATAAAGAATCATAACTAGTTTATTAATACAGGGAAAATATAAAGGTAACAAAAGATACCATAAAGGATATCTCTGATGTTTGGTTATGTTACCAACCCCAAGGACCATGTAATGACAATCAGGAAACCAGCTCCAAGAAGCATCATTGCAGTGTGAGGTGGCAGGCTCAACCTTAGCAGGCATTCCTGCAGAGGCAACGCTGACCTTGGTGGTATGAGGTTCTGCCTCCCCGCATCTCCTGCGGCTTGGGCTTTTATACTAGCAAATATGCAAGCTCATCTGACGCAGGGGACCAGCCTACATCAGAAGAAGTGGCCAGCTACATCTAGAAAGGTCTCCAAAGGTCAGGACTTTTCCAGGGATTAGCCAAAGCAGGACCTTCCAGGGAGGAACCAAAGGGGGACTTTTCGGGGGGGAGCTACCACGGACAAACAGTACTTTCCTATTTTTGTGTGTTCCACCACAGAGCATTACCTAGCGTCACTGACACATATACCAACATTTAATGGGGGAGGTGGGAGGGAGAATCTTCAGAGTTATCTAATTCTCGTGAGGAAGCTACCTCATTTGAAAATGAGATATATTACAGGTATAATATTCTGTTTAATAGTTCATATAATAATAATAATAGTTAACTATCAGTTACAGGCCTAGAGAGTAAACATTCTTATAGCTTTAACAAATGTGTGTAATACAAAGATTTTACATTGCTGGATTAATTTTTACATTAATTTCACCAACCTGCCACAAAAGACATCTAAAAACGCAAAAATGAAACAAATCAAGAAAGAAAACCACAAAAATGAAACCCCTGACACCTGAATTATTTGTTTGCGTAATAGTAGTTAAAACTCTTTTATTTTACTGTGAAGACTTCAAATAGAGTCCTAATTTTTAGTTCATGTGAATTATGAGTATTTAAGGCAGGTGGAAAACAAGATAATAAACATTCAGACAAGAAATGATTTTCACGCTATACAATTTTTTGTTTCTTTTCTTTTTGTCCTTTATTTCAGCAGCACTATAGCATTATGCCTTTGTTATGCTTCCCATTCTTTTATAGTGTCTGACTTGGCCCTTTTGTAGTTTTGGAGGAGTTTGTTGGCATGATATTGTCAAGGAATGCCCAAAATGCTTCCCTAAATTCTCTATTAAACAGAATTATTCTGAGATAGTAAAAAAATCAATGGTTTGGGGTTTACGTTTTTTTAATGTTTTTATTTTATATTTAAACCCCAAATAACATTGTAATGATTCTTTACTTTTCGTTTTAGGTCATCCAGAATGGCTAGACTCTTCGCTCCAATGTGTCTTACTTTCTTTTCATGTACTGAGGTATGTAGTAATTTCTACCTGAATTTCAGGCTGTTGCAGGCAGATCACAGATACATCGAGCTTCACTCGGAAGTTCTTAGCTCATTTCTGTACAAAGGATGAGACAGGCAAGATTATGTTTGGATGAATACAAGATTACCCATTATGGGTTCCTAAGGTGTTTCAATCATGTTTGCTTACCAGACTTAGTTTCTTATGCCTGAAGAATCTTCAGTATTCATTCAGAAGCAAGTTCACATGTTATGAAAAAAGTTAGCAAGAATAAGGAGAAAAGGCATTTGACAAATGGTCCAGTTCTTCCAATCCAGACAGGGCTATAATGTTGAAAAACATATTTAATTTCCAGTGTATTGCAAATAAACTTCCCATTCCATAAGCAAACAAAGATGGACAGGGATTTGTTTCTGCTTATTGTGAAATGATTCTGGAGAGTTTATTGTGTAGACTTAAAAAATGACAGCAAATGGGAACCTCAAGAGTGAATAAAGCAAGCAGAAACTCAGCTGTGCATGAGACTATCAGATAGGTGTATTTTCTTTAATTTATGCAAAATACAAAATTCATTTTTAAGACATGTCAATTTTACTGACCTGTGAATTACCTGCTTTTTTTATCACTTATTTTCTATTTCTGATAGCTGTGATAAAATTACCTTATTTTACAGCCTACTGGTTCTGGTCCACAGTTCTGAATCTTTTTTTTTTTTTGAGACTAAAATAAGTGATTTTATTTTACTGATTCCTCTCTTTCAGAAAAGAGAGAATTAATGGTTTGTGTTGCATGTTTTGTTGGGGGGGTTTGTTATTTCTTGCTTTTTGGTTTTGTTGGGTTTTGTTCTGTGGTTTGTTGTTTTTTTCCACAGAGGTTTCAGCAATGTGTTAACTGTAATCTGGAATAAAACTACTAACAAGTAGCAGAATTTCATTGTGGTCTTAATTAAAACGTTCTAAATGATGGATGGAGCTACCACAGTCCTGGAGCCTCTTATTTGCGTTAATCAGCTCCTAATGCATAGCTGTGTTTGCTTCTGAACAAAGATTAGATGTGTAAACAGCTCTTTAACTTTTATTTAAAGCTGTGCAAGGTCATTTTGGATATGTTTCAGACTGGTTTTTAACTGAGCTACAATTCAGTGTCAGCTATTTGTGACACAAGAAAATGTAGCTAAAAGATGCAGAGCATTAAAAATAGGGTATCTAACTGGATTGATCTCTTTTAATGTTTCCAATTAACATATGCTTTTGTTTCCTTTACAGTATAAATGAAATAGAGGGAGCCTTTCCAGTTGATGCCAAGTTTTTACACACAATGTAGTGTAGAACCATGAAGATTTTGCCACCCAGCCCATAAATGGAAATAGCTCCCAGCACTAAATATTATTCTCAGCAGAATTTGGAAGCACTTGGTAATTAAATTCATCTCACCTGGGAAAAAAAAAAAGTAAAAAGAATTAGTTAAGAACCTTGACATTTAATGTCAAATACTAAGTCCTTGGTGTCTTCCAAGCTAATTAGCACAGCTAATGAGCACAGACCACAACCAAATAGGCAGGCAGGATAGGTCCTTTCCTTTCTCACTGTGGAGACCAATTTAGTAAAGAGACACTGGCAGCCAAATACGCAGCCAGCCTTTCACTCATTGCCCTATCCTATGGGATAAGGATAAAATACGAAGAAGGCAAGAAGACTCATGGATCAAGACAATGACCATTTAATAGGGAAAACAAATGCTTTTTGCTGTAAGCAAAGAAAGAGAGGAATTAATCCCTAGCAGTGTTCAAGGCCAAGTTGGGCAAAGCCTTGGGTGAGACGGTTTAGTGTGAGGTGTCCCTGCCCATGGCAGGGAGGCTGGAACTAGATGATCTTAAGGTCCTTTCCAACCCTAACTATTCTATGATTCTACTATTCTATGATTCTATTATTCTATGATCTTGCAGAAAACGTCAACTTGTTATTACTTGATCTTTGGAGGAAAACAGATTTCAGGAACAAATTATACCATATTGAATAACTGCCATAAACTTTCAAATTTTATGGAAATGTCTTGAATCAGATAAATCAAGGAATCAGAAAACAAAGTACATAGCTTTAATCAATATAAAGGTTATGTTTTGGTTTAGAAAGAAAAATAAATGCTTCATTAAATAAATGACCTTGAACTTAGTCCGTGATGGATACCGCAGTTAATTAAACTGTATGTTGAAGTAATATATTTTATTGTCTTGCATTATGGAAGCATTTAGATGAAACAGTAGGTAACTGTCACGGTTTAAACCCAGCTGGAAAATAAGTACCATGCATCTGCTCACTAACTTCCCCCTGTCTCTTCCTCCCCAGGCCGGCTGGGGACAAGAATCAGAAGCATGTAAAATCTGCAGGTTGAGATCAGAACAGTTTAATAATTGAAATAAAGTAAAATATAATGATAAATAATATGAACAATATTGATAATAATAAGAAACAACAACAAAAAAGAAATAAGAAAACACAAGTGATGCACAATACAATTGCACACCACCCACTAACCAATACCCAGCTCAACCCCAGCAGTGTTTGGTCCTTAGGGTAACTTCCCCCAGTTTATTTACTGGGCATGACGTACAGTGGTATTGGATATCCCTTTGGTTAGTCTGGGTCAGGTGTCCTGTCTCTGCTTCCTCCCGGCTTCTTGTATCGCTCCTCACTGGTAGAGCATGAGAGACTGAAAAGTCCCAGATTAGGGTAAGTGCTACTCAGCAACAACTAAAACATTGGTGTGTTACCAGCATAGTTCTCAGACTGAAGCCAAAAAACAGCACTGCACCAGCTACTAGGAAAAATAATTAACCCAGAAAAAAAAAAACCAGAAAACAACAGCAAAAAACCAGGACAGTATCTACTTCTTATTCCATACTATTTCCATCATGCTCAGGTCCCACTTTTCAGTATATCATCTCCTACTATTTTGGTTTGTTTTCTCACTTCTATAACTTTCTTTTCAGTTAGTCTTTCATTTCACAGTCTTTAATGAAGAAAGATAAGTTTCACTTAAACTACAATAGAAAAATTTAAAAAATAGATACAGAAGAAGTGAGAAGAATCCTAAATATTCTACCTTTTGTTGCTTGACAGATGCGTTGATGCACATAAAGAAAACAAACTCAAAAGGAAAAGTAATAGAAAGGTAAAAAGAAAAGAAGATAATTATGGAAACTTCTTCAATTATTATGCATCATGAGCTGCAAATTCATCAAATACGCATGTGATCTCACTTCCCAATTGTATCCACTCATTTTATAAGCTTTCTCAATTAAAAAATGAAAAGTGTTTATAATCTCTGAACATTATATCTCGTCTATCTAGACAAATTAATAGCTAAACATGCATTTCTATAAAAGTAACCTTTGTTCTTAAGTACAGCTTGACTAACCAAAGCTTACTTGTGATACATTACTGATCTTGAACCTGGTCCAAGACATCTAACATAATTAATTAATCTTTATGGCCTTAGAACATGTTTAATAGTAGACTGTAAGCAACAATATTAGGAATTAGAACTAAATTCATGTAATAGAAAAAGGTAAATAAAATCCAACCTAGTTACTGAATGGAGATAATTATCAAGGAGGTGTGAGGAAAATCTTGGGAAGAGTGAAAAAATAGATTTTTTCAAATTATAATACAAACAAAAGAAATCTTAGAAATAAAAGTCTTATAACAAGAGAGATATCGTGGTATTTTTCACAATGATTAGGAAAGTACTGATAGAACAACAAGAAAGTTTCAATAAATTATGTATTTTAAAAGAAACAAGAATATATCACATAAAAATGATAAAGCACTATATTTTATATTAGTAAAGGAATGTAATATTCCAATAAAGATTTATAGGAGGTAAACAATTTTAAATCACAAGGTCCTGATAACTTCAGTGCTTGAGTTATAAAAGAGCTGAATTAAAAGATGTGGTTTGCTAAAATTTATTTTTTGAATGCTGATATACTACAGAAATTTCTTTACACATAGAGCTAGTGTACAAAAGATTCAGGACAAACAGAATGATTCAGGAACTGATAGCTATTATATGTTTTCAGTAACTGTGGGGAGATATTATCTGATTTGTTTAAAAATAACTAAACAATGGTATACAATAGATTAATGTCAATGTCATTTTAAAAGATGGATATAGAATAAATTATTATCAATGTAATTTATATCTCAGAAAACCTGATACAAGGCTTCTCTAAGAATATTCATTGAGTATCTAAAAAATTATTGGGAAAAAAATGCTGTTTCGTCTTCACTGCATTATAAGAACTTCAAAAATGTTGTGTGGATTAGGAAGACTGGTTCCATTCATAGTCTTGTAAGTGATGAAAAAGTTAATGTAATTTCACTGTTCATAGATAACACTAAGAAGTTAAACGGATGACTCAGCAGTCATATGGAAGAAATGGAGTCAACCTAAGCAAACAGCATTTTAATGAAGGTAAAATAATATTTACTCACCTAGGAAAAAGAATTAAGGGTCATATAGATGAAATGAATATAATATATTTTAGAGAGGGAAAAAGGGAAATGAACATGGTCACCACTGCAATATTACTGTAAAGGAGAGCTAATATCATCATTGGCCAAGTATAAACCTCAAAGTAGTAAGTAGGCTGAGAAAGTAATGTTACTCATGCTAAAAAATTATCACTCACAGTGCTGAGTTCCTGAAATGTTAGTAATATACCTTGAAATCCTAAGGGAAAATAACATTTTAAAACTGATAGAACTTCATACCTTTGTGGTTTTGAGGAATTAAATTTTTAGGTACAATCTGTCTTACAAAGAGTGAAAGTAATAGTAGATCAGCAATAATTAACTTGTAGAATTATTTTCTTTATAATAGTATGCATATGATATCCTGAAGTTTCCTAATATCATTTAGCCAATACATGAAAAATACTAGTGTTATGTACTGTTCTTCATATGAGAATAAATTAAATGGTATATAAATATATATATGTTGCTGAAAATAAGAGAATTCTTAAATGGTTAGTGACTTGGGTGTTGGCTGTTCTTTAGTTGTACTGACAATGTCAGTTGACTTACATCAAGATGAAAATACCACCATGAAAAAGAGATTAATTTCAAGGTACTGGTCTGTATCATCTTACTTTTGTTCAATAACATCTGAAGGAAGCTTTTAAGATGAAGTTAAATGATAATGCATGGCAACACAAGCAGCTAAATGTTCTCACACTTCTTGTCCCCTGCTAGTCATCAGCCATCAAAGATACTTATTACAAAGGAGAATGATACATATTGCTAGCAAACTTGACAGCAGCATTCTCACACATCATTCAGTATCGAATAGCATAGAGCTACCTGTCAAAGCAGAAAATGTCTTATCTAAGTTTCTGTCCACAAAGTCTTGCCAATTATTATCTGTTTCATGAATTTTAAGACTATAAAGAATAGTGAATATCTTAAAGTTCTGTCAGAACTGCTATTGAGGAAAACAAATCGCAGTTACAGATAGATTGATCTAGAAGAAAACTGTTTTGCATGTTTTATGTGAAATTGCCATAGTGTTTCTTATTTTTCAGTCTTCAAGTGTTGTGTATAAAAGGACATTCTTTTTGAAATATGCCAAATGTTTCTACAGCAGCTTTCAGACAATGCTAAGGATTGATTAAATACAATATACAGTCTTCTTCATTGTGGAATATGAATATGTCATTTGTAAATCATTATAATTACTTAGAAAAGGCTTATTTAATGTCCAGCGGGTGTTTAATCCAATTAATGTTAGTCCTTGTCCTTTTCATAATGAAATGAGCTTTTCTTTCAATACAACCAATAGCTTATTTCTTTGGAAAATATTTTAAGCTTAGTTTCTTAATTGCCATTTACTCTTGCTATTATTATCTTACCAGGAGAGTTAAATAAAACAAACTACTTTAAACATTGTTTCACTGTCAGGCAAAAAAGATAATATTCAAGACAGAATGCTGCACTCAGAACACTGTAGGACTACTTGACCCTGTGAAATATCTTAGCATTATTTCAGCTACTATTACATCAGGGTAAGGTTAGCAGGTTAACAATGCACTGCCATTACTTCATTTTTCAGCAAACAGAAAAATACTTTCCAACAGAGAATCACAGAATCATACAACAGTTAGGCTTGGAAAGGACCTCAAGATCATTGAGATCCACCACACACTAAACCATGTCACCCCGGACTTTGGCCAACCTTCCCTTGAAAATTATCAGGGATGGAGCATTCACAACTTCCCTGGGCAGTCTGTTCCAGTGCCTCACCACCCTCACATTAAAAAACTTCCTCCTTATATCTAACCTAAACTACCCCTAAGTTTGAAGCCTTTACCCCTTGTCCTATCACTACAGTTCTTCATGAAAAGTCCCTTTCCAGCACCCTTGCAGTCCCCTTCAGGTACTTGAAGGCTGCTATGAGGTCTCCACACATCCTTCTCTTCTCCAGGCTGAACAGACCCAACTTTCTCAGCCTGTCTTCATACAGGAGGTGCTCCAGTCCCCGATCATCCTCGTGGCCCTCCTCTGGACTTGCTCCAACAGCCCCATGTCATTCTTATGTTGAGGACACCAGAACTGCACACAGTACTCCAAGTGGGGTCTCATGAGAGCAGAATAGAAGGACAGGATCACCTCCTTTGACCTTCTGGTTACACTCCTTTTGATGCAGACTAGGACATGGTTGGCTTTCTGGGCTGCAAGCACATACTGAAGCTGGCTCATGTTTAGTTTCACATTGACCAGCACCCCCAAGTCCTTCCCCACAGGGCTGCTCTGAATCACTTCTCTGCCCAACCTGCAGCTGTGCCTGGAATTGCTCCGACCCAGGTGTAGGGCCTTGCACTTGTTATGGTCAAACTTCATAAGACTGGCATTGGCCCACTTCTCAAGCATGTCAAGGTCCCTCTGGATTGCATCCCCTTCCCTTGTCAACTGAATTACACAGCTTATTGTTGTTGGCAACTTGCTGAGGGTACACTTAACACTCCCTAGAGCTTAGAGCAGGTGATCCTTGAATATCAACCAGCAGTCTTGAGCACCCATGCCCTCTAGGGCTTTATCCCTTGGAACCTTACTAAGCAGGTTCCTGAAGAGGCCAAAGTCTGCTCTCTTGAAGTCCAGGGCAGTGAGCTTGCTGTGTGCTCTTCTCTCTGTCCCAGGGATCTCAAACTTAACCATCTCATGATCGTTACAGCCAAGGCTGCCCCAGAGCATCACATTCCCAAGCAGCCCTCCCTGTTGGTGAGCAGAGGTCAAGCATGGCTCCTCTACTACTTGCAGGAAGAAGTTGTCTTCCACACAATCGAGGAACCTCCTGGATTGTTTGTGCCAGGCCATACTGTCCCTCCAACAGATATCAGGGTGGTTGAAGTCCCCCATGAGGACAAGAGCCTGTGAGCGTGAGGCTGCCCCTGTCTATAGAGAGCTTCATTCACAATATCTTCCTGATCAGGCAGTCTGTAACGGATCACAGTGTTGTCCCCCATCACTGTTCTCCCTTTGACCCTGACCCACAAGATCTCTGTTGATTCATCACCTGCCTCCAGACAGAGGTCCATACTCTCCAGCCTATCACTGACATAAATAGGTACTCTCCCCTTCCCGCCTGCCTGGCCTGTCTTTCCTAAAAAAGCCTATAACCTTCTAACACTCCAGTCATAGGAGCCATCCCACCATGTTTCTGTGATGCCTATTACATCATACCCCTGTAGATGTGCACACATCTCTAATTCCTCTTGTTTGTTCCCCATGCTACAGGCATTTGTATAGAGGCATCTGAGCCGAGCTCCAAATGAAGCTGGCTCATTGGCTGGAGCGGATGGAATATCTCTTCATCGCTCCAAGCATTTATTACACGTGCTGGCAACTGACTGGAAGTGTTGGGATGGATAGAAGCCCCCCTCCCCCAACATATCTAGTTTAAAGCTCTCTTGACCAGCCTAGCAAACCTCCTACAAAAGCAGCTTTTTCCCTTTCAGCTCCACTTGCCTCCAGTAGACTTGGCCTCCTAAATCCTAAACCCCCCCAAATAACTGAACCTTTGACTATGGCACCACTGTTCTATTTATTAACCTGCCACATCTGCCTTTCAAGGTCTTCTCCTTTGACCCAGAGGATCAATGGAAAAACTATCTGAGCCCTACAGCCCCTAACCACCTCTCCCAGGGCTCTGTAGTCCTTAATGTTCTCCAGGCTACTGCTGTTTATGTCACTAGCACCCACATGGACCACAAGAAGTGGGTAACAGCGGATTTGCTAGACCAGGCAGCCTCTCAGCAACATCCCTAATCCAGGCTCCTGGTAGGCAACACACCTCCCTCACGATGGGTGCCTCTTTGCCCTTCAAAGTTGAGTCAACCTACTATGACCCACTGCCTTTTACTGGAGGCACCAGCAGTGATCCTCCCTACTGGTGAATCAGTGGTTGTTCATTTGGTGCAGTGAGTGTTTCCTTGTTAGTCCCCTGCAGAACTGCGAAGCAGTTCTGGGCAGGGACATTGGAATTTGGAGGAAGCCCTTTACTTTCAATTGCTCTCCTCCTCGTTTTTGTTACTAGCTCCCATCTTCCCCCTCCTTCTTTTTGGTATGCACTATGGTGGACGCTTGTGGCCTCTGCACAGTGTGGGCCTGGAGCAAGCAGTCCAGCTCCCTCTCGGCTTCCCTGACATATCTTAGCCACTGACAGCGTCTCGCAGCTCAGCCACCTGCTGCAGGAGAGCATTCACCAGGGCGCACCGAGTGCAGCCCCGCCATTGTGAACCCTCACCTCAAGAGACCAGTGCAGGCGCTCCCTACACGAGCTCTGCGCTGCATCCTCGCCTCTCATCGGCTCTGTCTGCGTGCTGACTCTGCCACCGCCGAAGCAGCCAGAGCAGAGCTCCCATAAGCAGTCCTTTGCCCTGAGGCGAGGGCACCCCTTCCGGCCTGCTGCCCCCTCACGCTGCCGGCGCCAACTGGCACGCCACGCCCTGTTCCCGCGCTCCCAGGACCGTGTTTTCCCCGCTCAAGCCGGTCGCCCCTGGCACCGCCCCCTGTGTATCGTTGCTTGTCTCAGAGGAGCTGCTGGCCCCTGTGCAAGGCCTGGCGAGGGCTTGAGGCTCCCTCGGTGGCTGACGCCGCTCATAACTGAGACTCCTGCACGCGGTGTTTCCCCTCACTCCGTGTTGAAGGCGCCTTCTCTGAAGGTACCTAGGCAGATGATCTCTTTCTTTTCTATTTCAAAAACATACGAAATCCATGATCACTGACCATTGAGCTATTTACTGAAAAATAAAAATGAAACTAACTTCTTAGTATCCTGATGCTTTCCTAAAATCTTCTCTTTTTAAGGAGGGGAGGGTAAAAAGGTTTGTTTCTGTTTGTGACAACCTGCATCACCTTTATTTATTTATTTAAGTTACTCTTGGGTAAGCACATTGTCATTAAGCCTCTTAAGCAGGTAAATTTTTAATGCCTACTGCTTTACAAAGGAGAGGTGAGGGAAAAGAGAAAAAGACATTATTTGTTGAACTTCCTCATCATGATGTACTCCAGTTCCCAGCTACTTCTAAGGAAAGTTAGTTGGGTAAGCTCTGAATGAGACAAGTAAGAAGAAGCTAATGGAAGCCATGCAGTAGATCTACCTTGCGTTAGTTATGCCATTTGTTCTTTTAATAGTGAAATTGATGTTATTTCTGTACTAGATTTACCCTACTGAGTGATCTGAGCATTGGACACAAAGAGAATAAGCACTCAGTGTAGTTTATTTAGGCCCAAAAAAGAGAAGTCAAAAGCAAAAATTAACTTCTCTTAAATAATATTACGTGCCATTTCCCTAAAGCTAGTAGAACTATTAGCATTATTTAAAGTACAAAAAGAGTCATTATTAGCTACAAAAGAGACAATATGCTCCTGGAATATTAAGAATAAAAAATATGTGATTTGCGTTGCTAGAGATTTACTTAATATTATTATATAAAGTGAGGGAGGTGACAGGAGCAGAGTAGGCATGGATAGATGCTCCATATACTAGGGTTTCACTTTCTGATATAGCATTATCAGAAGAATGAATAGCATGAATTCTCTGCCAAGGTGAATTAGCATGTACAGACCCAATTCAGTAAAAGCTCACAGTGGTTCAAGAATTAAACTGTAGAAAGGAATTTGTTGTACTTTATTAATAACACCTGTTAGCTGCAATGCAATGTATTATTAACTTTAATGGTGTGGGTGGAAAAAAATTACCCAGTGCAAAACAAAAAGTCTATTTGCAGCGAGTAAGACTTGGAAATTTTGATGGAAAAATAGTTAGCCACTATAGACTTGTTCTTACAGTAGGCATACTGGTGCTTCAAGGCAGTATCTTAGATTTTTAGAGAAGGATACTATTTTATTGTATGTCTGATTGACTTTCTGGTTATTGAAAACTACACATGATAGGTTGATAAAAGTGACGCCTGTATAACCTGTCTTCCAAGGAGATTTAGTGAGGGTTCCTAGAAATGTTCATTTTAGCTTGAAATTTTTTACAGCACCAGTATCTGTTTATTTATCATTGTTATATTATTAGTGCCCTTGTTTATGTTTGTGTTATGTTTTGCTATTATTAATTCATAACAAAATAGGTATACTCAGAGGATGCAGAGCAAATACAAAGCAAAGCAAGATTAAATAATTTAAATCAAATAAACTCAGTAATTGAAAAGCTCTGAAGAACACTACATCTGTGTGAACTGTTTCCTTTTGGGTTGTGCAGATCTGTGTAGTGTACCATGCAGAGCTTCACTTAAGTGTCACAATAAACAATGTCTTAAAGTTCATATTTACCCAATAAATCAATAGATCATATCTATTCAATAAATCAATAAAATTATGCAGTGCAAGACTAAACATTTTTGAATGTTTATTTTCTGTGTTTCTGGGAGCCATAATATCAATGGATCAAATTGCCTTTTAAGCAAACTAGTATTTTTATCAAAAACATTTTTTGGGGCAGGCTTGTGTTTCCATCAGTGAGAACTGTTAGCCCTTTACTGGGCTTTCTTTTAGCTAGTTATGGAAGTGGACAAAAACTGGCACAGCGAACATACACGGCAGTTCTCTCTGTGCTCAGGGAAGTGAAGCTTCTCCCCTTGAAGATATGTCCATATCTGCCTATCATTGAATAACCATTGAAGTCCTCCAGTGATACAGCAAGGAAAACATACTGCATATATTGGTTTGAATGGCAAGATTTTGATAGCAGAGGGGCTACAGGAGTGACTTCTGTGAGAAGCTGCTACAAGCTTCCCATGTGTCCAGTACAGCCAATGCCAGCCCCCTTCAAGATAGACCTGCCACTAGCCAAGGCTAAATCCATCACCGCTGGTGGCAGAATCATAGAATCATAGAATAGCTAGGGTTGGAAAGGACCAAAGGATCATCAAGTTAGATGGCCATGGGCAGGGACACTTCACACTAAACCATGTCACCCAAGGCTCTGTCCAACCCACCCTTGAACACCGCCAGGGATGAAGCATTCACAACCTCCCTGGACAACCCATTCCAGTGCCTCACCACCCTTACATTAATAACTTCGTCCTTATATCCAATCTAAAATTCCCATTTAAGTTTTAACCCATTCCCCCTTGTCCTATCTCTAGTGTCCCTGATGAAGAGTCCCTCCCCAGCATCCCTGTAGGCCCCCTTCAGATACTGGAAGGCTGCTATGAGGTCTCCATGCAGCGTTCCCTTCTTCAGGCTGAACAGCCCCAACTTTCTAGGCCTGTCTTCCTGAAGCAGGTGCTCCAGCCCCTGGTCATCCTCGTGGCCCTCTTCTGGACTTGTTCCAACAGTTCCATGTCCTTTTTATGTTGAGGACACCAGAACTGCACACAATACTCCAAGTGAGATCTCACAAGAGCAGAGTACAGGGGCAGCATCACCTCCTTTGACCTGCTGGTCATGCTCCTTTTCATGCAGTCCAGAATACAGTTGGCTTTCTGGGCTGCAAGCACACACTGCCATCTCATGTTGAGTTTCTCATCAACCACCACCCCCAAGTCCTTCTCCTTATGGTTGCTCTGAATCTCTTCTCTACCCAACCTCTATCTATGACTGGGATTGCTCTGACCCAGGTGTAGGACCTTGCACTTGGCATGATTAAACTTCATGAGGTTGGCATTGGCCCACCTCACAAGTGTGTCAAGGTCCCTCTGGATGGCATTCCTTCCCTCCAGTGTATCAACCAAACCACACATCTTGGTGTCACCGACAAACTTCCTGAGGGCACACTCAATCCCACTGTCCATGTCACCGACAAAGATGTTAAACAAGACCGGTCCCAACAACAATCCCTGAGGGACACCACTCGTTACTGGTCTCCACCCAGACATTGAGCCATTGACCAAAACTCTTTGCATGCAGCCATCCAGACAGCTCTTTATTCACTGAGTGGTCCATCTGTCTAATCAATGTCTCTCTAATTTGGGGACAAGGATGTCATGGGAGACAATGTCAAACACTTTGCACAAGTCCAGGTAGATGACATCAACTGCTCTACCCCTGTCCATCAGTTCTGTAGCCCCATCATAGAAGGCCACCAAATGGGTCAGGCAGAATGTCCCCTCAGTGAAGCCATGCTGGCTGTCACCAAGCACCTTGTTGTTTTTCATGTGCCTTAGCATGCCTTCCAGGAGAATCTGCTCCAAGATTTTGCCAGGCACAGGGGTGAAGAGCCTCTGGGATAATATATTTAAGATGGTGAAAAATTTACAATAGTAAATGTAGCTGGAAAGAGAAATGAGAACATGTGAGAGAAACAACCATGAAACTAAGGTCAGTGGAGAAGGAGGTGAGGAGGTGCTCCAGGCACCATTCACGTCATGCTCAGATCCCACATTTTCAATATACCATCACTCTTATCTTAGTGCATGGACCAGTCCCTAGAAAGCTGCTGAATCCATCTGGTCCATGATGTCAGGCTCCATCTTTTGTAACAGTCTTCCAGAGCAGGAGAGACTGTGTGCAGTGTTCACACTCGTGAATAACCTGGGCAATCATGAGTCCATCTCTATGTTGCATCTCTGCTCTGATGGCCTGAAGTGCCATAGGCCCATCAGGCTTAAAATAATTCACTGTCCCCTTAAGCAGTTTCTGCAGCTTGTTGCTGGGGACTCCATACAGCTGCCTTCCATCTCCGACGTTTCCAAAGCACTGGAGGGGCCCTGTGGACTAGATACTTGCCCATACTGTCCCACACACCCTGCCACTCATGACTGTCCAGCCTTGGGGAAAATCTCCTGGTCCCCCTATATCCTCGTCTAACCCCAGACAAGACCCAAACCTGACTCTGCTTAACTTTTGAGATCAGACAAAATGGTGGTGGGTAGAACACAGTCTGTGTGTGTGCCAACATGCTGATCCCCATCACAATCAGCGGGCAGGTCCCAAGGATACCCAAAGGCCATTCAAAACCTTCAGAACTCTCAAACGATGCTGCTGTTCTTGTCACTGGGGCTGGTGTAGCTGCTGTGCTTGCCGGCTCTCCCACCGCCAGCTTCTCTTTTCCTGAGTTCAGCTCTTCCTCCTCTGCCTTGCCAGTAAATGCTGCGTGGTCTCCTGCAGTCTCCTGGGGCTTGGGGTGCAGCTTCTGGGGAATGCTCTCGGCCGTCGCAGGGCTGGGCTTGGCTGCGGGGCTCGGCTCTTCTGGGGACTCGGCTCCTCCGCCTCCTTCTCCCGCTGCTCGGCAGCCGCCTCCTTCCTCTCCTCGACCGCCCCGACCTCCTCCACCGACAGCCGTGCCCTTGCAGCTTCCCAGCCCTCTCCTGCCACCGGTTGCTCCCCAGGGCCGCTCTCCTGGGCTGCTTCAGCAGCCGGCGTCCTCCGGGGCCGCTCCCCCTCGGCTCCCTGCGTCCTCACGAAGATGGAGGCGAGGACGAGGGTCAAGACGGTGAAGAGCAGCCGGACAGCCAGGTACAAGTCCATGGCCACATCTGTCCCACCCTGCTGCTGGAGCCCACCCATATTACAAGTCATTGCCATAAAGTACAGTGAGACAAGAACCTTAGCCCAAGCCCCACACTTAATAAACACTAACACAGCAAATACTAGCTCTAAGTAAGTTACAACATTCTGAAACTGTGAGATCAAGAGGAGCAACTCTGAGAGCCAATAAATCAGCATTGTGACGAATGACTATCAATCCTGTCAGATCTGTCGTTATCTCAGCCCCTCGTGCCCCACGTTGGGCACCAAGAAAGAACTGTCGTGGTTTAAACCCAGTCAGGCAACTCGTTCACTCACTCCCCTCCCCTTGTTTTTCTCCCCCCTGCTCCCTGAGGAACGGAGAGGAGAATCAAAAGAATGCAACTCCCACGGGTTGAGATAAGAACAGTTTAGTAACTAAGGTATAACACAAATCACTACTGGTACCACCAATAATAATAATGATAAAGGAAGAAACAAGGTGTCGTGGTTTAAACCCTAGCCAGACAGCTTGTTCACTCACTCCCAGTGAGTGGTGCTGGCCTGACAGCAATCAGCCGCCGCCCCACCCCCCCCCCCAGGCTCTCCCCTTCCCCGCTCCCAGAGGAACGGGGAGGAGGATCGAAAGAGTGCAACTCCCACGGGTTGAGACAAGAGCAGTCCAGCAACCAGTGTACAACACAAATCACCACCACTACTACCAACAACAACAATAAGAGAAAATAACAAGGGAAGAGAATAGGATACCACCGGCCAAGAAACGAGTCCCAACTGGAAGCCCGTGTCCTTCCTGGTAACTCCCAGTTATCCCCCACCCTGGGCATGACGTGCTGTGGTACGGAATATCTCTTTGGCTAGCCTGGGTCAGGCGCCCCATCTCTGCTTCCTCCCAGCTTCCCCTCCTCCCTGGCAGGGCATGAGCCTCACAAAGTCCTTGGTCAGGGTAAACATCACTTAGCAACAACCGAAAACATCAGTATCACCACCACTGTTTCCAGGCTGGAAGTCAAAACACAGCAATGCGCCAGCTACCACGAAGGAGAAACATGACTGCTACTGCTGAACCCAGGACACAAGGGAAGAGAATAAAACACCTCAGCACCAGCGGACCAATAACTCGCCCCCCCACCCCCCCCCCCACCCAGCCCCATCAAGCACTGACCGATACCTCCTCCAACCCTGCAGTCCACCAGCCTTTCGGGGTAACTCCCAGTTACCTCCTCGGCATGACATGCTGTGGTATGGAATACCTCTTTGGTCAGTTTGTGTCAGGTGTCCTGTCTCTGCTTCCTCCTGGCTTCCCCTCCTCCCTGGCAAAGCATGAGGCTCACAAAGTCCCTGGCCAAACCAAAACATCATTGTTATCAGCTCTGTTCCCAGGCCGAAAGTCAAAACACAGCACTGCACCAGCTACCAAGGAGGAAAATGACTGCTACTGCTGAACCCAGGACAGATGCTTTCGGGATCACTGGCTCTTGAAGTTCAATACTGTGTTAGAGATAAGGGTCAAGTGTGTCTTACACTTTGTACACTTTGGTACTTAAATGTGTCTTGTCTATGTTTAAGTATGTATTTGTTTTAGAGTCAGGCTATGGAACGATATGGAATGTATTTCACATCAAATGATGGCTCAGTTTCACTCATTTTCAGCAATGACAATAATAGCAGAGAATGCAGCTATATTTATTCATCTGCCTTTAGCAGTTCTCTTACTTTCAAGGATTTGCCTTTCAGAAGAATTTTCCAACTGAAAAGAAGATAAAATTGTAAAGTTATTACTTTGCTAAAAATTCTAAAAATGTTGAAAATAATAAAGTCAAATATTGTCATGGTTTAAGCCCAGCCAGTAGCTCAGAACCACGCAGCCACTTCCTCGCTCCCTCTGTTCTTTCTCCCCCACTACCAGAGGGATGGGGAGGAGAACTGAAAGAATGTAACTCCCATGGGTTGACATAAGAACAGTCCAGTAAATAAGGTATAACACAAACCCACTACTGCTACCACCAATAATAATAATGATAAGGGAAATAACAAGGGGAGAGAATACAATTGCTCACCACCAGTCGACTGATACCCAGCCTGACCCGAGCAACGATCTGGGCCTTTCAGGTAATTCCCCCCAGTTTATATTGTGGACATGATGTGCTGTGGTATGGAATACCTCTTTGGTCAGTTTGGGTCAGGTGTCCTGTCTCTGCTTCTTCCTGGCTTCTCCGCCTCCCTGGCAGAGCATGAGACTGAGAAAAGTCCTTGATCGGAGTAAACATTACTTAGCAACAACTGAAAACATTGGTGTTATCAACATTGTTCCCAGGCTGAAAGTCAAAAACACAGCACTGCACCAGCTACTAAGAAGGAGAAAAATGACTGCTATAGGTGAAGCCAGGACACATATGTTTACTCTTTTCTTCACCCCTAAAGAATTTTTCCCCACACCAAAAGCATTCTTCTACTCTGTCCATTACTGTGTGAGGTTTCCTTATAGAAAAATCACATCATTTTCAACTACTGTGGGATTTGTGAAAGCTCTAATGCCAGAAATGCTCTCAGCATATAGGCGTGGTATAATTCATCTTCCACTGTTCTGCGGTGCTGGGCTTGGCACCAGCATGTGCTTAGCCCAGAACGAAAATAAGAATCAGTGAAATTTTATGAGGATTTTAAAGTTCTCATGGGCATAGGCTATGCTATCGCCAATGACTGTAATTAAAGTGTAACATTGCGGGAAACAGAATGAGAAACAGATTATGATAATCAAGATTTACCTGTTTCACAAGATTGATTTGAAGAAAGTTGCTTGCACATTGTCATGGTTTAAAACCAGTCAGGCAGCTCACTCACTCCCCCCCCACCACCTTTTTTTGCCCTCCCCCCTCCTGCCGGAGGGATGGGAAGGAGAATCAAAAAAATGCAACTCCCATGGGTTGAGATAAGAACAGTTTAGTAACTACGGTATAATGCAAATCACTACTGCTACCACCAATAATAATGACAAAGGAAATAACAAGGGAAGAGAATACAACACCTCACCACCTGCCGACCAATAACTCAACCCCCCAGCCTGAGCAAGCACTAGCCGATACCTTGTCCAACCCCACAGTCCTCTCACCCCTCCGGGTAACTGCCCCCAGTTTACATAGTGGGCATGACATGCTGTGGAATGGAATGCCTCTTTGGCTAGTTTGGGTCAGGTGTCCTGTCTCTGCTTCCTCCTGGCTTCCCCTCCTCCCTGGCAGACCATGAGGCTCAGAAAGTCCTTGGTCAGACTACAACATCATTGTTATCAGCTCTGTTCCCAGGCTGAAAGTCAAAACACAGCACTGCACCGGCTACTAAGAAGGAGAAAAATGACTGCTACTGCTGAACCCAGGACAGACATCATCACATGCAGGTTTTGGTTTTGCACTTTGAATGAATAAACATTACTAGAATCCTAAATAGCATTAATGTCACAGGCATTATTGCTGTAATACATGCTGTCCCCAACCCTAGTGGGCATTTAGAAAGTGGAAGTAATTATGTGAATTTTGTTTAATAAAACAAGTTTTTAAAGACAGCACCTAACATCTCAGGATAAAATAAAATTTTGATAGAACGTGGGGAAAACTGAAAGAAGGTGGAAAGTGAAAAAAATATAACTTTGGAGCAATATTATATTTGTCATGCAGAAAGTTAGTATCCTTTGAACTTTTCTATCTTAATATTTAGCCATCCCAATAGAAAGTCATGTTATTATTCTGTGTTTAGGTTAATACAGCATAGTAAGTATTAACTGAATTGGTGAAGGAAGAATTGCACCAAGGACTTTCTACAATGTCAATTGATTATAGTTTGTTTGGAAAAAGAGCCCAAAATCATGGAGCTCGGATAGACTTTTGAGGGATGAAATATGAACCTCTGAATAATTTTACCTTTTCAGACAAACAATAGTGCTAAAACAGTGATTTTTTCAAAAACTATGTTTAGGGCAACTAAAAATCAGCAAAAATGTATTGTGTTCATTTCTTTCTTGTGGTTGTGAAGGCAGATACGTAACGTTATGTGATGGGGTCTGTTTACAGTTCAGGTATTAAAACAAGTGGACCTCTTGAGACCTGAGACCTAAGACATAAGAAAGAAAAAGAGGTCCAAGTTAGCACACCTTTAATCTTAACAGGAATTTCAGTTAGTAAAGGTGGAAATGCAGTTCAGAAAGAGACAGATCCTTCTTTTCAGAGGTGACATAGTTGAACAATCGCAACCAATACTTCAATGAAACTCCTTTAGGCAGGAAGATGAACCTATGGAAGAAGCACTAATGCTTCTCAATTACTGTTCTGCAAAGGCTATCCCGTAGAAACAGATTGCTGAATAGAAATGTACCTGCTACGTGGAAATGTTTCTTCTTTCTTCATATGTGCCAGTGTTTCGAACTAAGGGTACCTTACCACAGATAAAATTACTTTTACACAATAAATTTGATCTTTTGGATGTTAATTCCTTCTGGTAAGGGGAATTCTTTGCTCAAATTGTGCATCTATTCAAATTCAATAATCCAAATCCTCTTAATAACTCAAACCCCAAAGCTTTTCCATCAGATTTAGAAAGTAATTTTCACACTTTGAGATTGATGATAGTCGTCTTCCTTGCAAAGCTCTCTTTTTCAAATTATAAACACATGAAAGAAGAATGAGGACATAACAGGGAGTGCTTGGCCAATTATGTTTACCTGTGCAAATTCAGTGATTAGTAATACATTGGAAACCTTTATTTCTTTTGCTTTCTCAAATGAAATTGGACCCACAGTATAAAAAAGAAGCAGTATCTTTTAATTTCACCATACATCATTTGCAGACATATTTCACAAAATAATCAGACACAGCATAAAGCCAAATTTAGATGAAGAACAGATGTATTAATAGAAGCTCTGGAATTCTGCTAAATTTTGCTGAAACATCTGCATAAGCCTAAGAAAAATATATTCCTTCTGTTCCTGTGAAGGCTGCTTGGCATAGCACAAAGCCCTCTGGGCTCCACAGCCTTGCACTTCAGTCCCTAATGAGTGGCAGTGTGATCCCTCTGCAAAAGCCAGAGTGGTATGAATTTTGAGCTAGCTGAGCCAGTGTCTGAGCTTATTTAAGCTCTAAGATTGCTGTGAGAGCAACCAGCAAAGCCTGCAGGTACCATGGCTACCAGCAGACAGTCAGCATGTGTAATTGGTTGCTGTGAACTGAAGAGGCTTATATGTTAGCTCATGTCAGTACGTTATAGAATAAGATCCAGGACTCTAGCTGTATTAATTACCGGGGGAAGGGAAATGCTGGTTGCTGCTAGATATATATGGCAGACCCTTCTTCCCCTTACAAATGAGGTAGCAAACACTAAAGTATTAGACCTTTCTCATATAAATTGCATATAAATGAGAAAGGTTATATTTAATATGAGTGGACTAAACAGGGCCTAAAACACAGCCGCCAGCCAACTGAAAAATACTTTACCTGTCCTTTCAGTCCTGTCTTAAAAGAATAATGAAAATTATCCTCTTTGGGGGTGGGGCTGGGCAGGAAGCGTGTGTGTGGGGGTGTTCATTTCTTTTATACATATTTTTCAATTTTAGCCCACTGCCCAAACCTTCCTTCCACTCCACCTCCAAAATCAAGCTGTTTCACAATTTTTTCTTTACTGACCACCTCAAATCTCCTAGGCAGAGAAAAGCAGTTGTGTCCTCTTTTGTCAAAATATGTGTCTGGTCAAAGGCAGCAACAAATTGCCTGTCATGTGGGGAAGATGGTCCCACTGTTCATGACTTTTCAGTCAGGGATAGCACACCTAGCCCTGAAACTGTATCTTTTCCTCTTACATAGAAAGATGGTAGACAAAACCCACATGATCCCCTCCACAACAGGTGGCTTCTATGTGTGATATCTTTCAGAAGTAATTTTTTTTTTTGAAACTTAGTACCCTCTTACATTCAGTGAATGTATTAGAACTAAAAGTAGCAACTTTTCTTCCATTTGAAGGTCTACTAGTATACAAAACTGTTTCTAAAGTATTATCATAAAAGCTTATTAAAATATCAGCATAAAAATCCCTTATGGGCCAATTTAAAATTTAGAGATATTTTCTTCAGCCATTAAAATTTTTACATTATGTAATCCTTTTGCATTAAAAAAAAATAAAATCTCATAGTTGATGCTCCTGTACCACCTTAGAGTCTTATACCCCACCTTGCCAGGTTCCTGTGGAAATGGGAAATATGAGCTCCATGTAAATATAACCTTTCACAGAGGGTCTCAAACAACAGATCTTCTGAAGCTGTCCTCAATAACTTTTGAATACAACTAATTGTTTTAAGCTAAAAAATGCATGCACTTTTCAAACTATGTCTTTTCTGTTGTTTTGGTGATTATTTGTTTTGTTTAGGTTTTTGATTGGGGCTGATGGAGATTTTTTTCAAGTAAACAGAAAAACCTTTCCTTCAACTGGCACTTTATTTTTGTCTGGGCTTTTTGTTGTCCTTTCAGTTGTAAACTTGGTTTTCTTATTTTGAAAGTGTTTATCTGAAGCTGTTCCGCATATTTTTCAATGTAGATTATTTCCTTCAGATGAAAGACCAAATATATATAAAAAAGTTGTCTTAGTATTTAATATGCTCTAGCTACAATGAAACATAAAGTTTAGTAGTAGTTGTAGTAGCAATAGTATTCAGATGTGAAAGAAACGTACTGGTTTGAAGCTTTACATTTAAGAACAGATAAAAATTGTCTAGACTTCATGTGCAAAATCTGTTTAAAATCGTAAGTCAAATGCAACACATCAATTTCTGTTATACTGCAGTTATTGGTAAGTTTAATAACAGTCTAAGATTTTAAATGAAACCATTTATTTTCAAAACTGGAACTTAAAGAAAGAAAAGCGATGTGTTTACAATTAATTGTTTAGCTTTTCTTAATTCAAAATTTGTGACAAGAACCACTAAGTTGTATGTGTTTCTGTTTGCTCTTATATATCAAACTGATGTGAATATTCTTGCCTTAGTAGTCTAAAATTATCCTGCTTTCGAATTATGAATAACAGTATTTCTGTTTTTAAAAAGCTACCTGTAGCTACCATTCTAGCATTCACTCAATATATACTAATCTTTTATTCTAAGGAAATCCTGTCTCCATGAGAAACTAACTTGGGCATTAATTTTATATATATAATACATATATTAATATAAAGAAAATAAAATATATTTTAAATTAACAAAAATATGTAAATAAAAATACTTATTTAGGTGATCATAAAATAAAATTCATAATTAAAGGTTATGGGTGCTTTTCCTTTCATAGTTCCTCTACTCCATTGCATACAAATTACAGTTTACCTGCAGGCGTCTGGCACTGGTTTATGACATATGTTTATCTATAAATATATGCATTGTATATCAAATGGTACAGTAAAGCAGCATGCCAAATCCAGCCCATTTGTACTGGATAATGCTGCCCTGTTTCCATTGTAGTTCTCACACAGGCTTTGTTCAGAGGGATGTCAGTGTGGAACAGGAGCCATGCCAGTGAAGTGGCTTCTGTGGTGGAGTCCCATCCTGCTCTCCAGCATTATAGTTTTGTTTGCATAAGCACTTGATCTGCAGGGATGGGACTGTAAGAATGACTGCCAGTGAATATTTCCTCTTAGATATTGGAGCTACCTCTTTTCCTTCTGTTTCTTTTCACTCAAAATTAATTTCTATTTTTTAATGAGTATTATTCTGGTTCTAGTTTTATTTTTTTCTTATTGTCACTTTTCTTATTGGGCACTTCTTTAGTCTTCTTTTCTGCTAACATGGTGCTCCCTGAAAATAATGTCCCTTTGACCTCTGCATTAATGTCATAGGGATTAAATAAAATCACTGAACTGTTTAACTTTGTAAATTGTTGTTTAGGTGCTCTGGAATTTAACCACTTCACTAACTAAACCCCTGAGCATATTATTATGTTTACTTCTTTCACACACTGTTACTGCTGATGAAGGAGTAACTTTGTAAAAGCCCATTACCATGAGGAAATTATCATTTAAGTTCAATAGACAAGTATGGAAAAATGCAAGAGATTTCTCTGGTTTTGGTTAGTAATTTCACTGCAGTTAACATTTCACCATGGAAACCTAAATTTATCTACAAGATACTTTATGCTGATATCATCTGTTTCAATTTTCTGATAGTCTCATTCTTACATCCATTGTTAAAAGCATGAATATTAATGATAGCAAAAGGATAGAGAAGGTCTTGAAATATTAAGCAAAACAGAAGTATTCTGAACTACAAAATTATTGATATTTTAAGGTGTACTTAAAAAAGGTTTAGACAAAGGCAATATGAGACTAATCTCCTAAAATTGTTTCTAATAAGAACACTTCTGTGTTTCTAATCAGAGAAGAACAAAAATTACCAAAATTGAAGTAGTTTTAATTTTCTTAAGGAAAATTTCTGTCTATTGACTTGGCAGTCCTGGGGTAAAGGTTGGTCTGGTGATCATAGAATCATAGAATAGTTAGGGTTGGAAAGGACCTTAAGATCATATAGTTCCAACCCCCCCTGTCGTGGACAGGGACATCTCACACCAAACCATGTCACCCAAGGCTCTGTCCAACCCACCCTTGAACACCACCAGGGATGGAGCATTCACAACCTCCCTGGGCAACCTATTCCAGTGCCTCACCACCCTCACAGGAAACAACTGCCTCCTTATATCCAATCTGAACTTCCCCTGTTTAAGTTTTAACCCGTTACCCCTTGTCCTATCACTACATTCTCTAATGAAGAGTCCCTCCCCAGCATCCCTATAGGCCCCCTTCAGATACTGGAAGGCTGCTATGAGGTCTCCACACAGCCTTCTCTTCTCCAGGCTGAACAGCCCCAACTTCCTCAGCCTGTCTTCATACGGGAGGTGCTCCAGTCCCCGATCATCCTCATGGCCCTCCTCTGGAGTTGTTCCACCAGTTCCATGTCCTTTTTATGTTGAGGACACCAGAACTGCACACAATACTTCAAGTGAGGTCTCAGGAGGCCAGAGTAGAGGGGCAGGATCACCTCCTTCAACCTGCTGGTCATGCTCCTCTTGATGCAGCCCAGGATACGGTTGGCATTCTGGGCTGCGAGCGCACACTGCCAGCTCATGTTCATTTTCTCATCGACCAACACCCCCAAGTCCTTCTCTGCAGGGGTGCTCTGAATCTCTTCTCTGCCCAACCTGTAGCTGTGCCTGGGATTGCTCCGACCCAGGTGTAGGACCTTGCACTTGGCATGGTTAAACTTCATGAGGTTGACATCAGCCCACCTCACAAGCGTGTCAAGGTCCCTCTGGATGGCATTCCTTCCCTCCAGCATATCAACCAAACCACACAGCTTAGTGTCTTCAGCAAACTTGCTGAGGGTGCACTCAATCCCACTGTCCATGTCACCGACAAAGACATTGAACAAGACCAGTCCCAACAACGATCCCTGAGGGACACCACTCGTTACTGGTCTCCAGCTGGACATTGAGCCATTGACCACAACTCTTTGTGTGCAGCCATCCAGCCAGTTCTTTATCCACCAAGTGGTCCAACTATCAAATTGATGTCTCACCAATTTGGAGACAAGGATGTCATGGGGGACAATGTCAAATGCTTTGCAGAATTCCAGGTAGATGACATCAGCTGCTCTACCCCAGTCCATCAGTTCTGTAGCCACATCATAGAAGGCCACCAAATTGGTCAGGCAGAATGTCCCCTCAGTGAAGCCATGCTGGCTGTCACCAAGCACCTTGTTGTTTTTCATGTGCCTCAGCATGCCTTCCAGGAGAATCTGCTCCAAGATTTTCCCAGTCACAGAGGTGAGACTGACTGGTCTCTAGTTCCTGGGTCATCCATTTTCCTCTTCTTGAAAATGGGGGTTATATTACCCTTTTTACTAGTTGTCGGGAACTTCACCTGACTGCCATGATCTTTCAAATATAATGGACAGTGGCTTAGCAACTTCATTTTTCAGCTCCTTCAGGACCCGTGGATGGATTTCATCAGGACCCATGGACTTGTGCACGTTCAGGTTCCTAAGATGGTCTTGAACAAGATCTTCTCCTACAGTGGGCCTAAGGTCTTCATTCTTACAGTCCCTGCATCTGCCTTCCAAGACTTGGGTGTTATGGTCAGAGCCTTTGCCAGTGAAGACCGAGGCAAAGAAGTCTTTGAGAACCTCAGCCTTCTCCAAATCCAGGGCAGCCAGTTCTCCTGATAGCTTCCGGAGGGGGCCTACATTCTCCCTAGTCTGTTTTTTATTTGCTATGTACTTGTAGAATCCCTTCCTGTTATCTTTAATACCTCTAGCTAAGTTTAATTCTAACTGGGCCTTAGCTTTCCTAACGTGGTCCCTAGCTTCCCGGACAGCATCCCTGTTTTCTTCCCAGGCCGCCTGTCCTTGCTTCCACCTTTTAAAAGCCTCTTTTTTCCTTTGAATTTTCCTCAGGAGCTCCTTTTCCGTCAAGGAGGCCTCCTGGCCCTCCTGCTGCACTTCCTTCTAGTTGGGATGCAACACTCCTGAGTTTGCAGCATAGTTGATTCTATGATTCTATTTATGTTCTTGAGAAAGTTTCAAATGAAAGCTACTTTCTACCTACATTGAAAATGGAAAGAACTTAGCTTTGATTTCATCTTAAGCCCAAATATTTCATTAAGAATTACATGCTTATTATTAACGTAACATACCTATCCACCTCCACTCTTCTGTATGTTTATATTTTGTAATGAAATTCTCTCCCTAGTGCTAATTTTCTCCCCATCTCCCTTTCTGTCCAATGCATGGTAACAACAGCAGTCATCCCCTAGTGAAGACCAAGCATTGCAAGCTCCTTCCAACTCCTCTCATAAAATGGTCTCATCATTCCCTTAACTGATCTTGTAGTCCTCTTCAACAAACAATTCTGCCAGGAGAAAATGCACACGCTTTCTAAATATTAGCAGCTAGATTTATTACGTATTTATATATTTTTATTAACACTTGTGCATATGGACAAAACCAAAAAGTTCCTCAGCTATCCAAATTGGGAAAGATTAAGTCAAAAAAGAAATTGTGGCTACAGCATGGTTACAACCGGGTAGAGAAGAATACCATTACAATATAGAAATGTCTAGTATCATTTGAGAGATCTCTCTTTTTTTATCACTTTTGTAGAAACTTTCCTAATTCTTAATATCATGTGTTATTTGTTCATTCAGCTGGGGATGCAGCACTCCAACCAAGTTCATTATGATTGCTTCAGGTACAGATAAGTATAATGTCTTTGATCTTACAGAAGTAGTCAAAAACCTCAGCAGTCTGTTGGAACTGATTAATGAATGCTCTACTTTGCCTAGTGCTTTCTGCTTAAGAGGACCAGGCTTTAGAGACTTTTACTTGCATACAGTCAGCCAATGGCTAGTCAGTCTAAAATTTTTCAGTGTGACTAGCTGTCGTGGTTTAAACCCTAGCCAGACAGCTTGTTCACTCACTCCCAGTGAGTGGTGCCGGCCTGAAAGCAATCAGCCACCCCCCCCCCCTCCCCCCGGGGCTCTCCCCTTCCCCGCTCCCAGAGGAACGGGGAGGAAGATCGAAAGAGTGCAACTCCCACGGGTTGAGACAAGAACAATCCAGCAACCAATGTACAACACAAATCACCACCGCAACGACCAACGACAACAATGATAAGAGAAAATAACAAGGGAAGAGAATAGGATACCACCGGCCAAGAAACGAGTCCCACCCGGAAGACCGTGTCCTTCTGGGTAACTCCCAGTTATCCCCCACCCTGGGCATGATGTTCTGTGGTATGGAATACCTCCTTGGGTAGCCTGGGTCAGGCGCCCCGTCTCTGCTTCCTCACAGCTTCCCCTCCTCCCTGGCAGAGCATGAGCCTCACAAAGTCCTTGGTCAGGGTAAACATCAGCAACAACCGAAAACATCGGTATCACCACCACTGTTTCCAGGCTGGAAGTCAAAACACAGCACTGCACCAGCTACCACGAAGGAGAAAAAATGACTGCTACTGCTGAACCCAGGACATTCTCCACCCCTTATTCCATACCATTCACGTCATGCTCAGATCCCACATTTTCAATACACCATCACTCTCCCACATGTGTACATCCATATACACACAGACCAAGAGAAAGAGATCATTATCTTAGTGCATGGACCAATCCCTGTAATGCTGCCGAGTCCATTTGGTCCATGATGTCAGGTTCCATCTCTTGTAACAATCTTTCCGGGCAGGAAAGGCTGTGTGCAGTATTGGATCGTTGCCTGCTTGTGCTGGTCATTCCTTTACTGCGGAACAAATCCGGTTCTATCAAAGTTCATTCTCTGTCGGGATGATTGTTGGAGGGAAGTCAGGGCTAGTCGCTGGTGACCTGGAGACATCTAGCTGATGGGCTATAAAAGTATTACACAGCAGGCAACAGCATACAATTAAGTTCATTGGCTGTTTTTCCCTAAAATCAAACCGCCTTGAGGTATACATCGGACTGCCCCATCTTCCCGCATTACCCACCAAGTATATCCAGGTCCCTGAGCAAAAGCAATCCCACAAGTGGGTTTGCCTTTACCTGAAGCAGGAATAACCCAGACTGTCTTCCCCAGCAAATTCTTCATATGCACCACGGGAACTTTGTCCCCCTCTACAATATGTAAAAGTTCTGACTGGGCTGTGGCAGCCCTGTTGAGAGATCCTCTGGTGTTGACCAACCAGGTGGCCTTTGGTAAGTGTGTATCCCAATGCTTGAAAGTTCCCCCACCCATTGCTCTCAGTGTAGTTTTTAACAGCCCATTGTACCGTTCGATTTTCCCAGAGGCTGGTACATGGTAGGGGATGTGATATACCCATTCAATGCCATGCTCTTTGGCCCAAATATCTATAAGGTTATTCCGGAAATGAGTCCCACTGTCTGACTCAATTCTCTCTGGGGTGCCGTGTCGCCACAAAATCTGTTTCTCAAGGCCCAGGATCGTGTTCCGGGCAGTGGCATGGGGCACAGCATATGTTTCCAGCCACCCAGTGCTTGCTTCCACCATGGTAAGCACATGGCGCTTGCCTTGGCGGGTTGGTGGCAGTGTGATATAGTCAATCTGCCAGGCCTCCCCATGTTTATACTTCAACCATTGTCCTCCATACCAAAGAGGCTTTAACCGCTTGGCTTGTTTAATTGCAGCAAAATGTTTCACCCTCATGAATAACCTGGGCAAGAGTGTCCATTGTAAAGACCACCCCTTGATCTGTATGCTGCATCTCTGCCCTGATGGCCTGAAGTGTCATGGGCCCACCGGGCCAAAAATAATTCACCTTTATGTTGCCAATCTAAGTCCATCTGAGCCACTTCAATCTTAGCCGCTTTATCCACTTGTTGGTTGTTCTGGTGTTCCTCAGTGGCCCGACTCTTGGGTACATGGGCATCTACATGACCACCAGGTTCTGCACCTGGGCAGCAATACCTTTCCACAGTGCAGCAGCCCCGATGGGTTTACCTCTGCGTTGCCAGTTGCTCTGCTTCCATTGCTTCAACCACCCCCACAGGGCATCTGCCACCATCCATGAGTCAGTATAGAGATAAAGTACTGGCCACTTTTCTCATTCAGCAATGTCCAGGGCCAGCTGGATGGCTTTCACCTCGGCAAACTGACTCGATTCACCCTCTCTTTCAGCAGTTTCTGCAACTTGCCGTCCAGGACTCCATACAGCTGCCTTCCATCTCCGGTGCTTTCCCACAATATGGCAGGACCCATCAGTAAACAAAGCATACTGCTTTTCACTTTCTGACCATTTATTATATGGTGGGGCCTCTTCAGCACGCATCACCTCCTCCTCTGGTGACATTCCGAAATCTTTGCCCTCTGGCCAGTCCATGATGACTTCTAGAATGCCTGGACGACTGAGATTTCCTATTCGAGTTCGTTGTGTAATTAGTGCAGCCCATTTACTTCATGTAGCATCAGTTGCATGATGTGTAGAGGAGACCCTGCCTTTGAACATCCAGCCCAGCACGGGCAACCGCGGTGCCAGGAGGAGCTGTGCTTCAGTGCCAATCACTTCCAAAGCAGCTCCAACCCCTTCATAGGCTGCCAGTATCTCTTTCTCAGTTGGGGTATAGGTGGCCTCAGATCCTTTTTATCCCCAACTCCAAAAGCCACCTCGAGTCTCCCCTGGAGCTTTCTGCCAGAGGCTCCAGGTAGGACCGTTCTCCCCAGCTGCAGTGTACAGTACATTTTTTACACCTGGTCCGGTCCGGACTGGTCCAAGGGCCACTGCATGAACTATCTCGCATTTAATTTGCTCAAAGGCTTGTTGCTGCTCAGGGCCCCATTTAAAATCATTCTTCTTCTGGGTCACATGATAGAGAGGGCTTACAATCAAACTGTAATTTGGGATGTGCATTCTCCAGAACCCCACAGCACTTAAGAAAGATTGCGTTTCTTTCTTATTAGTTGGTTGAGACATTGCTGTTATCTTGTTGATCACATCTGTGGGGATCTGTCTACACACATCTTGCCATTTTATTCCCAAAAATTATTGAATCTCCTGTGCAGGTCCCTTGACCTTACTCCGTTTTATGGCAAAACTGAAGCCGTAGTTCTCATGAGATGATCAGTCTTGGCCGTTGCTCCCCTCTTCAGACACAGGTGCATGGTAGGGGATGTGATATACCCACTCAATGCCATGCTCTTTGGCCCAAAAATGCATTGGCAATAGCAATCTTGGCATACCACTTGGCTGCCTTTGGCTCTAGTTCATACTGAAGTTCTAGGATGTCCGGTACGGCAACACTCAATGGTGGTGTAACTTCATTCAGGCCACGATAGTCTACTGTTTGTCTCCATTCTCCGTTAGACTTTTGCACTGGCCATATGGAGCTATTAAAGGGCAAGCGGGTCCTGCTGATCAATCCCTGACTCTCCAGTCTACGAATCAGCTGATGGATGGGAATTAGGGAGTCTCGGTTGGTGCGATATTGCCGCCGGTGCACTGTTGTGGTCGCAATTGGCACTTGTTGTTCTTTGACTTTCAGCAACCCCACAACAGAAGGATCTTCTGAGAGACCAGGCAAGGTGGATAGCTGCTCAATTTCATCAGTCTCCAAAGCAGCAATACCAAAAGCCCACCGGTACCCTTTTGGGTCTTTGAAGTACCCTCTCTTGAGATAGTCTATGCCGAGGATGCATGGAGCCTCTGGACCAGTCACAATAGGGTGTTTTTGCCATTTCCTCCCAGTCAGGCTGATTTCAGCCTCCAGCACAGTCAACTCTTGGGATCCTCCTGTCACTCCAGAAATATAGATGGGTTCCACCCTTTGAAAGCTTGATGGCATCAGGGTACACTGTGCACCGGTATCTACTAGAGCCTTATACTTCTGTGGGACTGATGTGCCAGGCCATCTGATCCACACAGTCCAGCAAATCCGATTGTCCCCTACCTCCACCTGGCTGGAGGCAGGGCCCCTCTAATGGTCATCACAGTGTTGGACACTTAAGTTGTGGTGAAAGGGGTTATTCTTCGTTATCACAGGAGCTGGAGTAAAATCAGCTCTTCCACTCCATCTGGGAAACTGCTCACCAGAGACTGAAGCCGTAGCTCTCATGGGATGATCAATCTTGGCCCTTGCTCCCCCCTTCAATTCACCCACCTGTTCCTCCAAAGCTCTTGTGACAGGTATTCAACCGAGAGCATTCGCTATTCAACATCTCAGTCTACAGACTTGCTCTTATAAAAAAGAGTTGTAAGGAAGCATCAGGGTTGTATGAAGCATGAGAAAAATATGACTTTGCCAATAAAATCACCAAGCAGAGGTCTCTGATCACATGATGTGAACAGAGTTATCATTCAGAAGCAGAACAATTTCAATAAAATTATTTTTTTGAAAAATACTTTCCTCTTACTTTTTCACTTTTAACACTTCATACATGCCTTAGCTTCTCTATTTCTTATACTGCTAATTAACTAGCAACATTTCCTTATGGTAAGGAAATACAGAGAATAAACATCAAAATTAACTATATAAATCTGTAAAACTGTAGGTGGAAATAAGAAAATCTAAGCCTTAATCTAACCTTATTTTTGCAACTTTGTTATCCAGACATATTCCACAGAAGCCAGGATAACTTTCCAAATGTGCGGAATATCAGAAAAAAAAAACAAAAATTAGGAAATAAAAATTTTAAAATATGCTTCAATAAGTTAGAAACTGATAACATGAGACTCTGTGGCGTCATGCTGAATGGGCTAGAATAGTTTGAAACAAAGCACACACTTCTTTTTAAACATTTTACCACTATATGCAGGAAGTGTTTATTCTGTCTGGCAGTTTTCTATGGCAGTGTTGACACAGTGACTATTACTTGCACCTAGACCAAGGGTCACTTGGTCTTAGCCAAAACATAACTTGTAAAGGGCTGCTCTGTCTAGACCAGCTGGGACAGCCTATAGCTCTTGTCCTTCTGTGCTTCTGTAAATATTTTTGGGATCATCTGAATCCAGAACTTAGGAAATCTTTAGCTCAACAGGGCTGCTAAATAGCAGTATTTAATATTAAACACATTCCAAACAAGTAAATGATTAAAGTTTCAATGACAAATGATTAAATGCAAGTAATGTTCAGTTTTAAGCAGCATAGTTTAATGTTGCTACAACTGCTATCATATTTAATTTCAAAAGCAACTTCCAGTCTAGTTCATCACAGTGAATGTGGAGTTATATTTCTTGACAACCCCAAAAGAGCTGAGTTTTCATGACTTGCTTAAGGGTCTTTTTTGGTAGCTGTTACTTAGACTTTTCAACTCAGAGCAAATCATTGCAGACTCTTCACAATCACTTTAGGAAGGTACTGATATGTGATGTGATATGAAATATCTCACATTGTAGATATGTGCTATTTTTATCAAGCAAGAAACCCTTGCATTTTAAATTCTGTTGCAGTAAGACCTATAAAATGCCAGGACTTCAAAGAGATGGAACAAGAAAGAAAAGATACAGTTGGAAATATCTTGAATTTGGGAAACAAATACAATGTATTTGAAAAGAGTTGTTGCTTCTCAACAAGTTAAACCCCAGAAACTTAAACAAAACTATTTGAAGCTGTTTTGCTTTAACAAAATTCGATACTTACCAATTTAACTAGGCACTCTGTATCTGTTAGAGATACTATTTATACTTCTTTTGTATTGAGGCAGCTTGCTTGAATTTCAACAAAGTTCCATCCTGCCATGGGTTAAAAGAACCAGAATTTTCCAAATGGTCTTGTTACATTATTCTGCACATTCACAAAATGAAAATGTACTCATGGGCTTTACCAATACATACCTGGACTACAAAACAAATAAATAAAAAAAAATGTCTTCTCAACAGTGAATGACAAGCAGAAATGTTTCTACTAATGGTGAGTGAATTTTCCTACAGTTAAGGCAAATGGAATAGAAAAGTGGAAGTCCTGAGTAATGTACACATTACAAGTTGTAGGGAGTGGTCCTTAATTCTGTCAGGGAAAATAGAACAAAACTTGATAACTAATAGGAAAAAATATAAAAAAATAAACTGAGGCAACTCTGGCATTTTTCGGATACACTAGGAGGCCTAAAAGAGGTGTCACAAGTTTACTAGAGAAGATATTTTATAAGTTAATTTAATACAATAAGAATGATGGCACTGGTAAACGACGTAATGTTTTTATTCCTGTGAAATGACACAGCACTGACTGCACTGTTCAAATATTTCTTTGACTTATTTAGGTCTTGGGTTCTGTTAAAAGGAATGCAATGTGGCTTAAATACTGTTTAGATTAACCCTAACTACGATCCAGGAATTCAGCATTTTAAAATGCTAGCAAAATCAGAAAAGATGTTTCCCTACTCAAAGCCAGTGCAATATCCTTTCTGCTGTATTTGGTCATTGCCCACAGGTGCTGGGGCATGTGGCCTGTGTTAGTACAAGGTCACTCTTTATGAAAGGCAATCAGAGGAGGTTCCTGAAGACAGGAAGAAATGAAAAATCACTTTTATCTTCAGAAAGGGAAGAAGGAGGATCCAGGGAACTGTAGTCTGGTCAGCCTTACTTCAGTCTCTGGGAACGTGATGGAGCAAATAATCTTGGAGACAATTTAAACCTAGAAACATATTAAAGACTAGAAGGTAATAGGGAATAGTCAGCATGTATTTCTGAAGGGGAACTCAAACTTGATAAACTTGGTGGCCTTCTATAAAGAAATGAATGGCTTGGAGATAAGGGAAGACCAGAAGACACCATTTACCTTGATTTTAGTAAGGCTTTCAGCACTATTTCTTGTAACATCTTCATAGAAAACCTGATTAAATATGGACTAAGAAAGGGGGCAACAAAGTGGACTGAAAGCTAGCTAAAATGCTGTGATCAGTGCCATGAATATCAGCTGGAGGCTAAGCAGTAGTTGTGCGCTGAGAGGCTGATATTGGGTCAGTACTTCTTAAGACAATCTGGAGCGACATGGACAATATGACAGAAGGACACCCTTAGTAAGTCTGCAGACAATATAGACCATATGGTTGAGCTGCCATTCAGGACACCAACAAGCTGCAGAAATGGACCAGCAAAAACCTCATCAAGTTTTACAGCAGAAAATGCAAAGTCATACCCCTGAGGATGAATAATTACATGCACCAGTACATGCTGGGGACCACTGAAGCAGATCTGTTTCATTTTGGTGAACAAAAAGTTGAACATGAACCAGAAATGTGCCCTTGTGACAAAGCAAGATAACGGCATCTTTGGCTGCATTAGGCAAAGCACTGTTGGAGGTTGAGTGATCAAAGACTGGAAAAGGTTACCCAGAGAGGCTGTGGAGTCTCCACACTAGGAGATATTCAAAGCCCAAAGGATGTGTCTCTGAGGAACAAGACCTAGTTGACCCTGCTTTGAACAGCAGGGCTTGAACTGGATGATCACCAGAGGTCCCTTCCAACCTCAACTATTCTGCTAGTAATACTGGGCAGAGAAGTGATTCAGGGCAGCCTTGTGGTGAAGGACTTGGAGTTGCTGGTCCATGAGAAACTGAACATGAGCTGGCAGTGTGCGCTTGCAGCCCATGCCCTAGTCTGCATCAAAAGGAGTGTGACCAGCAGGTCAAAGGAGGTGATCCTGCCCCTCTACTCTGCTCTCATGAGATCCCACTTGGAGCACTGTGTGCTGTTCTGGACAAAGAGGTATTCCATACCACAGCATGTCATGCCCAGGATGTAGAACTGCAGACAGTTATCCGGAAGGGCTAGACCGGGCTGGGTATCGGTGGGTGGTGAGTGGTTGTATTCTATTCCCTTGTTATTTCCCTTATCATTTTTATTATTGGTGGTAGCAGCAGTGGTTTGCGTTATACCTTAGTTGCTGGACTGCTTCTATCTCAACCCGTGGGAGTTACATTCTTTCAATTCTCCTCCCCATCCCTCCAGGAGTGGGGGGATGAAGGGGGAGGAGTGAGACAGAGACTGCGTGGTTCTGAGTTACCAGCTGGGCTTAAACCACGACAGTTATTTTTGGTGCCCAATGTGGGGCATGAAGGGTTGAGATAACAACAGATCTGACCAGAGTGTCTAAATGTATTTGTGATAAGCATTTATTGTTTTGGATTAACAGTCACATGTCACAGTGCTGATTTATTGGCTCTCAAAGTTGTTGCTCTTGATCTCACGGTTTCATCATGTTGTACCTTACTTACAGCCAGTATTTGCTGTGTTAGTGTTTATCAGCTGGGGGCCTTGGACTAATGTCCTTGTTTCATTGTACTTTATGGTAATGACTCGTAATACAATAGAATCATTGATCATGAAACTGATCTGGCTTGTGTTCCCAGTGTGGTCACCTTCTCTATACTTTGGGAGGTATATAATAGAAGTGCTTAGCAATTACACATCTTTTTTCTCCTCTTCGTGCCATCAACCCCCCGAAGGAGACAGTCCCTCATGCTTCCAGCCCCCCCCCACCAGACCATTTACAGCATCATTTGAGAGTTCTGAAGGTTTTGAATGGCCTTTAGGTACCCTTGAGACCTGCTTAATGATTGTGATGGGGATCACCATGTTGGCACGCATGCAGAGTGTTTTTCACCCATGACCATTTCGCCTGATATCACCAGCTGAGCAGAGTCGGGTTTGGGCCTTGTCTAGGGTTAGATGACGATATAGGAAGACCAGGAGATTTTCCCTGCAGCTGGACAGTTATGAGTGACAGGGTGTGTGCGATAGTATGGGAAGTATCTAGGTCAGGGGGCCCCTCCAGTGCTTTGGAATTTCACCAGTGAACAAGTGCAAAATCCAGAAAAAATAGTGAAACACTTAAATGAGGTGTGTTGTCATCCTTGTCATACCAGAGACTGCCAAATCATGGCAATGTGCTGGGGCTTGGCCTATGCTTACAGAGCCCTGTTCAACACTATCCAGCATCTTCAAAAGGAAAAAAATGTCCCTGTATGTGATGGCAGCACAGCTGCTCCTGCTCCAAGCACAGCAGCTACATCAGCCCCAGTGACAAGTACAGTAGCTGCTCAAACTTCGATCACAACAGACAGCGCAGCTATTCCAACTCCAAGTACAGCAGCTACACCAGCTCCAGCAACAATTACAGTAGCCACTCTAACTTCGACTGCAACAGACAGCACAGCTACTCCAGCTCCAAGCACAGCAGCTACGCCAACCCGAGCAACAAGTACAGCAGTTACCAAAACTTCGACCGCAACAGACAGTGCAGCTAATCCAACTCCACCTACAGCAGCTAAACCAGCCCCAGCAACAGCTACAGTAAGAAGAGGAAGAAAGAAGAAGAAGAAAGAAGAAGAAGAAGAAAGAAGAGGAAGAAGAAGAAGAAGAAGAAGAAGAAGAAGAAGAAGAAGAAGAAGAAGAAGAAGAAGAAGAAGAAGAAGAAGAAGAAGAAGAAGAAGAAGAAGAAGAAGAAGAAGAAGAAGAAGAAGAAGAAGAAGAAGAAGAAGAAGAAGAAGAAGAAGAAGAAGAAGAAGAAGAAGAAGAAGAAGAAGAAGAAGAAGAAAGAAGAAGAAGAAAAGAAGAAGAAAGAAGAAGAAGAAAGAAGAAGAAGAAGAAGAAGAAGAAGAAGAAGAGGAAGAAGAAGAAGAAGAAGAAGAAGAAGAAGTAGAATAAGAGACTTCTCGACCTTGGACCTCAGCCAAGTTACAGAATATGTGAAAAGATTTTACCTGTCCACCAGGGGAGCACATAATCACCTGGTTGCTCCAATGTTGGGACAATGGGGCCGACGATCACGAACTAGAAGATGGTGAAGGCAAGCAGCTGGGATCACTTCCTAGGGAAGGGGGAATTGACAAAGCAATTGCAAGAGAGAAACAGTCCCTCAGTCTTTGGAGGCGGCTCTTGGCAGCTGTGAAAGAAACGTTTTCATACAAGGACGATGTTATGAGTCGTTCTGCCAAGTGGACTACTATAGAGAAAGGCATCCAGTCTCTGAGGGAAACAACCATTGCAGAGATGATCTGTTACATCAAGCCAAATAATGGGTATATACCCATAGATCCACATGAAGCTGAATGCACACGAGCCATGTGGCGGAAATTTACACAGAATGCCCTGTCATCACATGCCTATTCATTAGCAACAGTAACCTGGAATGACATAGTACCACTTACAGTGGATGAAATGATTCATCAGATCCAAGACTTCGAAGACAATCTCACCCGTTCCATCATTTCAGCTATGGAAAAACTATCCCAGCACCTCAAACAATTAAGAAACGATCTACCTGATCTATCCAGCTCCCCACATGTACCAACCCACATCTCAGCTATTAACAAAAGGTGTCCTGCTGCTCGAGAGAGAACATACAGAAGGTATACGCCACAGGCCACCCTATGGTTTTACCTGAGGGATCACGGAGAACAGATGAAGAAGTGGAATGGAAAACCTACCTCAGCTTTGCAGGAATGGGTGCGTGAGTTGAAGAAGAGAACAAGGGTCAAGACTGATAATCCCATGAAAGCTGCAGCTTCAGTCTGTGGTGACCAGGATCCCAGATGGACTGGAAGAGCTGATTTTGCTTCAGCTCCTGTGATAAAGACTAATCCCAGTCTACAAGACGTAAGTGACCAATGTGATGACTATTAGAGGAGCCCTGCCTCCAGCCAGGTGGAGGTAGGGGACAATCGGATTTACTGGACTGTGTGGATCAAATGGCATGGCACATCAGTCCCACAGAAGTATAAGGCTCTAGTAGATACCGGTGCACAGTGTACCCTGATGCCATCAAGCTTTCAAGGGGTGGAATCCATTTCTATTTCTGGAGTGACAGGAGGATCCCAAGAGTTGACTGTGCTGGAGGCTGAAATCAGCCTGACTGGGAGGGAATGGCAAAAGCACCCTATTGTGACTGGTCCAGAGGCTCCATGCATCCTCGGCATAGACTATCTCAAGAGAGGGTACTTCAAAGACCCAAAAGGGTTCTGATGGGCTTTTGGTATTGCTGCTTTGGAGACTGAGGAAATTGAGCAGCTGTCCACCTTGCCTGGTCTCTCAGAAGATCCTTCTGTTGTGGAGTTGCTGAAGGTCAAAGAACAACAAGTGCCAATTGCGACCACAACAGTGCACCGGCGGCAATATTGCACCAATCGAGACTGCCTGATTCCCATCCATAAGCTGATCCGTAGACTGCAGGGTCAAGGAGTCATCAGCAGCACCCACTCACCATTTAATAGCTCCATATGGCCAGTGCGAAAGTCTAATGGAGAGTGGAGACTAACAGTAGACTATCAGTGTGACTGAACGAAGTCACACCACCATTGAGTTCTGCCATACCTGACATGCTAGAACTTCATTATGAACTGGAGTCAAAGGCAGCCAAGTGGTATGCCACAACTGATATTGCCAATGCATTTTTCTCAATTCCTTTGGCAGCAGAGTGCAGGCTGCAGTTTGCTTTTACTTGGAGGGGTGTCCAGTCCCCTTGGAACCAACTGCCCCAGGGGTGGAAACACAGCCCTACCATTTGCCGTGGACTGATCCAGACTGCACTGGAACAGGGGCAAGCTCCAGAACACCTGCAATACATTGATGACATTATTGTGTGGGGTGATACAGTGGAAGAAGTCTTTGAGAAAGGGAGGAAAATAATCCAAATCCTGCTGAAATCTGGTTTTGCCATAGAACGGAGTAAGGTCAAGGGACCTGCACAGGAGATTCAATTTTTGGGAATAAAATAGCAAGATTGACGTAGACACCACAAAAAACCAACAAGTGGATAAAGCGGCTAAGATTGAAGTGGCTCAGATGGACCTAGATTGGCAGCATAAGAGTGAATTATTTGTGGCCTGGACACTTCAGGCCATCAGGGCAGAGATGCAACATACAGATGGGCCTGTGATCGAGGGGTGGGCTTAACAATGGGCACTATTGCCTAGGTTATACATGATTGAGAAACGTACTGCAATTAAGCAAGCCAGAAGGTTAAAGCCTCTTTGGTATGGAGGACAATGGTTGAAGTACAAATTTGGAGAGGCCTGGAAGACTGATTATATCACACTCTCACCAACCCGCCAAGGCAAGTGCCATGTGCTTACCATGGTGAAAGCAACCACCGGATGGCTGGAAACATATGCTGTGCCCCACGCCACTGCCCGGAACACTATCCTAGGCCTTGAGAAACAGACTTTCTGGTGACACAGCACCCCAGGGAGAATTGAGTTAGATGATGGGACTCATTTCTGGAACAGCCTTATACATATTTGGGCCAAAGAGCATGGCATTGAGTGGGTATATCACATCCCCTACCATGCACCTGTGTCTGAAGAGGGGAGCAACGGCCAAGACTGATCATCTCATGAGAACTACGGCTTCAGTTTTGCCATAAAACGGAGTAAGGTCAAGGGACCTGCACAGGAGATTCAATAATTTTTGGGAATAAAATGGCAAGATGTGTGTAGACAGATCCCCACAGATGTGATCAACAAGATAACAGCAATGTCTCAACCAACTAATAAGAAAGAAACGCAATCTTTCTTAAGTGCTGTGGGGTTCTGGAGAATGCACATCCCAAATTACAGTTTGATTGTAAGCCCTCTCTATCATGTGACCCAGAAGAAGAATGATTTTAAATGGGGCCCTGAGCAGCAACAAGCCTTTGAGCAAATTAAATGCGAGATAGTTCATGCAGTGGCCCTTGGACCAGTCCGGACCGGCCCAGGTGTAAAAAATGTACTGTACACTGCAGCTGGGGAGAACGGAACCTGGAGCCTGGCAGAAAGCTCCATGGGGAGACTCGAGGTGGCTTTTGGAGTTGGGGATAAAAAGGATCTGAGGCCACCTATACCCCAACTGAGAAAGAGATACTGGCAGCCTATGAAGGGGTTGGAGCTGCTTTGGAAGTGATTGGCACTGAAGCACAGCTCCTCCTGGCACCGCGGTTGCCCGTGCTGGGCTGGATGTTCAAAGGCAGGGTCTCCTCTACACATCATGCAACTGATGCTACATGAAGTAAATGGGCTGCACTAATTACACAATGAACTCGAATAGGAAATCTCAGTCGTCCAGGCATTCTAGAAGTCATCATGGACTGGCCAGAGGGCAAAGATTTCGGAATGTCACCAGAGGAGGAGGTGATGCGTGCTGAAGAGGCCCCACCATATAATAAATGGTCAGAAAGTGAAAAGCAGTATGCTTTGTTTACTGATGGGTCCTGCCATATTGTGGGAAAGCACCGGAGATGGAAGGCAGCTGTATGGAGTCCTGGACGGCAAGTTGCAGAAACTGCTGAAAGAGAGGGTGAATCGAGTCAGTTTGCCGAGGTGAAAGCCATCCAGCTGGCCCTGGACATTGCTGAACGAGAAAAGTGGCCAGTACTTTATCTCTATACTGACTCATGGATGGTGGCAAATGCCCTGTGGGGGTGGTTGAAGCAATGGAAGCAGAGCAACTGGCAACGCAGAGGTAAACCCATCGGGGCTGCTGCACTGTGGAAAGGTATTGCTGCCCAGGTGCAGAACCTGGTGGTCATGTAGATGCCCATGTACCCAAGAGTCGGGCCACTGAGGAACACCAGAACAACCAACAAGTGGATAAAGCAGCTAAGATTGAAGTGGCTCAGATGGACTTAGATTGGCAACATAAAGGTGAATTATTTTTGGCCCGGTGGGCCCATGACAGTTTCAAGCATTGGGATACACACTTACCAAAGGCCACCTGGTTCATCAACACCAGAGGATCTGCCAACAGGGCTGGACAGCCCACTCAGAACTTTTACATATTGTAGAGGGGGACAAAGTTCCCATGGTGCATATGAAGAATTTGCTGGGGAAGACAGTCTGGGTTATTCCTGCTTCAGGTAAAGGCAAACCCACTCGTGGGATTGCTTTTGCTCAGGGACCTGGATATACTTGGTGGGTAATGCGGGAAGATGGGGCAGTCCAATGTATACCTCAAGGCGGTTTGATTTTAGGGGAGAACAGCCAATGAACTTAATTGTATGCTGTTGCCTGCTGTGTAATACTTTTATAGCCCATCAGCTAGATGTCTCCAGGTCACCAGCGACTAGCCCTGACTTCCCTCCAACCGTCATCCCGACAGAGAATGAACTTTGATAGAACCGGATTTGCTCCGCAGTAAAGGAACGACCAGCATCAGCAGGCAACGATCCAATACTGCACACAGCCTTTCCTGCCCTGAATGATTGTTACAAGAGATGGAACCTGACGTCATGGACCGAATGGACTTGGCAGCATTATAGGGATTGGTCCATGCACTAAGATAATGATCTCTTTCTCTTGGTCTGTGTGTATATGGATGTACATATGTGGGAGAGTGATGGTGTATTGAAAATGTGGGATCTGAGCATGACGTGAATGGTACGGAATAAGGGGTGGAGAATGTCCTGGGTTCAGCAGTAGCAGTCATTTTTTCTCCTTCGTGGTAGCTGGTGCAGTGCTGTGTTTTGACTTCCAGCCTGGAAACAGTGGTGGTGATACTGATGTTTTCGGTTGTTGCTAAGTGATGTTTACCTTGACCAAGGACTTTGTGAGGCTCATGCTCTGCCAGGGAGGAGGGGAAGCTGTGAGAAAGCAGACACGGGGCGCCTGACCCAGGCTAGCCAGGGAAGTATTCCATACCACAGCACGTCATGCCCGGGGTGGGGGATAACTGGGAGTTACCCGGAAGGACAGGGGCTCGATTGCTGCCAGGCCGGCACCACTCACTGGGAGTGAGTGAACAAGCTGTCTGGCTAGGGTTTAAACCACGACACCCTCAATGATTAGGACTGTATTACTGCTCTGCGAGCTTTGCAGTTCCAGCTGAAATTGAAAAGACATCTGATAAAATAAAGTCTTTTATATATACCTGCAGTCTCCCCAGAACAAGACACCAGACTTTCACACACAAAACAGCCTTTCTTTCATGGAATATGACTTTTCTTTCCTTAATTATAAGGCTAAAATAAAGATATATAGTGCTTGGTCCTCACTTACAAGGTTTCCTACACATTTTATGGACAACATATATGATCCTTAAACCTTTCCAAAACTCAGTCTAAAGAGCTGGAAAAAATTGCAGATATTTAAATAATAATCAGATTTGACATGTTTTAACTTTTGCAAGATCTAAAAAAAATCTTTTTTTTTTTCTGTTTTTCAAAGAAATTACATTATTTTGCTCTGTTTCATTTCTTGTTATGTAACTTTGAGGTGGTTTTTATGTTGAGGTGTATTCCTCAACAGATAAGATGCTTAGTAAGTAAAGCTAGAAAGATTTTGCATGAAACATTAAAAACATAAAAGTGGTTTGGCTTAGTGGGGTGGAGAATGATATAGGTTCAAATGGCTTTCAACCTTTTAGAACTATAGCTTGGTTCTGTATTTTTGATAGTGACAGCATGTTCATTTCATTGAATGATGACATACTTTTGAAAAAGTGATAAGAGTCATGGAACATTTGAGTAAGGAGTGCTGATTTGTGGTTGCAGCTCTCAGTGCCTGCAGTGTAACTGCCAAGCAGAATTACTGTATCTGCTGTTTATTACACTCTAAATGATTGACCTGTGTGAATCCTCCTTACCTTGAGCCCAACAAACTGCTGACTTAGTTCTAACTTCAAGTAAGTAAAACAGTGACTTTGGAGCCAGCTCAACACTTAGTCAAACTTGCATCAAATACATTCCCCACTTCCATTAGGACTGCCAGTTAAAAGTAACTGACTGGAACATAAAATAATTTTCTTTTCTTGCTTTCTCTGCAGATTGTCCAATCACTTTTTTCCTTTTTCCCACAACAGAATGATGATGGGGTAAATTTGAACGCACTGACTCCAAAGCTATTTAAGAGCATTGAAAAAAATAAAAAATAAAATTTTTTTTGTCTGAGGAACATTAATTAATAGCATCTGAAATTTTAATCCATTGAAAATGGATTTTGAAATTACTGCAAAAGCATCAGTGTTTTCACTGAAATTTTAATCCATTGAAAATGGATTTTGAAATTACTGCAAAAGCATCAATGTTTTCACTCCATGTAACTCATAAAAAATTCTAATAGGGAAGGAAGAGCTGAGGAAAAGGCAAAAAAAGGGAAAAAAGAGGTGAAGGAAATAATTTTTTTAAAAAATATCTGAATTTTCTTGTATCTTGAGATCCGTGCTAGGATTTTCAGAAGATCTGTTAAACTTTGCTGAACCTGTTGTAATTTTCATACAATATATAATGAGTGTATATGATACACTATGTAATGCATTTAGAATATAGCACATTGTAGCAGGAAAAACTATAGTTATCCAGGTAAAGTCATAAAACTGAAAGCAATGTAAAAAAAAATTGGAAATTGCTTTTTTTATTGGAAAGATGCTCTAATTTACCCTGAATTAGCAGTAAAAAATGAAGTTAAAAATAAGTTTCCTAAGAACTAACACACTTAGAAGATTTGCATAGCCATTGATGGATGTAAAATAGATGTACATGGCTACTAACCTTGTTTTAGAAAGGTGAAGCAGGAGGTTGATGAGCTGTTCCATGGTACCATCCCCCAAGAATAATTTTATATTCTATGGTTGATCTCAGTATGAGACAGCAAGAAATAAGTCTGATATTTTAAAGGGTTTCAATGCAATTCTGAGGAAACACTTAGAAATTAACAGAAGTGAAAGAAGAAAAATATTAAGAGAAAATAATAAAATTTTAGCATTCATACCAGGGATCATGCCTTATTTTTTATAATGCATTTTTATTAATGACCTAATTAATATGATCTCAGAAACTTCTCTTAGCAGTAAAGTGGTTATCTATATACTACACAAATTTGTTTTAGAAAAAGCAGATGTTACCTAGTGTCCTGGGTTCAGCAGTAGCAGTCATTTTTCTCCTTCTTGGTAGCTGGTGCAGTGCAGTGTTTTGACTTTCGGCTCGGGAACAGAGCTGATAACAATGATGTTTTGGTTTGGCCAAGGACTCTGTGAGCCTCATGCTCTGCTAGGGAGGAGTGAAAGCCAGGAGGAAGCAGAGACAGGACACCTGACCCAAACTGACCAAAGAGGTATTCCATACCACAGCACATCATGCCCAGGATGTAACTGGGAGTTAGCCGGAAGGGCTGGGACTGCAGGGTTGGAGGAGGTATGGGTCGGTGCTTGGTTGGGCTGGGGGGGGCAAGTTGTTGGTTGGCTGGTGGTGAGGTGATGTATTCTCTTCCCTTGTTATTTCCTTTATCATTATTATTGTTGGTGGTAGCAGTAGTGACTTGTGTTATACCTTAGTTACTAAACTGTTCTTCTCTCAACCCGTGGGAGTTGCATTCTTTTCGATTCTCCTCTCTGTCCCTCCAGGAGTAGGGGGAGGGAAAGAAGGGAGGAAGTGACTGAACGAGTTACCTGACTGGGTTTAAACCACGACACATAGATCTTCATATATTTGTCTAAGATATCAAATGATATTATTCTGGAAAGGTAAGTTTCTCCTCCCTTGGGCAAGGAGACTAATATAGCTATGACTAACAAAGCACCTAGGTCAGGCTCAAATATAATAGATGGCAAATCCCCCCAAAGTCACTTTTAGTTTGGGACAACTGCTTTCAACTCTAGAAATTAATCCTGAGGGAAGCCTGGGTAAAAGCAGACTGTTCCTCTTCTCAGTCTTTCAGTATGTGCTGCATTGCTGTAGATTCATAGAATCATAGAATAGTTAGGGTTGGAAAGGACCTTAAGGTTGTGGTTTAAACCCAGTCAGGTAACTCGTTCACTCACTCCCCCTTTTTCTTTCCCTCCCCCTACTACCAGAGGGGACATTATGCATATAAGAGAAAACTATCAAAGATTATCCTTCTTAGGGCAGAATTCTATTCATTACAGGGTTTTTTTTGGTGGGAAGAGGGAAATAGTTGAAAAAAGAAAGTTGAAAGATATTGAAAGATACTGAGTAAGAAAACATATGTTCACCCTTTTTCCCCTTCCTGCGTAGATGAGGATGCTGGGAAGTCAAATATATGTATATGCACATACAAAATCTCTGTTGCATTAGATTACAAGGAAACCGAAAGACCACATCATTAAATCACAAGGATTTAATATTTTCTTATGGATTCTTTTCATCTTAGTCTAGGACTACTTTCATTTTCCTGGCAGAAGTCTTATGTCTATGATTTTGTTTCCTCTTGATACCTCTGTTAATTTTGCCTGAAAGCTGTCAGATTTGCTCACCTTGAGGTTACACTGTATACACACTCATGCCAACACTTTCTTTCTCATAGCTTGCTGTTCTGAGGTAGTCTATCCTGGTTTTTTTGCTTTGTTTCAGACCTAACTCTCAGAGCTCCAAGCTAGGGGACTTCTTATAGACTGTAATATTAGACAGAACTCAGAATATACTTTCTGGTATAACTGATGTTTCAGCATCTGATCATTTCTTTTAGTCTTCACAGAGAATTCAGTTTCTTCCTCAATCCTCTACAGGTCCTACTGTGCCAGGCATTTTCTCTGTGAAATGGCATTTAGAAGACTAAGTTGAGTTTCTTCCAAAATTAGTAATAAATGTAGTACTTTTTACAGATATAAAAAACTTTCTGTATCAATAAGGCGATGTTTCTAGAATTAGACATTTCTTTCATGGATGCTGGGCTGTAATTATCTCTTCAGTCTCTGTCAAAAAAAAAACAAACAAACAATAATTTGTCTCTTCATAAGTGTGATTTTTATATTGCAATTCTCTGCTCTTCAGAAGAATGATAGCCAGGGAAACAGAGCCAAACACACGAAGAAAAACCTCCACTGTCATAAGAATCTGTGCAGAACAATATGAAAAGAAGTCTACCATAGACACCTACGGAAATTGCTTCTAGTCCATCTTGAATTTTACAGTTACAAAACTAATGCCCCTATCTGAATTTGCCTCACACTTTTAAACGTTTTAACAACCTGTTCAATGACGAGGTAAAACACACTACTAATCTTGCCTCAGCTTCCCAAACTGTCATTTTCTCTGTGGTTCAGCTTTTCCTCTGAAACACTTTTCGGCCTTAATAATTTTATATGACTTTACTAGTGTGTATAGTTAACCAAAGAACCATATGATACAATTCTGAAATATCAATTTTATTTTTATTTTTTAATAATTGAAAGGTTTATACATACACATAAATAAGGTAAAAATAAGGTAATTGTCTTTCATGATCATATAACACTAATTCAAGATGGTTTGTTCTACTAAAACCACAAAAAAAAGTTCTTAGTTTGGAGTTTATAAAGTAGAAGTGGAAATAATATCAATTAATTTCCAACTTACAGATACAAAACCTACATAAACACAAAGAAACATTCCATCTCACTCTGCTTAATAAGGTGACTTTGCCCAAAAAAATTTGGTCAGCACTATTCATATATTCATTACTACCTCTGGTTCATTCAATCACATTAAGTCCTATATTTTCTGATGATAATATGATTTTGACCAAAAGAAAGAAAAGCAGTACTTTTCTACTTTTTAATTCTACTGGCAAAATCAAAGAACACAGCAAGCGCTGATGAGGGGCAGATTCTTCTGAAAGGGCAAAATGCTACCATAATGCTTTGTTGTTTTTTTTTCTGATTGGACTATTACTCAGCAAGTTAAACCAGACAGATAGTAGGTCAGCTCAAACGTATCAGAAAGGAAGCTACTTCTACTGGAAGTTTAAAAGTTGATCACTAGTTGGATTACTTCTGTGGTTATAACAGTAAAACAAAGAATAAAATACATATTTAAATTATGAAGAAAATAATAAAAAGGTTTTACTAACCCACAGAAGTAAATGCTTCTGAATTCCTTACCAATGAAGAGTAAAACTCTATTACTGAACAAATGAGCCATGGGACATCATCGTTAACACAAAGATAAAATTAAACATTCAGTTCTGATGAAAACAGGGGAGAGAATTTCCTTTTATAATGTGTACTTGAATTAGAAATGTGCTAGAGATAAAGCTAGATTCTACCTTGAAGTATTAAAACATACCTCCTACTCATTACAATGGGAGTGAAAGCAGTTTTTATATAATCAAAGCATTATGGGAAGTTTCCAACCTTGTGTGTGAAATTCTTAAAACATTCTCAAAAGACAAAAGGCAATAATACAATAAAAATTTTGGAGAGTAAAAGAAATAAATGCATTCTTTCTTATATGCGACCTAGGGTGTATGATCAATATATATTATTATATGTGGTCTAATATATCTGGTCAAAATCCACATTTCCAGAAACAAAGATTTTGCATAATTTTGATAGTTACCAACCACATTAGCCTTTCTCACTTCTCTGCTTTTTCTGTTATGTTATCACAGTGATTTTTCTATTGCATTGGACTCCCAGAATGACAGCATGCTGTGTTTATTATATGCTCCTACCAACCATCACAAGAAAGTGGGTTTCTTAACTGCCGTAGGTCCTAATGGCTCCTCGTTGCCCAGTACTATTTATCCTCCATCTATCAGCTTTACAAATGCTTTCATGGCCAAAGAGGTAGGATCTTACTATAAATTGTGTAGCTGTAAACTTGAAAAAGCTGTGTTTCAGGGAAGCATTACTGTGCTTCGTTGTCAGCACAACAATGTATAATGCACAGGTCATAATTATTCTAAACTTTATTTTTCACCATTTTATGTTTCACCTTTAACAATTAGGGACTTTATGGTTCCAAATGCTTAAAATTGAGGCTCCTTTCTTGAAGAACAAAACATGGAGGTATATGCTGTTTTCAGTTAAATGGGATCAGACTTTAAGTATTCTGACATGTTTGAAGGAAATGTCATTTAACAATGTCATGCTTGACCTGTTTGTGTCAGTCATCCAGCTGGCACCCAAACAAAATTGTTACGGAGCTGGACTGAACCATTTTTGTCAAGGTGCAAGCAAATTAAAGCAGCTGTTGCATAAATGTTTGTGGGTTTGGTTTTTTTTAAATTGATACTTAATTGATTCCCCAAACTCACTGTGTAGAATTACAGGATTTTATCATGCTGTGAAATGTGTCAATACTCCAAAAGCTGTAGACTATATTCACACAGTAAAAGACACCTTCATCAGTATTCAGATGAGTTTTGTAATTTAATTCACTATCATTCTGTGAATGTCCAAATGATAAGCGCAATTATAAAGATTACATTAATTTTATGAACATCTGTGCAAAATTTATAAAATCATGCCAATCTTGATTTTTTTCCAGCTTCTTGCTTTTAAGCATGATTAAAAGATCAAAATATGAAAAAACTTTCTTCTTTTGGTAAACATATAAGTGTTTTAAAATGCAGCAAAGGAACAGTCAGTGTAGCTCAGTTTGGAAATGTGCAAACTGATCCAGATCTGCAAATACTGAAATTGATCCCTTGAAGTGTACTTTGTGCTATGGACAACCATAATAATTCCTTATAAGAAATTATTGCTCTATACAAGACAGACAAACATGGTAGACTGCACAGTCTGGGGATGGTGAAAAAAGTGCCATGGGTTTAGTCCACAAAGTCAGTTACCTGGACTTGCAAATCGGGCCTTGATAAACTGTTAGATTATCAATTTATACATTAACTTCCAGCCCCATTTATGAAGAATTTGCCTTGCTGCTGTCGTTAGGAGTGTTTTCTTTTGTATATAGACTTGCTGAAACATAGGTTCTTGCTGCTGTTTCACAGAATGTGGAACATGAAAGGCCTCTGCATGGTCCTGAAAGATATGACATGGAACATGGAAGACAAGCCCATTCTGCTCTGGCAGGTGGAAGCCAGGTGGGATTCTTGAGGGAATCTCAGATGAAACTAGTCACCTATTTTTATACCACTGAATTCCTTGATTTGTTACATGGAATCAGAATTTGGTTAACTTCAGCCCAGCAGCTTAGATTGTTAGAAACAGATTGACACAGGCCTGCCTTGCCTTACAAAAAATAAGGTTGTAGGTCCTGTACTATATCTACAGTAGTTTCCCTGGAGATATCCAGAGTTGAACATGAAGGTCTTAAAGCAAGTGGATTGTGACCAAGTGTGCCTTTACTTATTCTGCAGTTTGGTAAAGTAAAACCACAGCAAAACAAAACATATGTTTCCAAACAGCATGATTCTGTCACTGATAGGGGTCAGAAAGACCTCAGAAGAAGCTGATATGGAAAATACATAAAAGATCTTAATTGAAAAGGTTGCTTTTTGAGAAGTCACTTTTCTGCTTTCCAGTGGTGTGTTTCAGCAATGCTATAGAATCATAGAATCGTAGAATAGTTAGGGTTGGAAAAGACATTAAGATAATCAAGTTCCAGCCCCCCTGCCATGGGCAGGGACATTTCACACTAAACCATATCACCCAAGGCTTTGACCAACCTGGCCTTGAACACCGCTAGGGATGGAGCATTCACAACCTCCCTGGGCAACCCATTTCGGTGCCTCACCTCCTTAACAGTAAAGAATTGCTTCCTCATATCCAATCTAAACTTCCCCTGTTTAAGTTTTAAACCCATTACCCCTTGTCCTGTCACTACAGTCCCTAATTAAGAGTCCCTCTCCAGCACCCCTATAGGCCCCCTTCAGATATTGGAAGGCTTCTATGAGGTCTCCACGCAGCCTTCCCTTCTCCAGGCTGAACAGACCCAACTTTCTCAGCCTGTCTTCATATGGGAGGTGCTTCAGTCCCCTGATCATCCTCGTGGCCCTTCGCTGCACTTTTTCCAACAGTTTCATGTCCTTTTTATGTTGAGCACACCAGAACTGTACACAATACTCCAAGTGATGTCTCACAGGAGCAGAGTAGAGGGACAGGATCACCTCCTTCAACCTGCTGGTCATGCTCCTTTTGATGCAGCCCAGGATACGGTTGGCTTTCTGGGCTGTGAGCGCACACTGCCAGCTCATGTTCATTTTCTCATCAACCAACCCCCAAGTCCTTCTCTGCCAGGCTAATTCAATCTATCCCTCAAGCTAATTCACAGCAGCAGTGGTTTCAATCAAAATTAGAAAGAACTGAATCTAAACTGTTATTTTGGTTTGATTCTTTATTCAAATGACACAGTCTTTGTCTTGTGTTATATTACATCAAATGTACTGTAATATTTTAGACAACTTTGTTACATGTTACTACCTTTTTTCTATTTCACACTTTTGTTTAATTTCTCTCTCTCTGAAGTGATAACATTGATTGAATAGAGTATGTAATAGCTTTGTCTATCATGAAACCTGCTAGTACGCAGATTATAAACTAGGAGACAGTGATGGATCCTCTGAAGCTTTATAGTGTCAGAAAGATTGCTGCACGTGCACATATGCTGAATGTGAAATTCATGTGCTGAAAGGCCTTGTGATTTTATGTCAAATAACATCCCCATTCATATGCAGTAGCTGCTTAACAAGATGGCTTTTGTACTTTTCCTATTAAAAAGTCATGTTTTAAATGGCATCGTTGTGCTACAGAAGTACAGAAGATAATGTGAAACTAGTAATTTCTAATTTTGTTTCTATTTAAACATCTAGCAACTGCATTGGCTTTAAATATCTGAGAGACTGTACTTGTCCTACATTTAAAAAATTATTCAAGCTGTATTCAAATTCAAACAGATTTTAAGCAACAGTAACAAAAATATCTGAGCTACACAGTTTACCTTGGTTTTACATGTAATCCACATGTTTAGTGTTTACAAAGCAGACAGGCACAAAACAAGACCCTGTACTCCAGACTGCAGTACATTCAACCATCTGGTGGAATACATCAAACATTTAGGCATGCACAACAATAGCAAATGACAGAAAAAAGAAAAACAAACAAAAAAAGGAGGTAAGAATTCCATTCCTTTGAAAATACTTTTCTACACAGTACAGTTCAGATGTCATTTAAGTAGATGCTAAAGCTAGTACTGAATTTGATTGGACCTAAGTTTCTCATATATAATATTTTATTTACAATGCTAATTTAGAAATGTAGAGATGAAATTTCAGGAGTAAGTATTTTTTTATGTATGTTTGCAGCTGTGGAAATGACTGTAGATGAAGAGGACACCTTATTAAAACACAGATGTATGTAGCTAAACTGTACTTTTTATTTTTTTTTCTTTCTTAATGGAAAGGTACATAGTTGCCCATCACACTGATGTTCCTGCTGCCTTCCCAGCCTGGTCTGTCACAAACACAAGGACGCTCCTGGAACGTATCTTCAGCATCACTCTACCCACTAGTGACATGGGTGGTCATAGATATCAGTCCCATCACATTAGCATTGTTTCCAGTGATTTCCTGTGCCATTAAGAAATCAAAGGAGTATTCAGAAAAGCTAATTTTCATTCAGGATAACCAGTCTTTCAAAGCTTATAACTGTAGAGACATATTTACAAATATTTGTCATAGAATCATAGAATAGTTAGGGTTGGAAAGGACCTTAAGATCATCTAGTTCCAAACCCCCTGCCATGGGCAGGGACACCTCCCACTAAACCATGTCACCCAAGGCCTCGTCCAACCTGGTCTCAAACACTGCCAGGGATGGAGCATTCACAACCTCCCTGGGCAACCTATTCCAGTGCCTCACCACCCTCACAGGAAAGAATTTCCTTCTTATATCCAATGTAAACTTCCCCTGTTTAAGTGTTAACCTGTTACCCCTTGTCCTGTCACTACAGTCTCTAACGAAGAGTCCCTCTCCAGCATCCCTATAGGCCCCCTTCAGATACTGGAAGGCTGCTATGAGGTCTCCACACAGCCTTCTCTTCTCCAGGCTTCCGACTTCCTCAGCTTGTCTTCATACGGGAGGTGCTCCAGTCCCCTGATCATCCTCCTGGCCCTTCTCTGGACTTGTGCCAACAGTTCCATGTCCTTTTTATGTTGAGGACACCAGAACTGCACACAATACTCCAGGTTAGGTCTCACAAGAGCAGAGGGGTAGGATCACCTCCTTCGACCTGCTGGTCACATTCCTTTTGATGCAGCCCAGGGTACAGTTGGCTTTCTGATCGATCAGCATGTGGTGAGCATTTCACTGTCAAATGGCTATTGGCTATCCTGTAAGTGAGATTTAACTTCCTGTGCAAGTGTTAGCCTATACTAAGATCCCAATATTTTCCCCAGCCTTTAACAAACACATTCTCTGAGTGATTTCAGAGAAACTGAAGACCTCAGAAGTGAAAATTTCCATCTTTAAATATGGAATATGACAATGTACCTAATATACTTTGGTACTGGATCTGTATTATACAATGGATTTTGTTTGTAGTGCTTTGTAGAAACTGTATGTGTTCTCAGAGAGTTTGGTTCTTTTCCAGAGGTTGCAAAGGAACAGCAGAGGTCATACAACCCTTTCTTATCATTTCTGTTGCTTTCTTACATTCTGAACAGTAAAGTGTAAAGAAGGAAAAATTGACACCACATTTGCCATGTTGCTTCACATTCTTCTCTTTTGTATGGCTCTGCTGAAAAATGGAGATAAGGAAGACAGAGTTAATATGTACTTCTGAAGACCAGTGAGATAGATTTATTATGGAAAGCTCCTTAGAGACCAATTACTATCACCAGCGTTTTCAAAATAATATTTGTACCATGAAAAATACAGGCAGCCCATCAACACATTGTGAAGGCAAGGTCACTGAACACACGAAAAACTAGATGACAAATTTAGTCAGAATGGAGTAAAACCTGAGCACTAATTAACTGAATTGGAAAACACTCACAGTGGAAAAATACTGCTTAGTCTAGAACTACATTTTCTAGGAAGATGTATTATTTTTATTAAAGAAGTATTACAGATGAACACTGAAAAGAAAAAGCAAGATTAGATACTACTCCAACAAATCTTGATGTTTCCTGTATGTAAAAGTGGTCATGGTTCAGAAATAATAATATTATTTTTTTACTTAGGTGATTTAAGTACGGATTCATTGTTTTATATTACAGAAGAGGACACTGACAAAGGTAGGCATCTCCAATATTTAATTGTAATCCCTGGGATTCACTGTTGTTCAGGTAGTGCTGCTCAACTATTAATTGTATTAGCCAGTGTCCTAGGATTATAAACTAGGCAGGTGAGATTTGAGGTTGAGGGATGATAGAAAATTGCTAGGCATAACCAATACTATGAAGGAGAAGAAATTCTTGTGGAAAGAATTACATAATCTAGAAGACTGAGATGATAGAACTCCTAATACAAGATGCAAAATCATATGTGGCTTATGATTGTATCCTTTCCAGTTGTTTCTTCATTAAATTTTACTTATATCTCATTATTAAAAAAAATTGTTTGATGATATACATCCCCACTTCAGTTTATAAGACTGTGAGTCAATGGATTGGAAAATTCAATGATTTTTCACCTGTTGTGTGAAGATTCAAGAACAGCTTTATGTAAGACAGACTAAAACTTGCAGAGCAATTTCTTCAATGAAAAATTCTGTTAAGCCAAGAAACTCTGCAAATGACACAAACTAAACTTTTTAAAAGAATTGGTTTTGTCTCTGACTCACAACAGAAGATGAAGGATAAGTTCGTTTTCAGCACTTATTGACCTTTAGTCCATTTTAGAAATATGTTAAACTATTTTCTTGTTTAATGAATGAAAACTGTTATTAACCAGTTTCTTGAAAAATCACATTAGCTGAAGAATCAATGTAAAGAGTCCATGAAATTGTGAATATTTCTAAAATTAAGAAAATTCTCTTTTGATCTCTGCAATTTAGAAGCTCCACGAAACATAATTGTTAAAAATTCTAATCTTGGTACAAAACTCAGGAAACAAATGGTCCTTCTAGGGCTCGATTAGGTTTAACACTTTATGTAAATCTTGGAGAACTCTTTGTTTTCACAGGAGCATCATCTAATTTATCTGAGAGAATAGGATAAAATATCCTTTGCTATACTTCTGCTCTTCTAGTTATTTATCTTATTAGTCAGAAAACTTCTATATTCAAATGATAATTCAAAAAATGTAAAGCTTTTTCTTCTATTTAGTTTTCATTTTATTGTGAAGTTTCAGTTGGATTCTTGTTCTATATTTCTTTAACTATTTTATTTCTGAAAGAAAATGATAGGGTATGTATGTGCGTGTGCTTGTGAATAACACTGTGTTCTAGCATTATTCTGCTACTATTGCATATGAGTTGCACCAGGCCACTCTGTTTCAGGAAAACAGTGTCATGCTGAACTGGAACCTAATGAAATAATGACAAATATTATTTATTGCTCATATAAAGATGCTTTCAGACCTCTGATGACTGTCTGCACATAAACAACTTTTTCATTCAAGGATTTCATTCAAGGATTTCACCATCTAAAAAATTAGTGAATATAATGCTGAAAAAAAAATACTAAGAAGGAAGTGAACTGTTTTGATGCTTGGAGTAGACATTAAGTCTGTAGTTGATCAGAAACAAGATTTAAATTTGTTATATCCTGGTTGAACATTAGTGCCTTGGTCACTTTTCTATTTCTCCTGTCTTCAGCGTGGAAGGTGTGGAGAACATGCAAGTAATATGTTACTCCAGCAACCAGAAATGGATGATGAATGACAGATACAGTTCCTCTCTTCCAGACAAAGGAAATACACTGTACTTACAAACCCAGGCTGTGCAATATTTGAAAACATACAAAAATATGCTCTTTGTCATACCAACTTTTCTCATTATACTAATGTAATTTTTTCTTTCTATCCTGGAGGAAAGTTAGGAACTAAAATGCATTAGTTATGTCAGTTCAACCTACTGTTTTACAAATAACTGCCCATAGCAAATGGCCAACCTATCACTAGTACAGTTCTGTAACCAGTTACATTTTCCAGTCAATGGAAGGTAAGAACAACCCCTTATCACTGGGTCACCTGATACTTACCCTCAGCAAGTATCTCTTAATTTGGAAGACTTGTTCACATCTTATCTACTTTGCTGCATACCTCACTCACATGTATTGATGTGTTCTCATGAAGTGCTGATACTCGGTGAAGCACAGCAAACAACCCAGAATCAGCCAATCCTACAATGCTATTGAGATCATTATAAGAAAAGACATTCTCCACATGCATCTTCCACTAGCTGATAGCCAGTTCAGATGATTGTACTTGTTGGAGACATTATTTTATTTTTATAATTATGAGATTCCTTCAGCTTCCTGTCCATTTAATTGATTAATGCAGGCAGGTATCTGGATCAGGACACCCTCTGGTCCAGTATAACAGGTAATTTTCTTTTCAATACAGCTTTTCTAAGCATTCATCTGACAAACTTTGATTAGGAAAATCAAATTAAAGTCATAAAAGAGGAAGATTTTTCTCCTTAACAACTGGCCTTAGTACTTTACGAATCTTTATTCAACCTAAAATCTACAGAAATTCCTGCAGTAAAAGCAAGGAAAAATATTTATTGGATTAGAGTATTCAAAACTCAGCAATATGCAATATACATTTTAAAAAGAAAAGAAACATTAAATTTTCATCAACTATCGACTTGAAGAGATAATAATCTAATTTATACTACTATAGTTCTAAAAGCCTTCTGTATCAATTTACAAACTTTCATATATTTAAGTCCAGAGGGAATTCCTTGTTTTATTTTATGTGCCAGTAATTTAGAATCACCTACAAGTTTTTTTCTACTTCTGTCACAGAAAATATTAAATTAAAAAAATGGTCAATACAGAGATTTCTGTTACCTTTCTGATTTAGTAATGAACCTTAGGCACAGGAGAGAATTTTGTAATGGTTAGGATGAACTTTTGGTTTCTGCTACAGTAATCCCCTACATCTAAAGAAATTGGCAGGCTAGTGACAGCAATGATGCAGAGCCCTGTCTTAAACTGATTTCAGGAAGCTTTTCAGACAAAAGAAGAAGCTAGAGCATAATAAGGATTAATTATGAGAATTATAAGTTGTACAGGTACAAGTTGAAAAAATTATTTTCCCACCAGTTATATGCATGGAGGTAAATTTATGTCCTGGCTGTCACAATTGAATATATTACATTAAATCTATTTTTAAAATTAAACTCTTCTATTTTGGTATTTAGAGATATATTCTTAAATCCACAGATAGCTATTAAAATAATTGAAAGGGCTTCTAAGAAAAAGATTTTAAAACTTTTGAAGAAACTTGTGAACACTCAAAAGTTTACACTGGAATAAAATTCAGGCTGAGTTCAAGCACCCATTTCCAAATCTTTAAATTTTTAGGCTTATCGTCCACCTCCCTTCTCCACTCCTTTTGCCCTTGATCAGTCACTGTCTAATTGAGGAGGAAATTAAATTAACAATTGTTCAGACTGAATGGTGAGTACTGCAAGACTTAAAAATTTATAATGAAATGTCAAAATAAAGCATCTAGTGAGCTTTGATAGCTCCAAGGGAAAGAAAAGTAGAGGAAGGACAATTACAAGCTTGAAGTTAGACTCTTAATGTCTACTTAAATTTGCATTAGGTATCTCTCCTCAAAAATGACCCTTCATAAGTATTTCAAATTTTTCAGAGAATGACAACTTTTCAACCTAAGAGATGTTGTGAGTGATATTCAATTTTTATTTATTTAGTATATCTTCATATTATATGCCATTTCCTTTCTCTGCAGCTACAAATCTTTACAGCTGTACATCTCTCCAAAAAGATTTTAACAGTGAATCTAAATGAGCTGAGTTTTAAATGTATCAGTAGCAATACTTTAGTCAATGCATAAAATTCAGTCTGTTCTTTAATATTCTCCTCAAGATATTAGACTTACATTTTGCTTACACCTTTTTAACAGAATTCAAGTGATGTAATAATTACAGTTGTAATAGAAACGATTAATGGTAAATGTAAATAAAAATAAATGCTGAAAATTTACATAAGCATGACTAAAAGTCACAATGATATCTAAAATTTTTCAACTGATGAGCAATAAAGAAGTAAAAATTCTGTAATATGTCTGAATAATTACATTGACATAAATTGGGTTGCAGTGCTTCTATCAGAAGATAATTTTTAAATGTATGCAGCTAATGTTACAGATATGTCATTCAGTAGCCCTGACTTGTTTAATTGAAGTCATGTAAAATAGGAATTTGAAAAATAATTTCATATTTACTCAGACCCATCTTTCAAATGCTTAACATTTCTGAGTTAATGAAAATATATACCTTCATCTTTTCATATGTAAAATTACTCACAACAGGATCTACAGGTGGCAGTTTATTTTTCACATGCAAATTTTCCATGTGCTTAACAACCATCTCTGTTTGTCAAGCAGCACATTTGTAATCTAATAACTAGACATCCTAAATGCAGACCAGTATTTAAAGCCTCTTGATCAAATTTGCCTGATAATCACAGGTGGGGTAATGAAGATTGTGGCACTGCTGAAAATTAATAAAATATCCCATCTTACATTTTCATCCCTTCTGTTTCTTTCTTTTTTCATCTGCTCATCTGTAAGAAATCACCTTATAGTCTTAGCCAGGGTTCTCTCTTCCTTGCGTGATTTAGACAATAGTGTATAAAAATGTGCATTTTTGTTTCCCCTATTGGTAAAATGGGACAGAAAATGTTCTACACTCAGGACAAAAATTTTCCTTTACCAGCAAAATTTTAGTTGGAAGTAGAGTAACTCTTATCTTTATACTATAATATTTTAAATAATATTGAACAATATCTGCTAAGAACATTTCTAATATACATTAGAGAAGTAGGCTTAATCTTACATTTCCTTGACTTAATTTCAATACACTAGTAAAGTTTTTCTAGCTGCTTTTGCTTTTCATTGCCAGGTAATCTAGCTAATGACATTCAGGAAAAGCTACTGCCTAATTTATAGTATTGTTTCAGTCTAATTATTGTCATCTTCCACGTAAAAGAACTGTCATGATTTAAACCCAGTCAGGCAACTCGTTCACTCACTCCCCCCGCTCTTTCCCTCCCCCTACTCCCGGAGGGACGGAGAGGAGAATCAAAAAGAATGCAATTCCCATGGGTTGAGATAAGAACAGTTTAGTAACTAAGGTATAACACAAATCGCTACTGCTACCACTAATAATAATAATGATAAAGGAAATAACAAGGGAAGAGAATATATCACCTCACCACCAGCCAACCAATAACTCACCCCCCCAAGCCCGACCAAACTCTGATCGATACATCCTCCAACCCCGCAGTCTACCAGCCCTTCTGTCTAACTCCCCGTTACATCCTGGGCATGATGTGCTGTGGTATGGAATACCTCTTTGGTCAGTTTGTGTCAGGTGTCCTGTCTCTGCTTCCTCCCGGCTTCCCCTCCTCCCTGGCAGAGCATGAGGCTCACAAAGTCCTTGGCCAAACCAAAACATCATTGTTATCAGCTCTGTTCCCAGGCCGAAAGTCAAAACACTGCACTGCACCAGCTACCAAGAAAGAGAAAAATGACTACTACTGCTGAACCCAGGCCAAGGAGTTCCAATGTCTGTCTGGGAGGCTAGTAGGAAGCTTATTTTGAGAAACTGTGCAATGTGATTAAAAAAGCTAGTTTTTCTCTAGCATGCGAACTGCCATAAAAATATCCATGTAATTAACTGAAACGTAATTAAAAAAAGTCACAGGAACTACACATCCCCTCAGCTTCCATTCAGAAAAAAAAAATAAAAAAATCTGTCTAGTTTCATCTTTATCTAAATGATTATCATTCATATACAAAGACCCTCCAGTTTTTTATAACATATGTCATTTATAGTAATACATATTTTTTAATCAAAGTAACATTTGGATTAACATACATGTTTTTAGAAGGACTGATCACTAAACAGCAATACATGTCCATCTAGAATTTCAGCCTTGAGGTGTTACCATGCTGTTTTCATCAATTTTTATGTTCATTTATTGTTTGCCTTTAAAAATTAATTAGATAATATAGTGTATAGTAAAATTACATCCTCTACATGAATGCCTGCTCACTGTTTCAAAATATGAACAATAAAGCTGTAAAATTACTTAAAGTATTACGAGCAAGTTATGTGCAGTCTTTTTACATAATGGAATAATCAAATTCCTCATGCGTCTTTTAGCAATGAGTATGTTTATTAGAGCTATAAGACAAAGCAGTAATACTCATCAACACAGTTGTCAAAAGCAAACCATACTATATTTTCCTGCCAGACAGGATACCATGGCAACACCTGGTTAGGAAAAGCTGAAGAAATATTTGAAGGTTTGCAATTGTTAAAGCCATTGGACTGTAACAGACATGTATTAATTGCAAGTGAATATGACAGCACATACCAGATTTCTGAAAGCAAAAAAAAAAAAAATCCAGATTTACAAACTGAAAAAGAGATGAATCAAATACTGTGATGTCTGACTTCAAACCTGGTGTCATGCTTGTGTACTCATCATTTACAAGGTCTGGGGAAAAGTTGGAATTTTATTACTGTAGAAATATTTCCCAGAAGGATTCAAAGAGTTGGAAAAATAAAAGCAACCCACTGACTGACAGCTTAAAGGGACAAAAATGTACACATTTAAAAGTATTTCGAAAAACATCTGAGAGTTCCAATCAAGTGCAATCACAGTGATTTTTGTATGAAAAAAATTGTGGCAACATGAAAGTTTCCTTGGATACTACTGGCAAATTAGCTCACAGAAAGAAGCAATACTTAAACATAGTATGTTGCATTTAGGGGAATTATGACAGAATGCTATTTTTATTTTCTCTATGCATACACAATCAGAACAGATGTTAAATATACTCAAATGGACAACAAACATTTTAATATGGTTTTAAATTCCATAACTATTGTATATCCAGACAGAAAACTATAATCTTCTTCAGACATGTAAGAAAGCTTGTAGCTGCCTTTATTTCAGTATTTCAAAGTGTGAATGTTTTCATGCATTATTGAAATGACAGTACACAGGAAAGAGGTATCATTGAGAACAGTTTATTTTTTCAAGTCAAAGAAGAATGCTTTTAGTTCTTGGAGCAAGCTGTTTATACTGTGCTGTGCATTTTGTTACATGACAAATGCCAATTTTACTTCTGCTTACATAATAAAAAAAGTATGAACTAAATTAATTAAAGCTAATAATGATGCAGAGAACCTCTGAATAACCTCTATACTTCTTAATTCCATGTTAAGAGGGAATATGCCTGTTTGAATCAGGCACTGTGTAAAATACGAGAGGAGGATAATATTAGAGAGAGAGGAAAGCTGGGCTAGAATTTGAGAAACTGGTACAGGTTCTGTCCTCTGCCAAGGACTTCTCATGGAAAACTGATAAAGTCTCTCATCTGCCAATGCCAAGTCCAAAGATTAGGCTCCTGGCTGTCATAACAGATTTCACAGCCCTGAACTACTCAATATGTAGACAGAGTGAGGATCTGCAGAATTTCTTCCAAGATACCAGAAGAGTTGTTCAGAGGAACTGAATATAATGCCTGAGAAGGGCTGCAGAGCACATATCCAGTTTTAATTGATTTTTTAGAGTACTGATGGAAAACACACCTATTTGGGTTGGGCTTTCTTTTGTTTGTTTGTTTGTTTTTTTGTTTTGATTTGGTTATTTACACTAACCAGCCCTGAAGCAGTTTTTCTAAGAAATTACATGAAATATTATTCTCACATGTGACATTTCAAAAGGCAGTTACAGGTTTGAAGTAAAACTGATTTTTGAGGGTTAGGGATGCCACATATAGGCCTCATGTATTTGAATAACCTCTGCAATGAAATTGGATGGCCAGAATATGTCCATATATGAAGCATAAATCTCAAGTTTCCTGCTTCTTCAAAATGCACATTTAAGATATTTTTAGGGAGAGAAAGATATTGAAAATTTTTATTTAAAACATAAAGTGCTTGATTGCAAAACTGATGAGAAAAATAAGAACAGTTCCAGATTATATTCAATCCTGAAATTTAGCTAAGTGTTAAGTGAATCCATGCCTTTAACTTGTTTTTATACCAGATACCATAATGATATGGAGATTTCTTTTCCTTCTTGTCATTTGGAGACAACTCTTCCTTTTAATGTCAATTCTGTTGACTAGTTTAGTAAAATCAGACAGAGATTACTTAGCAGCATCCAGATGCCTTTACTGATCTTCTAGGTCTGCTTCTTCAGAAATTTTAAATGGGGTATGTAGAGACTGATGCCAGCATACATATACCTTCTAAGTATAAAGCAATTGTTACTTGGTTCAGGCAGACAAAAGGCAGCTGGAGTTTAGCTGTCAGGCTAGCAACCTGTGCACTCACCAGCCCTGAAGGTGCACCCAGAAAGCCATGGTTGGACAGGAAGGATGGGCCAGCAAGATCAGGATCAGCCTCTTCACCCCAGAGTGCATACTCCACCTTGCAGAGCTGCATTTGGTGCCAGCTCCATTGACACCATAGTCAGTTAGAGTTGTATGCATTGCAGATTGATTAAATTACAAAGGATCTGATTAATTTAAATTACACAACATGAAATTGGGATGGATAGGATTCAAATACTTATCCCTGAACAGAACTAATCCATTAATGTCTGAGATATGTGAAAGTGTCTGTGGCTTTACTTGTTTACATAAGTATAGCAAAAAAAGCATTCAGAATATTTTATTTGTTGAAGTTCCTAGAAGAAATTCGTTGTTGTCTTCAACTAATGGCAGATATAGTTGAGGGTAAGATTTCACAGTATCAGAGAGGTTAATGAGAATAACTTTATCACTGTCAAATGTAAAAAGTTTAAATTGGTTTCAGACTGTAGTCTAACTTCTTTGTATTTTCCTGTTATTCGTACACTTGTTGATGAGACAAAGTTTGTAGCACAGTGCTGCCAAATTTCTGTATGCAGAAAGTTAATTTTCAAAAGAAGTTGTCCTGGGTTCAGCAGTAGCAGTCATTTTTCTCCTTCTTGGTAGCTGGTGTAGTGCAGTGTTTTGACTTTCAGCTCGGGAACAGAGCTGATAACAAGGATGTTTTGGTTTGGCCAAGGACTTTGTGAGCCTCATGCTCTGCCAGGGAGGAGGGGAAGCCGGGAGGAAGCAGAGACAGGACACCTGACACAAACTGACCAAAGAGGTATTCCATACCACAGCACGTCATGCCCAGGATGTAACTGGGAGTTAGCCGGAAGGGCTGGGAGACTGCAGGGTTGGAGGAGGTATTGGTCGGAGCTTGGTCGGGCTTGGGGGGCGAGTTATCGGTCGGCTGGTGCTGAGGTGTTGTATTCTCTTCCCTTGTTATTTCCTTTATCATTATTATCATTGGTGGTAGCAGTAGTGATCTGTGTTATACCTTAGTTACTAAACTGTTCTTATCTCAACCCGTGGGAGTTGCATTCTTTTCAATTCTCTCCGTCCCTCCGGGAGTAGGGGGAGGGCAAGAAGGGGGGGAGTGAGTGAACGAGAACGAGTTACCTGACTGGGTTTAAACCATGACACTCACCTTGCCTTTCTTTGCTTTGCCTTGACTTGCCATACCATGCCTTTCCCTTAAAAAAAAAAAAAAAAGAAAAATATCATCTTTCAAACAATTGTTAATGCCAAAACCCAGTTTCAGTTACTCTTTCATTCTTACATTCTCAGTTTCTGTGGTATATTCTGTAACTACAACAAATGCCAATATGATTAAAGTTTAAGGTTTTTCATCTACAATGAGAAGAAAAACAAAAAATATGCACTTTATGACATGTACACTGCTTTATATGGAGCTATGTTCATAATTCAAAGAGCTCTAAGTTATATGAAAATTCTAAAGGGCTTTATTATGCTCAGCCAGCAGTCTGTATTAATTCAATCATGTTAAGAAACTTGCTGGCATGTGTTATACAAGTAATCATCACAAAACAAACTAGTCTAGCTTAAAAATTTAACACACTTATTTTACACTGTTGTGTGGATATCTTCATTATGGCATGATAAAAAAAGTTGGTCTTATACATCAGTTTTTCCCAATCTTCTTCTTAATGAATAGCTTATATAAAACTTTTAAATCTGTTGTTCTGCCTTTTTACAACTTGCTGGTAATTATCCATGTAAATAAGCACTTAAACCCAACACTATTATTTTTGATCTTAGTTACAGGATGAGTAAGTTTTATTTTGAGTAATGCAGAATTTGTAACTTAGATACATGTTACAAGAAGCCACAACTGAAATAGTGCTCAGAGCACTGAGAGAATGTGACAAAAATATTATATTTGCTATGCTGATATGTTTTAAATTGTGTGATATTTGGAATCTTAATACAACAGAATATTTTCAGAAAAATAAGGAAGACAATTGGAACATGAAGGGCTGACATTCAAAATTTCTTAGCAATAAATAAGGAAGAGTCAAAAGCAGTAACTCAGAAATGGTTTTAGGAAAGAGTGAGAAAATAGACACTAGTATAGCATGGTTCTGAAAAAATCTCATGCAATTCTTATATGTGCATATACTCAATACACTCAATACATAATCTGATACAAAATGTGAGTCTGAATGCTATGATCTAGTCCAGAATAAACTATGACACCCAGCTGACACTTGCTGAGCAGAAGAAAGGTGATTATTAAGTCGGAATATTGCAGTTGCAATACCTATACTGCTGAGAGTGCCTCTTACACGTAATGAATTTGCTCCTCCATAGAGATGACACTAAAGATGAAACGAGAAAATATAATGATGAAAGTTGCAGAAAAAGGATTCTCAAAATTTCATTAAAGTAAGACACAAGAATTGGAATAGAAAGAAGAAAGGAGAAGGAACAATTGGAAGTAGAGAGCAAACAAAACCAAAAGAGACAGAGAGGGATGGAGAAGGAGTTTGTTATTGATAGAAAAGAAACTTGTCCACCAAAATTCATTTGCTTCTAGCTGAAGTTCTCATTGACATTGCTTATGTCAGATCCTGATCACTAATCTCTAGGAAAAACTTTATTCTTCTCTAACACAAGTGGGATCCTCCTCAACCAAAGCTTCGTTTGCAGTTTCCCTTACCTTACTAACACAGCAAAGACTTGTCAGAAAGGCAACATAGGAGAATGCTCATCAAATTCTGGCATGGAAGTGTTTCCCTGGGATAGCACAGAGCACAGTTTCAGAATAGCTGAAGCTATTTACAACAGATTCAGACAAATAATTATTTTAGCGATATGTTTTATGTCTGAAATCACATCCTTTTCTTCAGTGTGTTGTAAAGCTTGAGTGGAGGAAAAATCTTGTCCATAACCCCCTCTGATATTTTAATTCTTTTAATTCCTGAGATATAATAGATTCAGTTTTGAAAGAAAAAGAATGTAAGGATGCATCATTTTAAAAATATTTGTCATCCTTTATTTTAGTTACATACACTCAGTATGTCTCTCCTTCCTTACAAAAGTGTTACTCTGAAAATCCCTTTCTCAGTTTGAACACATGGATTTTGTATATAAGTAAGTCTATTCTTTTTCACAGTGGCAGTGCCTATATAAGCATAAAACATTACAGCAGTGGTATTCTATTCCAAATAAAACCATAGAATTTATTTCATATGGGGAAAGAAATTAGTTCTAATTTTGAAATTAAAATGCATGCCTTAACATCTCAATGTCTTCAATCAGGTTGTGCTTCCCAAATTAGATCCTAAAACAATCTAATTGCAGTCAGTCTTGGTCCTGCTTTCTCACTGCCTTCAGTTTGCTTTCCCTGTCCAATTTGAATGGGTTCTGGATTTTGCTTGGTTGTTCTCAAGGTATTTCAAAGTTATTTTTACAACTTTGAGTTGGATAAAAATTTCCATTGAGTTGGATAAAGATAACACATTTGGTGTTATGATACTGAATTGAGTCATTCTTATAAATAAGAATAACATAAAATTTCTCACTGCACAAACTGTGGTGAATTTATTATGTTTATAATAAATAAAATAATAACCATTTTTAAGAATATTTTTGCAGGGGATATTGACTTTCATTCTTCAGGATGCATATCAGATTCTTAATGATTTAGACTTGCAAGATCATCTTATTTCCTAGCTTCTGATCACAAGAGTGATTATTACTTGATTTCTATTTTTTCTGGTTCCTCCAAAGCAATGAGCAATGACCTTTGACAGAGTACTCATTTAATTAGACTGGCTATGTTATCAATTACAAAGACCTTTGTTTCCTTATCCTTTCCTCCCAATTCCCAATACAGGTCTCTTAGATAGTGAGGAATAAACAAACACAACTATTAAAATATTCCAAGGAAGGCAGAAGAAAGTCCTTTATCTTTCCACATTGTTTTCTCATATATTTTCGCATATATGACCAAGAAATAAAAATATTCACTTTAAATTTCTGAACACCTTTGCTTTGCACCTTCTGCAATATTTGCATAAGTTGCCATCAGTCACTTCTGTTTCAATCAGTCTTTATACTGAACTCAGAAGTAGGCCCCTTTTTATATGGAAAACCTTGTAAGGGACTCATATAAGCTTCTAAACATAATATTCAAATTGCATAAATTATTTCAGTGAGCTTCTAGTGTTATGTATGAAATTAAATTTAAGGAAAATTAGTGAGTTGAGAGACATGGTCTGGAGTTCTTCAAGTAGCACTTGCTATAGAAAAAACTAAACAGCAATATTGCATTGTTTCATTCAATGAAAAAATTCAGTAGCAGATTCATCTATTGTGAAGTCAGAATGGTTTACTATGAACACATATTCTGATTTCTATGTGTTTCAATTAGTTTTTCTTTGAAACAAAAATAGTTTTCTGCATTTTAAACTATGAACAAATAAAACATTTTCATGAAAGCTGAGGTGCCTTTAGAAATCTTACATTCATCAACTATTATATAACATTTATAAACTTAGTCATACCTGCTGTTGTAGTTAGAATCATAGAAGAGAATCATACAAGAGTTAGGGTTGGAAAGGACCTTAAGATCATCAAGTTCCAACCCCCCCTGCCATGGGCAGGGACATCTCACACTAAACCATGTCACCCAAGGCTTCGCCCAACCTGGCCTTGAACACCGCCAGGGAAGAAGCATTCACAACTTCCCTGGGCAACCCATTCCAGTGCCTCATCACCCTTACAGTAAACAACTTCTTCCTCATATCCAATCTAAACTTCCCCTGTTTAAGTTTTAACCCGTTACCCCTCGTCCTATCACCACAGTCTCTAATGAAGAGTCCCTCCCCAGCATCCTTGTAGGCCCCCTCCACATACTGGAAGGCTTGCTATGAGGTCTCCAAGCAGCCTTCTCTTCTCCAGGCTGAACAGACCCAACTTTCTCAGGCTGTCTTCATATGGGAGGTGCTCCAGTCCCCTGATCATACACGTGGCCCTCCTCTGGACTTGTTCCAACAGTTCCATGTCCTTTTTATGTTGAGGACACCAGAACTGCACACAATACTTCAAGTGAGGTCTCACGAGAGCAGAGTAGAGGGGCAGGATTACCTCCTTCGACCTGCTGGTCATGCTCCTTTTGGTGCAGCCCAGGATACGGTTGGCTTTCTGGGCTGTGAGCACACACTGCCAGCTTATGTTCATTTTCTCATCAACCGACACCCCCAAGTCCTTATACACAGGGCTGCTCTGAATCTCTTCTCTGCCCAACATGTAGCTGTGCCTCCAGTTTTTGTGATTTAAGCTCTCGCTAACTCAGGTCCATGCTGCCACTTCTTCACTCCCCTCTTTCTTCCCCCTGCTCCCAGAGGGATGGGGAGGAGAATTGAAAGAATGTATATCCCATGTGTTGAGATAAGAACAGTCCAGTAATGAAAGTATAATACAAAACTATTACTACTGCTACCACCAATAACAATAATGGTAAGGGAAATAACACGGGGAGATGTCGTGTCCTGAACCCAGGACAGGGGAGAATGTAAAACTGAAAGGGGAAAAGGAAAAGAAAACAATAAATACAAGTGATGCACAAGACAATTGCTCACCACCTGCTGACCAATACCCAGGCTGACCCAAGCATCAATCTGAGCCTTCTGGCTGACTCCCCCCAGTTTATATACTGGGCATGACATGCTGTGGTATGGAATACCCCTTTGGTTAGTTTGGGTTAGGTGTCGTGTCTCTGCTTCCTCCTGGCTTCTTTTGCCCTCTTCAATGGCAGATCATGAGGGACTGAAAAGTCCTTGATCAGGGTAAGCGCTACTTAGCAACAATTAAAAACATCAGTGTGTTATCAGCATTGTGCTTAGGCTAAAGTCAAAAACACAGCACTGCACCAGCTACTTAAAAGGAGAAAAATAACTTTTACAGATGAACCCAGGACAGTAGTCCCCAGAAAAGTGTTACCAAGTCCCAGAATTTTCAGTGGTCTGATGACCATTATAATGTTCTATATGAATTGATACTTTTGCTTCATTTATCCATTCATCAATTAAAATAAAATTAATGCTGGTATAAAAATTTTATTAAAAAATTGACAGATATCTTAACATTATTGAAATACTGGCTGAAGTAAATATTAATTTAAACTTACTGGAACTGCCAAACCCTAATATCTCTCCTAATATTGCAATGTATTATGCAGCCGTGCATATTTGTCCCCAGCTCCACTGTGCCTTTTCAAAATTAGCTTTGACTTTTGGAACTCTACAAAAATCTTAGGCTAATCTTTTAAGAAGCTATTGATAAGCCCATGACAGTGCTATTAGCTAGCAAGGGAAGAGGGGTATTTTGAGTTCTTTTGTTTGTTGTTTGGAGTTCTTGCAAAAAATTTTTTAGCTTCTCACTTAAAGTCACCTTGCCCATCTCCAAAATAAGAAAAATACTACATGTCCAAAACATGTCTCCTGTCACTTTGAAATCTTGCCACATCCAGCTCAGTTTAGCTTTCAATTTGTTTCTTACTTTAGAATTTACAGACTTCAGCATATATCAGTGAATTTTTGTGCTTTATGCTTTATGCACAAAAATAGTTCGTGTAGATACAAAGGATGATAAAAACATGTGACATGTGGAAGAACAAGCCCAATCTGGGGAATTCCAATTTGGGGAATTCTGGCACACTCAGTCAGATACTAAACACAGGTTAAGGACAGATAGAAGATAAGTGGGAGATTAGCTGGGAGTGAGAGATTGGCTAGGGAAAAAAAAACAAACCAAAACAAATTAATCCAGGGAAAGAATTGCAAGTCTATTCAGTATTAATCTTTCTCCCTCACCCGCCCTGATCTCTCTCTCATGATCTGAGAGATCTCATGAGATCTTATGATCTCTGTCAGAATTTTTGAGTCAGAGACACATTTTTCTTCCAAAAGGCATTCACATTAGCCATTTTCCTTGTTGGATAGTAAAATAAATCAGTCAGTGGATGGATTTGTGCAGCTACATGTAAAGGTCTCCATACTAGTCCTGCAGTAGCTGGAGCAAAGTTAGTGAGAAAAATTATGTGAGACATGAAAAAAGGTATCAGGGAAACATGGGCTTGAGCAGGTTTGTCTTTAGCTATAGGACAATAAAAACCAGGAGGGAATTTAACGGAAAAGATCAACAAACATAACAAAAATACTTGGAGCTGTGGAACATATAGCAGGGGAGGAAATGGTGAGAAGGCATGTTTAAATGGAATTGTTCATAATGAATGTGCCTAAATGGGCAGCTGGTAACAAGTATTTGACTTAATAGAATCCATTTAGTATGTTATGTACATTCAAAGACAGTGAAATAATTTTTTTTTCCTTTTGGAAAAAAAACAAAAAACCAACAAACAAAGCAACAAACCCACATCAGCTAGAACAAACATAAAAACCGCAAGCCAAAACAATCAAAAACCCCCAAACAAAGCACAAGAAAGGCATAGGAAGATGTCTTCTAAACAAAGACACACTGTTTTATAACTACTTTAAAGTGTGGATAATATATGTGTGGTTCTCAGAAAATGCTGAATTTTGTATTTTAAGTATGAAATTGTTTCCGGAAGAAGAGTGGAAAATAGGGAGATTGAATAATGTCACTGGTAATTATTTAGAATACATTCATTCAAATTCTGTCATAAAACTTTCTCAAAAGTGACTGAAACATCAAGCTGTATTTCTAGTACATTTTCCAGGAGGGAATAGCAATTGTCACATGCTCTTCGAGAGATATCAGTTTACCAAACCCTTCAAATGTACACTTAGTCACATTCTAGTCAGTCAGAATACTTAAACAGCTAATATAATTCAAGTTACTTAGAGTGAAGCATGTACTTAGGTGCATTGATTAATTGAGGCTATAGGGCTAAATTAATTCCCTGGAATTTCCTATTCAGGGAATTGATTTGGGGAAATATTGCTAATTACTTTGAACTTCCATAACTTGATACCCTCATGAGGTACATCATAATCCTCACTAGAAAGATGAGAAAATGTCTTTTGCCCAAGTAAACACCAACGACTTGATTGACCAAGATCGCATCACACATTTGGAACTGTAATCTCATAAAATCTCATTCCTTACACCAGATGTTAAACTGTGCATCTACTTCTCATGTAGTCTCATGTGGAAATATAATGAGTTTCTTGTTGGATTTGCAGTTTTAGATGAGAATACTACAGCTATCACATGTCAATATACTGTAAAATACAATTTATTTACCTTGATGTTTATTTTTCTGAACATGAGTTGCATGGATGAGGCTGGTTTTAAAAATGTTTATTCTGATTCAGTGTTAATGCAAGTCGCAGACTAAGGATTTATAGAGTGCAGGGTGAGAGACTGAGTGATGAGCCTGAGAGAAAAGGAAAGACTTCAGTAGACCTTAATCAGGACATTTCTCAAAGATCAGGAGACAATAGTAATAAATGGAGAACGACAAGTCTTATTATATTCTGTAGGCCTAGATCTTACAGTTTATTTGACTGCAACAAGCCTTTATCAAACCATCTGAGTGGAATGCTCAGCTTGGTTTCCCATAGTGGAATGGCTGATTCCTGTTTTTGATTTTCCATCTTTTCTAGCGTGTCCTTGAAGACTGACAAAAACATTCATTTTCCAGATGACTTTCTACTCTGTTTCACTCCATTTTGTTGCTGTTGCATTTTCTTTTTTCTCCACAAAAGTTTTCTTTATTTGTCCAGTATTGCAGTTCAGAGTAATAAGAATAATAATACATATTCGATTAGGCAAATGTTTTTCAGATGGTCACAAAGGTTTCTGTTTACAGTTCCTTACTTGAAAAGAGTCTTTATTTCTACTGCTAGTATTTTTGTTTGTTTGGCTTTGTGTTTGGTTTTTGGTTTTGTTTTCTTGTTTTTGTTGTTTTTTTTTTGTTTGGTTGGTTGATTGGGGTTTTGTTTTATTTGGGGTTTGGGTTGTTTCAGGGTTTTTTTTTTAATGTTAGTTGTACCACTTAATTGAAATTTTAAGAAACAAACAAAATGTCCACAAAAAAACTATTGGCATCTAAAATTACCATTTAAAATTGTCTTTTTTACTCAAGCACTTTTTTTCTTTTTCCTTTTTTGTTTGTTTTTCCCAGAAATGTGGAGAAAGGGAAATATTCGTATAACATTCTTTTAAGTTTTGTTCTGAATGACTATAGGATTTACCTTGACAACTTGACAACAAAAAATAGAGGGTCAGTGTTTTCCCTTCTATTTTTTAGAAAATGAAATAGTAAACTCATTTGCTGTGTTTCAGAAATGCTGAAACCACAGTCATGTTTTCTTTTTTTCAGCTAAGTCAAGAAATTAACATTTTGGAAAAAAAAAAAAAGGTCCTAGCAGATATTGCGAATAATGCACCATAGATTTCAGTTTGAAAAAAAAAAAAAAAAAGCATAAGCAAGAGCAATTTTGAATGAATTGTAATAGGTCTCATAGCTGGAGTAATTCAACTAGTAAGTGTTATGGTTCAGACATTTACTTGCTGGTCACCTAGCTGAGCTGGTGAGATCAGAAGAGACAGACCTGTTTATTTTGGTGTCTGAATATTCTATGATTATAACCTGCCCTACTGTTTGGTGTAAGTGAATGGTTAATCTTTTTCTGTTTGTTCAGAGCTTAACACACGTAGCTGTGTACACAACTCAGTAACTTCTGTGCTTTAGATCAGGGAGACCAAACAAGGCATCTTTGAGTATAAGAAACTTTCCCTCCAGAGAGATTTATAAACACTGTGATGACCAGCAAATGAGCAGTAACTGACACTTGAAACAAACATGACAAAAAATATTTTATTCTTGTAATTAAAAAAAATAAAATTGTGTGAAATAAAAAATGGTGAATTCTTCTGCTTGATTAAAAGAGGCGTTCGGAAAGTCATATACTGACACTGTGCAGTGTAAGGCACACTGAACAGTACTGAGATGAGAAGTGGAAATCCCAGTCAAAATTTAAAACCCCAAAAGTTCCATGATCTGCAATGATGAGTTAAAGAATCCATGCAGTTTAATGTGACACATAAAGGTAAGTATTAACTAACAAGACAAATCACATTCTAAGTGAAGCCGTGCTAAAAAGTATCAAAACACTGTTCAGCAAAGGACAGAGGGATGAATTTAAGTGACCGCAATATGGAATAAGTTTACAATGTTCCAATTACTGGAAACAGTGATCACAATGTATGCATCACAGGTGATGATGTGGTATACAGTAATGTTAACAATATTTTAAAAACACAAATTATTCTCAGGTTCCTAAATTGTTTGAAAGGATCTGAAAATAGCAGCAATTCCACCCCCTTGTCAGAGGGGAGGGAAAGGAAAGTGGGGCATGTGTACAAAATCCCAATGTTAAGAGCAAAATACAACACAAGATGCAGTGAAATATTTTAAATGTTTAATACTGATTCACCAGCTCTGTAATTGTGAGCAACAGAATGAGCAATAGAATTGGAGCTCTTCACCATCAGCATAATTTTCACCTATTTAAAGTGCTTACACCAAATTAAGAAACATAGTATGTGAATGTCACATTTTAAATGTCTGTGTGACCCTTATGATTAACAGCATAACCAGCCTATTTGGAAACAACCTTCCTAAGAAGAGATTAAAAGATACCATGCAATTTCCTTGAAGATCCATCTAACAGGGTGAATACATTTCAGCCACCACCCTATTGATAAGAATAATTTATTGTCTACATAGTCACATACTTGGGGTAAGAAACTGAAAAAATCCTTACTTTGGGCATAAGGGAAAAGTTACAAAGTGCAGGAGATTATTTTCTTTCCGAGAAGAAAAATTAAGAACATATTAAGTCCATAAGAATGGTTGCTGACCTATGTATGATCACCAATATCATGAGAAGTGAGATTAGATAGAGTTTACCTCTTAATGGATTTCACAGATTTTTTTTTTTTTTTTGGTGATCTCAATCATCCTTACCTTAGAACAATGCTTCTGTGATTTAAATATCTGCTAAATATAAGCTGAATCCATTTTTTTCCTTGCCTTCTTGACTCTCTATACTGAACGATTACATGAGAAAAAATAAAATCCTATTTTGATGTGAGCTTAAGAGAAAAAGACTTCAAGCAATTACAGCAGAAGGAATTTTAATTTTTTTTTTTTTTTTTTTTTTTTCCCCTCCACAAGGCAAGGGCTACTGCTAATGAGAAGTATATTTGATCTAGAACCTGCCCTGGAAACACTCCTAACATAATCATTACCAGGAACTCTGACAAGAGGCTTATATTTAAAAGAATTAGGTGTTCATAATGTCCAGACATTCAGTTCTTTCAAATTAGTGCCTACTTAGAGAAGGCATTGATTTAGGATGAAATACACTCATAGCAGTAATGGTTTTGCTTTACTATGAAAAATTAACATGTTTTAAAGAATGCTGTTGTAATAAGATAAATTGCAATTCGTGGAGTAAAACCGAGGGTAAGATTTGAATTTGGTTTTATGCAGAAAAAAAAAAAATCCATTACATTCTGTCTTCAAGAATGTGAAAGGAAAAGGTTTGTTGTACAAAGATAACCAGAAAAATATCTAAAAATGGGAGATTCTTTGTCTTGTGGGTATCCTAGTAGACTAGTAGATGGGAGTCATGATGTTTCATCAGAATATGAATATATTGAAAAGAATTTCAAGAGTGCTTGCAGAAAGGAGCAGATAAGCTAATTCATGATAGAATTTATTTTTAGAATATGATGGACAGGTGTGTGACAAGTTATTTTTAAATCACTTCTTATAATCTATCTTGGGAACTAGTCAGTAGTCAAAGGAAAAAAACATCAATAACTCATCAAAACTAATAGTACTTATGCAATAGTTTCTAATAAACACCTAGCCAATCATAATTGTGTTATTCACCAATCACTTGCAGCAGCTGTGGTACTGCAGGTTGAAATAAGGAAGGTTCTTGAACCTAGTTAATGCTTTTTTTTTTTTTTTACAGCAAAGATAGTACAAGACTTTGAAAGCTGGAAGCAGTTGCTTCTTGTCTGATGAAACAATGTGAAGCCTTAATTTGTACTGGTTTATGGGATGAAAACTTATTTAAGAAATTTATATCACATTGTTCAGAGGTTAGATTAAGTTCTCACATAAAGGATTTTGATACAACAGTTTTAAAGTTACTATGAATTTAATGTTGTTAGGTTCAAAATTATTAAATGTGAAATTAATTGATGATTCCAATGAAATAGTGATAATAGCTATACTGATGGATGATTTATCATATAAGTCTTTAAACCAAAAATTTCAAAAGTCATCTGGAAAAAGAAAGGTGGGATGTCTGAGAAACGTGTGTTTAGAAGTTTTCCCAACGTAATTCTTTCAATATGTATCTAGTTTTTATTTTGTCAAGACAGAGACTGGGATTATAATAAAGAAAAAATGCCAGCAAGAATACTACAGTAGAGCTTCTTCATTTCTAGTCATAAAGGCTGTTACTGCTGCTGTAATGATTTTACTTTGGTAATTCAGTTAATTACTAAATATTTAATTTAATAACCTAAGTATTATTTTCTAGGGAAAGCTCCGCACAACATGTCAATATTAAGAAATGTTAATCTAATTTCACCCTAATCTGAGAATCAACAATGGCTACTGATGTTCTAACAAGTCATAAAATAGTATAATCTCTGTTATGGACATCAAATTATAAAACAGCAAAATAATCTTAAAAAATTATGTCATTTATATTAGTGAATTTTCTTTTGTCATTTTTTATTGAAAATAAGTAAGAATTATGTTAAATTATAAATGTATTGGATTGTGGTGTTATTTGTAATTTTTACCTTAAACCTTTAGATACTGTTCGGAAAAGCATAAAGGTCTCACATGCAGATAGAATATTATGTAGTAGGCAAAAACTAGATTCTAATTATTGCAACATACAGAGAGAAGAATGAAAGATAGTCATTGAAAACCTTCTGAAGACTGAAGGAGAAATTGTTTCCCTCCTGATTAAAAAATGACCAAAATAATTTAAGCCAGATGGCAATAGCTATAAGTTAACTGAAGAACCCATGCTAAATATGATCTTACTATTGAAACAAATTTCTCAAATTGTAGGGAACAAAAAATAAAACAGTTTCAGGCCCTCGGGACCTCAGTACAAAAGGTGTGAGAAAAGCAGAATCGAAGGACAGGCCCTGGGGATGGGGAGTATCCGGGACTAGCAGATGTCCAGAATGAGAGCAGTTAAACTAACAAATAAATAGAAGGCCAGGATGATTGCTATGTCTGTAATGTTAATTAAGCTTGTTGGGAAAAGTAAACGACCCACATTTTTGTATGCATGCCGGAAACTTTTTGGAAAATGATGTAATATGCTCAGTGACCATATAAGGATGACCTGTATAGCCATTCCGGGACACACGTCAGGAGGAGCTATCCCCCATGTCTCTCGGCACTGCAATAAAGAATACCTGCTTGTCAACTTGAAACTCTGTTGGCAAGTTTGTTCCTGGAGTTTTCTCCGAATCAATTTTCTCCGAATCAAGGTACCGGGAGCAGAATGGAGAAATGCTGGATCTAATGGAATATCTCAGAGAAGCAAAACATATACAAAAGGGGAAGGAATATTTTCATTAAATTGGAGATGCAAAGATATTATTTGCTGAACACAAAACCAAAACAAATGTAAGAAAAAAAAATGTTCCATGATATTCTAAAACAACAGCACTGCAGCTATGACAAGTTGCTCTGTACCTTTTTTGCTAGACAGTCTAAATTTAAAGAAGTTACTGATTTTTATAAAATTCATACATAAGTAAGTACTTTAATTACTAAGATCCAGGTAAAATAGAATTTCATAACAATGAGGGTAAAAGGAATTCTAGCACCGATATCTATCTAGCAATATATATATATAAAAAGGTGAATATGCCAATAATAATGTAGAGAAGCAAAAATACACTCATGGTGTCTTGTATTTAGAAAAAGTCAAGATGGTATATTCATATCAAATGATGATCAGGATGAAATACCTCCACTCACACAGTAACTCTGGAGGTTGTTAGCAGCTACTAAAACTAGATATTTTTAAATGTCTTGCATACAATAATGTCAACTTAGAGTAACACTGAATTTTTTTTTTTTTTCTGAGAAAGTACTATGGTTTTATAATTATTTGTACTTTTGTACTTTTTAAATTATTATTTTACTATGAATTTTATCTGGTGGATTTAATAGGGTTTGACTTGGGATTTTTTCTTGTTTTGATTTTGAATTAGTGTTTGGTAGGGCATACAAAACTGATACCTTTCCAAAGGTGTCAACTTATTCAATAAGTAAGTTTTTCAGCCACTTATCATGCAGTGAGTTCCCAATTTCAGACAGCTTTAGTAGCCTCTTTTTAATCACCTTCTACTCATAATTTGTCTTCACAACCTACATGAGTGACCAGATCTACATAAAAGTGGTGGTATGCATACTGTGTATGGTAAGCACATAACAGATACAAATTGCCCTTTGTCTGAACTTGCACATAGGTCTTTTAAAGTCAATCTATTGCTCAACCTTTCAAGGTCATTCAAATCTTTCCATATGCTATTTTAATCTTCTGCATTAGTAGCAACTCACATTACCATATAATTAAAATATTTCATTAACAAATATTTTTTTTTTTTTTTTTTTAGCCAGTCACTAATATCAGTCACCTTAAAATGATCAAAGACAAACTAAGAAGTTTTACTGAAGTCTGGGCAGATTAGAGTTGTCACAATTCTCTTGACTCAAGAAAGCTATTAGATTATTCTGGTAGAATCTACTTTTTGAAAAATTATTTATTTGTCATGCCTCTATATCTTTAATTGCTGTTTTCTTTAAAATTGGTGTTGTGTAATGTCAAGGTCAAATTAATAATTTTTGCTCCTCTTCTTCACATTAGTATTATATTTGCTATTTTTCCAATGAAATGGTATCCATCATGAACTAATATTTTTAATTAAAAACCTTTGTCACTGGGTTGATGATATCATATACAAATTCATTTAACCTAATTCATTTAACCACCAGTTTTCAGTTCTAATTCCCCTGAGGTATTGTATTCTTAGCCATATCCTAACTACAATCTCTACTCATATGTCTGCCTTTGTTTTCTTTTGGATAAAAGAACATTTAATATTTAGTTTATTTACATTTACTTTGTAAACTGAAACTTGATGTATGTTTGTAACTCACTAATAACTCAGACAATTTTCCTTGATGATCAGCAATTTCCCAGCGAACCACCAGTTTACTGGTTATTTTCCTGTGAGATTTACACTACTTCACTAAGCTACTTCAATACAGGCACTTATGTAGTCCCTTAAGAAACAAGAAAATTTTGGCAACTGTGAGTGATACAAATATTGAATCCTCTCTACTTTCAAGTTCTTCTGACTAAATTGCTTCAATAAACGGTTTTGTTAGCCTTTTAGAGTATTCTTGTTTGATAGAAGCAACAAACAATAGCTATGATCTTGGTTTTAGTTTAACTTTCCAGGATAGAAAGTCAGAATTATGAGGGCTTTGCCATTATTTGTGAAATATAATGGTGTAGTCAAATTTCCATATTGGTATTACTTCCAGTAGCACTATCTCAGTAGATACTTAAAATACATTTTTTTTTTTTTCAGAAAACTTCACAGAGCATCTGCTTCGCATACCATAATGGGGAAAGCCACAAGGTACTCCGTAAATCTCAGTAATGAAGTCTGTATTAGAAAAATTGTTCAAAATTACAAGATCAAGCTGAGAAGACAGAACCATCACAATTGTCCTGGGTTGCTATATTTAAAAGCAATTTAAAAGGTGAAATTCCTGGAAAATGCTCTGTGCCATAAAAGAAAGATAAAAAACAATCAAACAAGAACATTCTTTGCTGATAACATTAAGGGAATATTATTCCCTAAGACCCAAATTTGTCAGCCAATTTAAGTCCAGGAGTAGCGTGCACAGATTGTGTCTGTTTCCTGACTTATCTCTATCCATGACTATTGGCTGTTATTTCATGGAAAGTAAACCCACCTTTGCCCTTACCCTTACCAGAAGCTGTAAAGTTACATACCAAAGGAGGAAAACATTCATTATGATCCTATTGATGATGAACAGATGCCTTGAAACAGGGACTTAATTTCAATAAACTGCAAAGAAATCAAGACAACACGTACCAGTCATGTTAACATTGTCATTATTGAGTTTTATTTTCATACCAAGCTGCTGAAGAAATTAATATTGTTATAAATGTGGCTCAAATAAATTGATGAGAGCCAGACCAATGAATCAAATTGGTTTATTGAGCAAGCGACAGCAAGCAAAACAGCGCTGGGTGGCCAGGGAGTCTGCTCAGCCAACGGCGTGCAACCCACTTCCCCAAAGTCACTGGTTTTATACTCTTCTTCATCCGATACACGTGTCACTTCCTGGCGTACTCTGCGTCTGTGTGACCTGTTGATAAGGGGTCTCATTCTGCCTCCCGGTGGGTGTGGGGAGTAAGGCTCCGGCCTGTTGATAAGGGGTCTCATTCTGCCTCCCGGTGGGTGTGGGGAGGAAGGCTCCTTATCTCGTTCCCCCATACCTTGTTTACTTTACTGGATGCCTGAGGTCTATAAGCAAAATGTCGAAGTGTTGTAATTTTCCAATAACTCTTAAGCAAGCAAGATTTGATTAACAAACAGGAATTTACTCATCACAATATGATACAAAATCAAATTGCATATTATACTATTAACAGGGAATTATCATCGATCGATTCTGTTGTCACCAACTTTCACTGAAAAATCCACTTTTTATTCTTAAACTATATTAAGAGTAACCCGGGAAAAATACTTTTACCTGAAGTACTAGAATTCTTGTACACTAATTTTTACCAAGGAACATGTTTTCATAAAGACAAGATAAGGTTATATCCTAAAAAGGAAAAGCATACTTAAAAGTATAGGGCACTTATCCTTTACTTACTACTTTGCCCTGAAAAACCTGATGACCATGGTGATTAATTTGCTAAAGATAAGACCCTGATTTAGTGCTGTGGTCAGAAAGACTAAACAAAGCTAAAAGTAACAAAAAAAAAGAAACAAGACTTTGCACTACTTCTGTAGTTAACACTGGTAACACTGATTTCCCCCAACGCACCCTTAGCTCAGTTCTACTATTCACACTACTGTAATGCAGCACCTACATTCAGCGTTCACTGAGAAAAAAACACCAAAACAACAACAAAAAACAAAACCAAAACAAAAACCAAACAGCAAAAAACACAAACAAACAAAAAAACAACTCCAGAGTAGATGAAATTCTTAAGTTATTGGAAAAGGTTTCAAATGGAATCGTACGGATGATTAAGGAAAACGTTTTTCATCATTGCCATGAACATTCAATCTATTTACTTTGTTAAGGTAAGATTAAGAAATGATTTAAACACTGTATAACTGCCTACGTGGTGAATAGATTTGTTAGATTTTTCATATTCACAATGGAAATTATTATGAATACAAGCAAGTTAATGTAGTTATAAAGCATTCTAAGGATTCCTTGAGTAACTGATATATGTATATTTTAACACTGCAGTAAATGTAGAGTTTATAACATTTCATTAAGTATAAATGTCTGGAGCTTAACTCCTGGAAGTAATGCCAATTTAATTTAACAAGGTAACTGATTATTGAAATATTTTTTGCAGCCTAATAGTAATTTCCTGTCTCTAATTTCTAAAAAATTAAGGTGGGATTTTTTGTGTTTAGGAATGGCACTCCTGAAGTCCTCTTCCAGAGTTACATTTACCTCTGTAACTTTGGTCTATATGTGTTGAGATGAGCAAAATAACCCTCCACAATAAAATAATGCCAAGCACAGCTGATGTGCTTGATCCAAACTATAAAATGCTTCTGCTATTCAGGAAAATGTGTAGATGAATTACTGACGCTCAGATTCAAATAATATTAGCATTGATCTATTTGCAGTCTGTTTGCTGGGGACTGGCAACCCTCTGATCTTGTATTATTGATGGTGTTTGAATATGATTACCAACCGTTACTTGCAGTATGTCAATGGTTCTTTTTTATTCACAAACATTCATGAATGGTTTTTTTCAGGCTTTTTCTTTTTTTTTTTTTTTGTAGTTTGTACTTTTGTACTTAAGTTGTAATTTTGTAATTTGTACTTTTGTACTTATAGTTAAGCGATACAGTGTGGAAGAATATTATGTTTGGCTTGAAAAACATGTATACATTGATAGATTTTATATTTGCAACAGTATCTACTTCTTAATTTAGGTTGCAGCCTTACCCTGGATAGAAAACTCTTAAGAACCAATCTGCTTGAGAGCAACAGAATATATCTTGTCAACAGAAAAGACACAAGAGACAAGCTAAAATTTTGCATATGCAGTTGAGTTCACTCTTAGGGTGTCTTACTGGAAACCACTCACCTCTGTTAAAGGTCACCACTGGTGATGACCTCTACTTTTTCTAATGCACAGATGGAAAAAATTCCTGTGTTGCTAGTTGTTTTCATTTTCTTAAAAAGAGGTACACAGGGTCCAATTGATTAAGATCCTTATCCTTCTTAATTAAAACTCAACACTGGTAGAAGGAATCTTACATAGGGACAGAAAACCCCAATGCATTATCTAAATATACAACCAGAAAGATATACAAGCCTGATGAAATGGATCAGTTCAATGTCCATATTCTGATTTTGAGTTCATCCTTGTCTTTACTAATGTACAGGTATTTCTTAGAAACCGTTGATTTCCAAACAGTTTGGTGATATATTTATGTTATTTCAGTCGGAAATAAATTATATTCTACAAGGATGTAATTGTCTCAAGTGTTGATGAGATAAATTTATTAAATGTGTCAAAAAAAGGACTTAGAACTTTATGGTAACAAATATTGTTACTGCTAATACTATTTTAAGGAGAGATTTTAGTATTCTTTTCGTTATGACTTCTTGTGTAATTAAGTGGGCAATGTTCTGTTTTTATGAATATCAAGTAAATCAATTTGGCAATCAACTACTGTAAGCGGCGAGGAGAAGTAAGACACACCAACCCGATATGGGTGATAAGCAAACCTCTACTTTATTTGTGGTGCAGTTCACTTATATAGGTGTGGTATTTAGCCACGCCTCCTAGGCACAACAGTATTGGTTAGTTCTACACAGCTTCCTTCACATTTTCCTCCCACATCCGGTTTCCGGTTATCTGTGAGGCCTACCCCTTGCTTTGCTCGCACAAGGCCTCTAAGGATCCATGGCCTTACTCTTAGAGCCATTCTGCAACAATTCCCCCCTTTTTCTTTTGTGCGAGCAAGACATTGTGGGTTATTCTGTTCACTTGTTTCATCACACAACTATAAGCAAGTCTAACAACTACAATGATTGAAATAACAATAATACATAAGTGCAGTCCTTCAAATAGCAGTGTTTTAAGTCAACCTGTAATGCCCCATGAGGACAACCATTTAGTTATCCCTCACTTGCAATTGCTGGGTAAGCTGAGCCAGGGTTTTCAGCTGTGCATGTATGGAATTAGAATGACCAGAAAGATTCATACAACACATTCCATCAAACTCTTCACATCCATGTCCCTGTGCCAACAGCAAAAAGTCTATAGTGGCTCTGTTCTGCAGTGTTGCATGTCTTACAGAGTCAACATCAAACAACAAATCAGAAATTGCCTTCAATGTAGCATTTGTCTGCTTAGCAAGCCAGCAGCCTAGCTTGTTTAACTGAGCCAAGGCCCCGGCCGAAGCACAGTGATTTGGCAAATTATGATTGGATACATGTCTTGAAGACCCTTAGTGACTAACATATAATTGGTTAAACACAGGTGTGAGAACTCAACCTTGAAAGCTTGCCAACAGTCCACAGTTCTCATTAACTCAGTGAATTCCAGCCTCTTATCTTGCTTGCTTAAGCTTCTTCAGGCCTCTCATGGCCTTGCTGTATCTTTCAGGACTATTCAAAGTTTATGTACCAATTATGCATTCTCCCATGAGAACACTGTCTCCCCATCTCCCCCCTTTTGTTTTATCCAGTAACAAGTCGCTACTACAGCAAGGCACACAAATTTACATTAGCAGAGTAACTATTACAGGGTGCAGCAGCATGTTGAAGATGCTGATGGCAGTGAGGGACTAGCCAAAGAAATTTCTTACCAGTGGAATTCTCCCACCCTCTTAATTTGTTCCATCACCTGCTTTGTAAGACTACCATTGTATTAGAATCTTTCCACCTTTGCCTTAGCATTTTCTGGCAGCTACTGCAAATTTGCATACTCTTAACATCTCTTTTACAAGTGACAAATCTATACAATACAAGGTGTAGTTTCTTATTAGCAACTAGCTAGTAAATACAGGTGGTTTCATATACAAAATCACAACCTCTAATAATAGCTACTTTACAAGCACACATATTCAGGGTGTTACTTTTCAGTTGCCCCCAAGTGATGTTTTGCAGTTATTTGTTCTTTCTCTTCCTCTGTCTCATTCTGCTTGGGGTATTCACGGTCAGCTCCTGTAGCTGAGGCATCAGGTTTTTCCATTCGTCTGTCCAGCTCATGGCAAGGCTTGACAAACTTTGCAGGCAGTCACCATGGACCTGTAGGCAGGAGGACACAAATATACCTCCTCCCCCAGGTTATCAGCTCTTGAGGAGTAGACAGGTTAAACAGGTTGAATGCAGCATCATTACTCTCTCTCCTCATTACTCTCTCTCCCCCCCTCCTTTTATTTTTGTTTTTATTTTTTTTTTAATCCCTGCAAAAGCCGGCCTGCTGGGCAGCAGCTATAGCGGCCTGCCTGCTTCAGCAGCAAGCATAAATACCTGCCGGCAGCCGCACTTTTACTTTAGCCCTTTCATGCCTGAAATGTTAAACAGCTACTCGTCAAAAACTTTTACATGAACCCAACAATACACAAAACACCGACTGCCCTCAACACATACACACACACAGGCGTATGGGATCCCACAAGCACACGCCACACAACTACAATATTTGAAGCACAAAATCCAGACAATCATTACTCCCACTACAGTTCCACCTACAGAACGTGGCACAAGGACCCTGTGGAGACTCATATTAAACCAGCTCTGAGAAGCATCATTGCAGTGCGAGGTGGCAGGCTCAACCTTACCGGGCGTCCCCGCAGAGGCTCTGCCTCCCCCACATCGCATGAGGCTTGGGCTTTTATACTGACCAAAATGCACAGTCATTCCGACACAGGTGGCCAGCCTCTGCTGGAAGAAGTGGCCAGCAGTATCTACAAAGGTCTCCAAGGGTTGATAGAAACCTTGACATACTTATATTTACCAACTTCTAGTACATGAGTACCACAGAGAAACTGTATGGGCTCCCCCTGTCAATTGCAAGAAAAAATCATAACATATACAGCTTGAGTAGAAGAGGATTTTAACCCATTCATGGTCACTGCTTGTCAGGCCTCCTTAACTATTTTGAGATCAAGAGCTTCCCACTCTTTAGCCCCCTGCTGTGTAGTAAACACAGGATATGCAGAGATGCCCATTGCAGAAAATTCCCCAGTAATGTTCGCATCTTTGATTAACCATTGTTGCAGCTGAGAGTCTCCAGGGGCAGTGAGTCTGAGCAGACCGACATGGGAGATGAAGAGTCAGAGTCTGGAAGCAGAGGATATAAATCTGGCTCGGATTCAGGGGATTCAGGGTCTGATCCTGGGCTGAACTCAGGGTCTCCGTTGCTCACAGCTATGTCTTTCTTGTCAGATGTCTCTTGTTCGGTATGTGGCCATCTGCAGACCTGGCTCCTCCGTAACTGAGTTAAAAATTTCCACTCTAGGGCATAATGTGTTGGAAAGGCTCGCAGTTCCTTTAAATCTCCCGCTAGCGCATAATCTCTATTTTCTACTGCGTGCTTCACAGTGGCGCCGCAATCGATCCGGCGCCGAGGCACCACGCTCTTCCTTTCAGCTTCCTCGACATTCATCATGCGTATCCCTTCTAATATACTTTCTCTGTCCTTTTCAAAGTCCCTACTTTCGGAATTGGGGTGGTGGGGGAGCAGGGGGTTACACCTCCTCCGCTGCACCTTCTGATAAAGGAGGGGGAGAAAAGGAAAGGGGGGGAAAAACCCTGTGCTCCAAGCATGGGGAGTGTCCCGCGAGTTGGGGGAAATGAGCTGTAATCTTCCCCCGGCTTCAACTGACCGGGGACATTCGTTCCTATTTCCTCCGTTGCTACAGTGGCAGTTTTCTTTTCTGCCTTGTATCTTTTTGTACAGTTCATTACTTCTCTCCGTGGTTTACTGAGTTTCTTTGCCGTTTTATCATCATTAAGCATTGAGTCAAATAGTTCATCACCAAACTTTCGCCACTCACTCGCCTCAAAAACTGTATTAGGATCTACAAAAAATCCCTTAGCTTTCCCTACAGCCACTAGACCCGCTAGCTGCTTTAGAGTTTCAGGCTTAATTCCCCGCTTTTCTAAAAAGCGCTGTAATAAGTCCAGGGCTACCTCTCGGTCCATTTTCATGGTGGTCTTTTCCGGATCGTCTTCTTCTGGATCGTCCTGTAACCTTGGTCTCCCGATCGGCCTCCTGACGCAGCAGTGTCTGGTTCGCCCCAGCGGCGGACTCCTTTCGGTTAGTCCAAGCACCCGGGTCCGTCACACCATCACAGCAGCATTGCCCGCGCTCCCTGGCCGCTGCCGCCGGCGCCGCTCACTCGCCGTTCCGGGTCCCTGATACTCAGGGCCCTGTAATCTGGGTCCCCGTTAACCGGGGCCCTGTAATCCGGGTCCCCGCTATCTGGGGCCCTGTATTCTGGGTCCCCGCTAGTCGGTGCGTTGTATTCCAGGTCCCCGGTAGCCGGCGCCCATTAGTCCATGGTCCCTGTTCGGGCACCATTTCTAAGTGGCGAGGAGAAGCAGACAGGCCAACCCAATATGGGTGATAAGCAAACTTCTACTTTATTTGTGGTGCAGTTCACTTATATAGGTGTGGTATTTAGCCACACCTCCTAGGAGCAACAGTATTGGTTAGATCCACACAGCCTCCTTCACATTCTCCTCCCACATCCGGTTTCCGGTTACCTGTGAGGCCTACCCCTTGCTTTGCTCACACAAGGCCTCTAAGGATCCATGGCCTTGCTCTTAGAGCCATTCTGCAACAAACTACCTTGTATATGAGAGCTACTTTATACATCCTAAGACAGCCATTCTTATGAACACAGAGTCCCTTCTATACTGACTGAGGTAGAGTACAGAAATACAGGAACTGATAATTATCTTGGTTTCTCTAAACCTGTAACAGCATTTTTCACTCTACTGATAGGCAAAAATAAGATTCTGTCAATATTTTAAGATCTCCTTTATGTGTGAGGGGGCAGAACATGCCTAAAATCCCTGGCAGTCAGAGAAGTCAGTGAAGACTAAGGAAAATTTGAAATGACAGAAGACAGAAAGAAAGGATTAAGTTGCTTATCCACAGGTACCTAATCCCATTTAAAATATCTTAGCCGTATGCATACCTGCACAGGGACAGCAGGTACAGCAGAGACCTTACAGGATATCTCCAATCTCTGCAGCCTCTTGAAGTGGCAGCTGATAGCTGGGTGGCATTTTCCACAGTGCATTAGTGGGGGCTGGTGGAGCTGGTCTGGTGATAAAGAAGGGAAGGAGCAGTTTTGGTAGGAGGCTTGCCAGACTGGTCAAGGAGGCTTTAAACTAGATGTGTTGGGGGAGGGGGGCATCATTCTATTCCAACACACCCAGTCAGTTGCCAGAACCTATAATAAATGCTTGGAGCACTGTAGAGATATCCCAGCTGCTCCAGCCAATGAGCTGGCTTCAGTTGGAGCTCGGCTCAGATACCTCTATACAAATGCCCATAGCATGGGGAACAAACGAGGAATTAGAGATGTGGGCACGTCTACAGGGGTATGATATAATAGGCATCACAGAAACATGGTGGGATGGTTCCTACGACTGGAGCGTTGGAATGGAAGGTTACAGGCTCTTTAGGAAGGACAGGCCTGGCAGGCGGGGAGGGGGAGGTGCCCTTTATGATAGGGATAGGCTGGAGAGTATGGAACTCTGTCTGGGGACAGGTGAGCAGTCCACAGAGAGTTTGTGGGTCAGGGTTAAAAGGAATATACCTATGGGAGACATTACTGTGGGGAGCTGTTACAGACCGCCTGATCAAGGAGAACCTGTGGATGAAGCACTCCATGGACAGATAGGAAAAGCCTCATGCTCCCAGGCCCTTGTTCTCATGGGGGACTTCAACCACCCTGACATCTGTTGGAAGGATGGTACGGCCCGGCACAAGTAATCCAGGAGGATCCTCAATTGTGTAGAAGACAACTTCCTTCTGCAAGTAATAGAGGAGCCGACAAGGAGAGGTGCCATGCTTGACCTCATGCTCACCAACAGGGAAGGGCTCGTTGGAAATGTGACGCTCCAGGGCAGCCTTGGATGCAGCGATCATGAGATGCTCGAATTTGAGATCCTCAGGACAGTGAGAAGAGCATGCAGCAAGCTCACTGCCCTGGACTTCAAAAGAGCAGACTTTGGCCTCTTCAGAAACCTGCTTAGGAAGGTTCCATGGGATACAGCCCTAGAGGGCAGAAGGGCCCAAGACTGTTGGTTGATATTCAAGGATCACCTGCTGCAAGCTCAGGAGTGTTGCATCCCAACCAGAAGGAAGTGCAGCAGGAGGGCCAGGAGACCTCCTTGGATGGATAAGGAGCTGCTGAGGAAAATTCAATTGAAAAAAGAGGCTTATAATAAGTGGAAGCAAGGACAGGTGGCATGGGAAGAGTACAGGGATGTTGTCCAGGAAGCTAGGGACCAGGTTAAGAAAGCTAAGGCTCAGTTAGAATTAAACTTAGCTAGAAGTATTAAAGATAACAGGAAGGGATTCTACAGGTACATAGCAAATAAAAAACAGACTAGGGAGAACGTAGCCCCCCTCAGGAAGCTCTCGGGAGAACTGGCTACACGGGATTTGGAGAAGGCTGAGGTTCTGAATGACTTCTTTGTCTCGGTCTTCACTGGCAAAGTCTCTGACCAAACCACCGAAGTCTTGGAAGGCAGACTCAGGGACTGTGAGAATGAAGACCTTGCGCCCACTGTAGGAGAGGAACTGGTTTGAGACCATCTTAAAAATCTGAACGTGCACAAGTCCATGGGACCTGATGAAATCCATCCACGGGTCCTGAAGAAGCTGGCAAATGAAGTTGCTAAGCCACTGGCCATCTTATTTGAAAAATCATGGCAGTCAGGTGAAGTTCCCAATGACTGGAAGGGAAATATAACCCCCATTTTCAAGAAGAGGAAAATGGATGACCTGGGGAATTATAGACCAGTCAGTCTCACCTCTGTGACTGGCAAAATCTTGGAGCAGATTCTCCTGGAAGGCATGCTGAGGCACATGAAAAACAACAAGGTGCTTGGTGACAGCCAGCATGGCTTCACTAAGGGGAAATCCTGCCTGACCAATTTGGTGGCCTTCTATGATGGGGCTACAGAACTGATGGACAGGGGTAGAGCAGTTGATGTCATCTAACTGGACTTGTGCAAAGTGTTTGACACTGTCCCACACGACATCCTTGTCTCTAAATTGGAGAGACATCAATTTGACAGATGGACCACTTGGTGGATAAAGAACTGGCTGGATGGCCGCACGCAAAGAGTTGTCGTCAATGGCTCAATGTCCGGCTGGAGACAAGTGTCTCCACTTGTTACTTGGAGTAACAAGTGGCGTCCCTCAGGGATCGGTGCTGGGACCAGTCTTGTTTAACATCTTCATTGCTGACATGGATAGTGGGATTGAGTGCACCCTCAGCAAGTTTGCCAATGACACCAAGATGTGTGGTTTGCTTGATACGCTGGAGGGAAGGAATGCCATCCAGAGGGACCTTGACACGCTTGTGAGGTGGGCTGATGCCAACTTCATGAAGTTTAACCAAGCCAAGTGCAAGGTCCTACACCTGGGCTGGAGCAATCCCAGGCACAGCTACAGGTTGGGCAGAGAAGAGATTCAGAGCAGCCCTGTGGATAAGGATTTGGGGGTGTTGGTTGATGAGAAAATGAACATGAGCTGGCAGTGTTCACTTGCAGCCCAGAAATCCAACTGTATCCTGGGCTGCATCAAAAGGAGAGTGACCAGCAGGTCGAAGGAGGTGATCCTGCCCCTCTACTCTGCTCTTGTGAGACCTCACCTGGAGTATTGTGTGCAGTGCTGGTGTCCTCAACATAAAGAGGACATGGAACTGGTGGAACAAGTCCAGAGAAGGGCCACGAGGATGATCAGGGGACTGGAGCACCTCCTGTATGAAGACAGGCTGAGGAAGTTGGGGCTCTTCAGCCTGGAGAATAGAAGGCTGTGTGGAGACCTCATAGCAGCCTTCCTGTATCTGAAGGGGGCCTATAGGGATGCTGGGGAGGGACTCTTCATTAGAGACTGTAGTGACAGTGCAAGGGGTAACGGTTTAAAACTAAAACAGGGGAAGTTTTCATTGGATATAAGAAGGAAACGCTTTCCTATTAGGATGGTGTGGCACTGGAATAGGTTGCCCAGGGAGGTTGTGAATGCTCCATCCCTGGCAGTGTTCAAGACCAGGTTGAATGAGGCCTTGGGTGATATGATTTAGCATATCACCCCCATGGCAGGGGGTTTGAAACTAGATGATCTTAAGGTCCTTTCCAACCCTTATGATTCTATGTCAGGTGAATGCCCCAATGGTGTTCAGGCATGCAAATAGTTCTCCATGACACAGTGACAGAAATAACTCATCTAAACTAAAACAGTTGCTCCCAGATAGGCATCTTGTGTCATCTGGCTTCTTTTAGGAAATCTAAAACACGTACGTCTTACTGTTAGATGTGACACTGGGCCACTGGGAGACTGTAAAATGCTAAAGCAGTAGCTGGGGTAATGGGCAGATAGATATCCTGTAAGACCAGCCCTAGTAACGTGCCTTGGGGTGCACCACTTTTGACCAGCTGCCAACTGTATTTAATTCCATTCACCACCGCTCTTTGGCCTTGGACATTTGAAAATTTTTTTATGGCTGAACTCTGAGACTTGGGGGTTCAGATGTGGCACCCTGTGCCTGATGCAAACAGAGTAATGATATTCTGGGAGGCAATAGAAGATACTCTCCAACAGAATATTCATATAAAAAGGATGTGTTATAAATCAGAGCCTTGGGTGACATGGTCTAGTGTGAGGCATCCCTGCCCATGGCAGGGGGGTTGGAACTATATGATATTAAGGTCCTTTCCGACCCTAACCATTCTGTAATTCTGTGAAGATCTGATATGATAGCAACCATTTGAATTAAAAAAATAAATATTGGATACCTGCATATGTGAATTTCATATATAAAAGAGTTAGCAGAGTCTTTTAGAAATATCAAGAGAACAAATCAATCTCTGAGATTTTAAAAGTCTTTACAATTAATGTGGACTCTCAAGTGTAACAATTGTTGATAGTAGTTTGACTCACTGTAATAATCTCTTTAAATCAAACACGTAATTTAATTACCTTGAGAAAAATCTGAATAACAACACAATCTTGATTGGTTTTAGTTAACTCATTAAAAAAAAAAAGAAAAGTGGAACTTGCTCATGAGAATCAATAAAATGGTTTAAAATAAAGCTGATTTGCTGAAGAGCCAACCACAGTAGCAGAAACATCACAGAAGCAGTTTATCTGAATTAACATAGAAAACAAAAGTTTGAGAATCTCTTCCTTAGGGAAACAGACCAAGGGAGATATATTTTGCTTTCTGAACATTTTATAGAATTGCAGCAAGTGTTCAAGTGAGAAGATATTAGAAAAGGCAAATTGTATATTCTGAAAGTATTATTGAATTATTTTGTTATAGGCATTGGACTGTGTTTTATTATTAGGTACTATACAGTATACAGCATTATGTAAATTTTTGCAGGTTTTATTATTGTATTTGATCCCTATATATAACAGACAAAACACTACCATTTGTAAAGAACAGCCTAGCATATGGATTTCGGATATCTCTACTACTTTGATATTTTTATTTATATATTATATATAATATTAATAATAGAAATAATTTTCTATACTTCTACTCTGATATTCTGTTATGTTCTAGTATTCTATTTCTAGTTCAATTACTTACATCTATAATCGAAATAATAGGAGAAGCGATGTATCAAACTCAAAGCAACAACGTAGCAAATGCGGTGTAACAATGAAGCGAATGGTGCAACAATGAAGCTAACTCAATGTAACAATATAGCAAACTAGCTGTAACAATATAATAAACTCATGTAACAAACACAATGTAGCAATGTAACAATGTATCACAGTGTTAACAATGTAACACTGCATCAAACACAATGACCCACAGTACACTATATAATGCAATATATTCCAATATAATGTAATGCAGTAAATTAAATATATATATAACAATATAATATAACATAATAATGCGTATCAGCCATCTGTAAAGTCAAATGGATGAGAAAATAGGAAGAACAAATACTCAAGTCTGAAAAGAATATTCCAAGGGTGTAATTTACTGTAGGACACTTTACAATAATAATGCTTCCTCTAAAATCCTGTTTCTTTGTAAATGTATTGACTAATTCATTAAGAGAAAAAAAATGAAATATCTGCCCAATGAAAAATGGCAAGTATTTAAACTTGGTGTAGAATTAAATGTTTATAATGATAAGTTACATTATACATATTCAAAGGGTGGAATGTTTATATGCTTAGAATATGCATATATCTAAAATAAAGTTGTGACAGCCATATTTGAAAAAAACATGAGACCACCCTTTCTAAAACTTCAATTTCAAATAATGTTCAAGCCCTTTCTTTTTTTTTTTTTTTTTTTCCTAACTCTCTGGAATATTATTCCTATAACAAGCAGTGCAAAGCTGAGAAAATTGCAATAGTACAGCTTTTCAGTTTCAAGTGATCTTGATAACTGAAAATATTTTCACTGTCGATCTTCAGGCATGTGAGAGCATTTAATGTTTACAGAATTTTGTTTGCAAAAAGTATGCACTAATATCTGGTCATTTTACAAAGTAACAATTTAATGATAGGTAAATGGAATAGCAAAACACACAAATTCAGGCTACTATGGTAAGGGACATTTCTGAAATGTCTTGAGATCAGTCTGTTCCAAGGCTCAGTGGATAGCCACTTTTCAATTTTAATCTTCAAGTTATTAAGAAAACAGGAGAACATGACGAAGATGGGGGAGGAGAAGAGGAGAATAAGGACCATATGTTCTGTGTCGTGTCGAATTTCATAAAGTGTTGTGAAATAATATTGCAGGATGGTTGTTTTGCAAAACTGTCCTATTTCAGAGTAGATTTCAGCTTGAGTAAATATCTAAAAGTTAAATGCTTCACTAAATTAAAATAATATCTGCATTTGCTATTGTTTGAAAATCTCAGATCTAAAGTAACTCATGCTCAAAAGGAGAGAATAACAGATAACTGTGCAAGTTAGAAAACATCTGTTATTAAAAAAAAAACTTTGAAGCCTGATTACTGCTGAAGTGTGGCTGGATGAAAATATGGTGTCTTGTTTCTGTTTATAGCTAATCTTAAATATTTGCCCAGCTAAATCCTTAGCTTAAAGCTGCTAAGGTAGTAGTACTGGTTGTTTACTTTTAAATTCCTATGAATCTACCCTGTTTACTGTTAAGGTCCCTGTTTATAATTCCCACTAAAAAAATACTCTTTCCAAACATGGATAATCCTTTATTTACTGTTTATTTACTTAGTTCTCCTTTTATTATAAGCTTTTGCACAGCAGGTTTTGGAGACAGTAATTATTTTTGGCAAAACAGACATATGTAGTAACTGGGTTTCTTAATGTATGTTGCTTTATTTAGCTCATCTATGAAATGCCAAAGCAGATATTATTTTTAAATCATAATGAAGAGTAAGGCACTGAAATTACTTGTGTTATGACTGTTTTTTAAGTTTTTACATATCTTTTCCAACAACTTCTTTTCAACCTTTAAATGTACCTGTGCCTCATACCATTACTGCAAGTCTATGAAATTATAGTTTGACTTTTAAATCAAAGCAAGGTTTGGAGATCATGAAAAGAATGGTGATTATTATATCTTTAAATAATTTCTCCCAGAGCCCTTCCTAAAATAACTGTGTATAAAATGTTAATTTGGATTGCATTTAATTTTTACCTGGTAACAAACTGCCAGTGTGCTTTACATTTCTTTGAATATGCTGGCATGGTTCTCTCAGAGCACCCAATTCTCATAAAAACTCAATGGAAAGGAGTGCCTTTAGAAGCTTCTGGAGGAATATGCTCTCTATTAAGCTAAAGTATTTATGTAGATTCCAGAAGAAGATTTTCCAAGGCATCTGTCTCTGTTGACGGAAAAGACAAGATGATAATGCAGGGGGATAGGTTTATGAGGCAACCTAAAAGGTATAGAGAAACTAGAGGGAAAAGATAGGTGAGATAAGCCTTATTCGGTCTCTAAAATGATTCTACATATGCCATCCCATTTATAAGTTCTGCTATAACATTTACCAGACAAAATATAACAGAATGTGCATGAGATCTGGGTGACTACTGTAAGTTACTCAAGGTATTGATCAAATGCAGAATACTGACAATCTCTGCTTTTTTTTATGGTTACGTTATCAAGTTCCTTTCAGGTACTTTCTTACTACAGTATATTATTCTGTTCTTTGTAGAGCAACCTAACCACAGAATCATAGAATGGTTTGGGTTGGAAGAGACCTTAAAGATCATCTACTTCCAACCCCCTTGCCAAGGGCAGGGCCATCTTCCGCTAGACCAGGGTGCTTAAAGTGCTGTCCAACCTGGCTTGAACACTTCCAAGGATGAGACATCCACAACTTCTCTGGAAAACCTGTTCCAGTGTCTCACCACCCTCACAGTAAAGATTTTCTCCCTTCTGTCTAATCTAAATCTACCCTCTTTCAGTTTAAAGCCATTACCCCTTATCCTATCACTATATGCCCTTAAAGAAGTACCTCTACAGTTTTCTTGTTGCCCCCTTCTGGTACTGGAAGGCTGCTATAATGTCTCCCCTGAAACTTCTCTTCTCTAGGCTGAACAAGCCCAGCTCTCTCAGCCTGTCTTCACAGGTGGGGTTCTCCATCCTTCTGATCACCTTCATGACCCTCCCCTGGACTCAATCCAACAAGCCCTTTTTTATGTTGGGTGCCCTAGAGCTGGACACCGGGCTCCAGGTGGGGTCTCCTGAGGGTGGAGTAGAGGGGGAGAATCACCTCCTTCAGCCTGATGGTTAAGCTCTATATGATTGGCTTTCTGGGCTGCAAGCCCACACTGCAGAATCATGTGGAGCTTCTAATTAACCAACACCCCCAAGTCCTTCTCCTTGGTATTTCTCTCAAACCAGTCCCTGCCCAGCCTGTATTTGTTCTTGGGATTGTCCTGACGCAGGTGCAGCACATTTCACTTGGCCTTGAACATGAAGTTTGCTTGGGCCCACCTCTCATGATGTCTAGCTCCATCCAGATGGCATCCCTTCTCTCCAGCATGTGAACCACACTGTGCAGTCTGTCATTGTCAGCAAACTTGCTGAGGGTGCACTCAATCGCGCTGTCCATTTTGTCCAGAAAGATGTTTAACGGCACCAGTCCCAGTACCGCACTTAAGAAATGACACTCATCACTGATATCCACCTGGACGTCAACCTGTTGACAACAACTTTTTAAGTGAGATCATCCAGATAATCTCCTTATTCATTGAGTGGTCCATTTGTCAAATCCATGCATCTCCACTTTAGAGATAAGGACATTATGTGGGACAGTGTCAAATGGTTTGCACAAGTCCAGGTAGGTGATGTCAGTTACTCTTCCCGCATTTAGCAATGCCATTGCCCCACCATAGAAGGCCACCAAAATGCCAGGCACGATTTGCCCTTAGTGAAGCCATGTTGGCTGTAACCAATCATGCATTTTCAGCATTACACTAGGCTCAGAGATGCAAGATGATTTTTTTTTCCTGCATTCCTATGTGCATTTTTACGTAACACTACAAAGAATAAAAAGTAGGAAGCTGAACTCGCAGAAAGACATACTAACAATAGCAGTACTGATAGAGAAAATAGGGAGAAACAATAACAACAAAAGAGAGAACTGAAAATTCAGAAAACACAAGTGATGCACCATACAATTGCTCACCACCCACTGACTGATACACAGCCCAACACAAGCAGTGATTGGTCCCTTCTGGGTAACTCCTTCCAGTTTATATACTGGGCATGATGTTCTGTGGTATGGAATACCCCTTTGGCTAGTTTGGGTCAGGTGTCCTGTCTCTGCTCTCTCCCCGCTTCTTGTGCCCCTCTTCACTGGCAGAGCATGAGAGATTGAAAAATCCTTGATCAGGGTAAGACTACTCAGCAATAACTAAAACGTGTTACCAGCATTATTCTCAAACTAAATGCAAACTGCAGCACTGTAGCAGCTAATAGGAAGAAAATTAACTCTATCCCAGCCAAAACCAGGACAATGATGTATATAAAAAAAAAACAAAAACAAAAACATATTTGGAGAGAGGGAGGTATAGCTGACTTTTTTTTTTTTATTTATTTGTTTGTTTTCATGATTGCTACACTTTTTTTTTTTGTTTTTTATTCATGAGTACATATGAAAAAACAGTGTTCAGGATGGCATCCCTGGCAACGTCTTGGTTAGCTGACATGCATAATAGAAACTGAACTATTCTATCTTATACTGTCTAAACAGCCTTTTCTAATAGGAACTGAACTCCTCTATCCTATAGTGTCTAAACAGCCTTTTTCACCAAAGCAGTCAAAGTCAGCTCTTTGATAAAAAGGTGAGATTTCAATAGGAGGCTGGGTGGTGTGGAACTATAGGAGAGAATACAAAGTAGCTAATGTATAGGAATTTTCTCCCATCTGTATCTCTCGTGATGCAGGCTGAATCCCATCACCTGTACTAGTTCTCAAAAGGTATGTTCTAGGTGAAATACAGTGTATTCGATTAATTTTTGTGTTCTAGAAAGGAATCATGGCAACCATTACACACAAAAGCATGTGGATAGATGAGAAAGTTCAGCTGATAATTCTGTGAAGTCAAAAAGAATGAATCATCTTTTGACTGCTATAGTATTGCTAAGTCATAAAGCAAATTTCTGCTTCTTTTCAAATGGACGTCTCCTACTACTAGACCCAAGAATCAGGGCCAATGAGGCTTTACATGAGGAAATTCAGAATACTCAGTTCTTTAGACAATGCTGAATAACCCTCTGACACTCTATAGGTTGAGACTACAACACATAGTATGTCTGAGTAATTTAGAATGATGAATGTATTTTTCAAAATCATTGTTTTCAAATGAGCCATTAACAGAAAAAGGCGTATATATTACTACTGTAGATGATTCATTCAGTTTTCACAATGACAGTTCCCTGACTCTGCAGTTTAGGTTTGGCAGAACCATTCCTCTTAAACCCTCTATCAATATATACTCATGCAAAATATTGACCCTTCTGGTTGAACAGCACCCTGCAGGCTTAAAGCAATTTAAAGAGTGTATTACTAAGGATAGAGAAAGGTTTTGAAAAGTATCTGCAACTTGCACTACAGAGCAGAAATTTAATGTAGCTCTAAACACACATAGTAGGTTTTGAAGAAGTGGGGCAAAGCCATCTATTAAATACAGTATTGCCATTGCTGGTGGCAGGCAGCAGGCTTTATATTTTCACAATTTTACTTTTCACAATTTTGAGACTGCATATACATTTTTTCTAACTTGTTTAGCCAGAACAGGAGCTAATGAATACATGTCTGTCATCAAACTTATTATAATTTGCTTAGCATTTTACAATTTTGTTCTTTGAACATTTTTCCTTGTACTAGATTTTCCTGTTCCAACTATATTATAGAAATACTCTACAGGAGAAGCCAGGAGCCAAGGGGATAACACACAGCACAGTGACTGCACCAACCACAGAAGGTCAGTGATCATGACAGATTCTCTCAACATGACAACTGAACAAGCAAGGTAACAAGTCAAGTTCAGGATCCTTCCAGGAAGCCCGGTGACAATGTCTAGATGAGCAGAGCACAGGACACCTACATCAGAAATGAACATAAATGGAGTTTCTGAGATGTGGGCAGAGGATGTCACTGAAGGTCACAGATGAGTCCAGTTGGGGGAATTAAGGCCTGTGGATGCATTTGTATCCCATATACTTATTATGATAGATACATTAGTATAGAGCCATATTGTATGTTATTATATGTTTGCATGTTGATATATTTACATGCTAAGAGAGTATCACTATAAATGAAAAAAAAACATACAAAACCAACCCAACCCAACCCAACTGCCTGCCCCACCCCCCAACCCATTCATTGTATTTTGGTTAAAATATTTTAAAAAATGGATTAAAATGACAATTCCTGGCTTCTTATATAAGGTGAGCTCCTTTTTTTGCCCATAACAAGTTTTTTCAGTGTAATACAAGCCGAGCCGTGTTTTATCACAAGCCCCTTTCTTTTCCTCATTTTCCTCTCCTTTCTTTCCATTAGTTCCCACAACAGTTAACATAATCTCAGGCACATGTACACAAGATTGTGTGCCTAAAAGTACCTTTCTCCTAAACACTTTAACATGTCTGCATTGAATGTGTCAAAAAGAAGGCTAGAGTAACAGTAAGACTTTTCCCCAACATTGAGACACTGGAACTGAGCTGGAGTAGAAAGAAGCCGACAGGGAGTCAGTCCCATTTGCTTCAGTGCATGCCACACTTATGTTGATAGTGCTGAAAAATCTGCCCTCTTTAATTCAGAAGAGGAAAATATGTACTGGATTAGGTTGAGATGAAGATAATTTGGTGCTCTGTTTTAGGTTTATAACCAGAACTGTATCAGTAACACTAATGTTTTGGCTACTGCTGAATGGTGCTTACATAGCACCAAGATTTTTCTCACTCTCCTGCCCCAGTGAGTACGATGGGGTAGGCAAGATGTTGGGAGGGGATGAAGACAGATGATCTGAAATGACTAAAATGATATTCCATACCATGTAACATCATGATCAGCAATAAAACTCTGTAGGAACTTTTTCAAAATAGCCATTGTTTAGAGGCTGGCTGAGAATTAGTCTTCTCATAGTGAGTTATTGCTTTTGCAACACTTGTTTTTCTCTTTTCTTCTTTTTTTCTTTTTCTTTTCTCTTTTTCTTTTCTTTTCTTTTCTTTTCTTTTCTTTTCTTTTCTTTTCTTTTCTTTTCTTTTCTTTTCTTTTCTTTTCTTTTCTTTTCTTTTCTTTTCTTTTCTTTTCTTTTCTTTTCTTTTCTTTTCTTTTCTTTTCTTTTCTTTTCTTTTCTTTTCTTTTCTTTTCTTTTCTCTTTTCTCTTTTCTTTTCTTTTTTCTTTTCTTTTCTCTTTCTTTTCCTTTTTCCTTTTTCCTTTTTCCTTTTTTCCTTTTTCCTTTTCCTTTCCTTTTTTTTTCTTTTTTTTTTTTTTTCTTTTCCCTTCACTTATTAAACCCTTTCTCTGCTTTTGCCCTTCCAATTCTTTCCATTCCACTGGATGAAGAAGGGGGGAAGGACAGGATTGGGTCTTACGTGCTGGACAATACAGACAATATCAACTCACCACAAGATGCTAGACCTTGAACTAGAAGCAATAGTAGGATCAAGCTGACTGGGAGAAAGACATAGGACCTGAAAGAATTAGTGTGGACAAGGTTAGAAGTAAAAAGGAGTTAAATGAGTTAGAATCCCAGAGCGGGAAAATATATCTGTATGGAAAAGGTAGACTGAGGCAAGACTTAGAAGCCTGGAGAGAGGAAACTGGCATAAGACAGGAAACAGAAAGTTTGAAGATGAATGATGCTGGGACAGTTGTAGTTCAGAAGAGGAAAAAACTCAAACTGGAGACAAGGGCAAGGAGGAGTGGAAATCAAGCATGTTTGTTACCAGCAGTAAAACTTGCTAATCTGTGGTAAAAAAGGGTGACTGAAATTCATTCTTTAGCTCCCACGTGAAAGTTGTGAATGGCAAGGTTTTCACAGTTAATCTTCCCTCTCCAGCTTCCCTTCCCCAGGTTGACAGCTACTTCTATTCCTACCACTTCTTTAATTGCTCTTGTAGTACATACCTATGCAGACCATCTGGACGATCCATGAATGTAAAGAAGAAGGGAAATCCATAGTTTTGTTTGTGGTTTTAAACATGAATCTTTAATAAGAAGGGAATTCTGAATGTTTTCAAGTCAAGCACTTAAAGGTCTCTAAGGCATTAAACACCATTGTATATAAATATTATCAATATGTAACTTAATGATGCAATCATTACTTTTTGCCATGTAACCGACACATTATTCAGCCTATGCGATAGAGCTGCATTAAGTATCAATAAAGGTTTTGTAGGTTCTTCCTTATACAATTATTCCTACAGACTCAAAAATGTCTTCATCTTCACAAAGTATGCACATGGACCCTTCAATACTACTACCATTTCATTCACACTATTTGTTCATATTTAGAAACCACATAGAATAATTTAATACTGCATTGTCCTAGTTGGTATGTAACTCTTAAGGTAGAGTTTCTCTGCTGTACATTGCTCATATATACCTTCATACAACAAAGGGGAAGAGCGGTTTTGGTAGGAGGCTTGCCAAAACTAGATGTGTTGGGGAAGGGGGGCATTATTCCATCCCAACACTCCACAGTCAGTTGCCAGCACCTACAATAAATGCTCAGAGCGATTTCGAGATATTTCAACCGCTTCAGCCAATAAGCCAGCTTCACTTGGAGCTCGGCTCAGATGCCACTATACAAATGCCCGTAGTATGGGGAACAAACAGGAGGAATTAGACATGTGTGCACATCTATGGGGGTATGATATAATAGGCATCACAAAAACATAGCGGGATGGCTCCTATGACTGGAGTGTTGAAATGGAAGGCTACAGGCTCTTTAGAAAAGACAAGCCCAGCAGGAGGGGAGGGGGAGTTTTTATTTATGTTATGTATTTATGTTAGGAATATGTATATGTAGGGATATGTTATCCGGGAAGCTAGGGACCAGGTTAGGAAGGTTAAGGCCCAGTTAGAATTAAACTTGGCTAGGGATGTTAAGGATAACAGGAAGGGATTCTATAGGTATGTAGTGAATAAAAGACAGACTAGGGACAATGTGGGCCCTCTCCAGAAGCTACCAGAACAGGCTACCCTAGATTTGGAGAAGGCTGAGATTCTTAATGACTTCTTTGCCTCAGTCTTCACTGGCAAATACTCTGACCATAACACCCAAGTCTTGGAAGGCAGACGCAGGGACTGTGAGAATGAAGACGTTAAGCCCACTGTAGGAGAGGATCTGGTTCAAGACCACTTTAGGAACCTGAACATGCACAAGTCCATGGGACCTGGTGAAATCCATCCTCAGGTCCTGAAGGAGCTGGCAAATGAAGTTGCTAAGACACTGTCCATCATATTTGAAAAATCATGGCAGCCACATGAAGTTCCTGATGACTGGAAAAAGGGAAATAACCCCCATTTTCAAGAAGGAGAAAATGGATGACTCAGGAACTAGAGACCAGTCAGTCTCACCTCTGTGACTGGCAAAATCTTGGAGCAGATTCTCCTGGAAGGCATGCTAAGGCACATGAAAAACAACAAGGTGCTTTGTGACAGCCAGCATGGCTTCACTAAGGGGAAATCCTGCCTGACCAATTTGGTAGCCTTCTATGATGGGGGTAGGGAACCGATGGACAGAGGTAGAGCAGTTGATGTCATCTACCTGGACTTGTGCAAAGTGTTTGACACTGTCCCACATGACATCCTTGTCTCTAAATTGGAGAGACATCAATTTGACAGGTGGACCACTTGGTGGATAAAGAACCAGCTGGATGGCTGTGCGCAAAGAGTTGTGGTCAATGGCTCAATATCTGGCTGGAGACCAGTAACGAGTGGTGTCCCTCAGGGATTGGTGTTGGGACTGGTCTTGTTCAACATCTTTGTCAGTGACTTGGACAGTGGGATTGAGTGTGCCCTCAGCAAGTTTGCCAATGACACCAAGCTGTGTGGTTTGGTTGATACGCTGGAGGGAAGGAATGCCATCCAGAGGGACCTTGACATGCTTGTGAGGTGGACTGATGCCAACCTCATGAGGTTTAACCATGCCAAGTGCAAGGTTCTACACCTGGGTTGGAGCACTCTCAGGAACAGCTAGAGGTTGGGCAGAGAAGAGATTCAGAGCACCCTGTGGAGAAGGACCTGGGGGTGCTGGTCAATGAGAAACTTAACATGAGCTGGCAGTGCATGCTTGCACCCCAGAAAGCCAACTGTATCCTGGGCTGCTCTATCAAAAGCAGCATGACCAGCAGGTCGAAGGAGGTGATCCTGCCCCTCTACTCTGCTCTTGTGAGACCTCACTTAGACTACTGTGTGCATTTCTGGTGTCCTCAACATAAAGAGGATATGGAATTGTTGGAACAAGTCCAGAGAAGGGCCATGAGGATGATCAGGGGACTGGAGCACCTCCCATATGAAGACAGGCTGAGAAAGTTGGGGCTGTTCAGCCTGGAGAAGAGAAGGCTGTGTGGAGACCTCATAGCAGCCTTCCAGCATCTGAAGGAGGGCTATTGTGATGCTGGAGAGGGACTCTTCATTAGGGACTCTAGTGATAGGACAAGGGGTAATGGGTTAAAACTTAAACAGGGGAAGTTTAGATTGGATATAAGGAGGAAATTCTTTCCTGTTAGGGTGGTGAGGCACTGGAATAGGGTGCCCAGGGAGGCTGAGAATGCTCGATCCCTGGCAGTGGTCAAGGCCAAGTTGGACGAAGGCTTGGTGAGATGGTTTAGTGTGAGGTGTCCCTGCCCATGCAGGGGGTTTGGAACTAAGTAATTTTACGGTCCTCTCCACCCCTAACTATTCTGTGATTGTATGATTCTAACTGTTGGAGCAAGTCCAGAGGAGGGCCAAGAGGATGACCAGGGGGCTGGAGCACCTCCCGTATGAAGACAGGCTGAGAAAGTTGGGGCTGTTCAGCCTGGAGAAGAGAAGGCTGCGTGGAGACCTCATAGCAGCCTTCCAGCATCTGAAGGAGGGCTATAGTGATGCTGGGGAGGGACTCTTCATTAGGGACTCTAGTGATAGTACAAGGGGTAATGGGTGAAAACTTAAACAAGGGAAGTTTAGATGGGATATAAGGAGGAAATTCTTTCCTGTTAGGGTGGTGAGGCACAGGAATGGGTTGCCCAGGGTGGTTGTGAATGATCCATCCCTAGCGATGTTCAAGGCAGGGTTGAACAAAGCCTTGGGTGAGATGGTTTAGTATGAGGTGTCCCTGCCCATGGCAGGGGGGTTGGAACTTGATGACCTTAATGTCCTTTCAACCCTAACTATTCTATGATTCTACATGCTAAAACAGAATGTGCCTGCTTCCTGAAACTTAAATATTACCAGTTTTATATAAACTTATTAAAAAAAGTTCCTTGTAAGCAAGGGAGTTAGAGCTATTTTCCTAACTTCCATGGAACCATGAAATTAAATTGAGATGTTATTTGATTGATTGATTCAGTATTATTTCTGATGACTAATTGCATTCGGGTATCCCTATGCAAATAATAATTGTCAGTTTATATCAGATCTAATAGAATTAGGTGTGCAAGTACTATTCACCCAGTCTTATTATGACCTTTTGCTTAAAAGGATGCAGCATGCATTCTGAGCTCAGTTGTCATGTAAATGAATACATTTGTACATTCTGTGATGTCATTTGCTTACAGTGAAGTATATATCCCAGAGAAATGCATAGAATCAAGACATGATTCTCTTTTCAGTTTAGTTAAATCAATCCTTTAGGTTTTTTACTGTTTGTGTTTTGTTGTTTTTTTTTCTTTGTTTTTTTTTTTAATTAAGCTTGTAAGAGGTGATGAAGGAATTGTGTCACAAGTTAATGTCGTAGGCTAGTTGACAATTTTGTTATTCTCAATCTGTCATTCTGAGAACTTTATTATATGTATTATTACTATGGAAGCAAAGATAAAACATTCAGTCTGAGTTTCAGAACAAGTATTTCCCAAGCATTTAATTAGCAAACTTTGGTTAAATTTGAATTACAGAAGTTTTAGATTTTTCAGTATTGGACTTTATTCTGATTGAGCTCCAGTGGTTTCATCTTTTTTTTTTTTTTTTTTAATTTTATTTGAAATGCTATTATCTTTAAATAGATTCTATTCTCTTCCTTCTTTTCCCCTTAGCCCACATGGTAAATCCATATTTAAAAGGACATATTTCCAGAATATTCCACAAAAATCTGGCAAAAATAGGAATAGAGAATTTTTCTTTTCTAATTCTGTCTGTTAAGCACAAAGGTATGATAGAAATTTAAAGTCTGCCTGTATATGTTTTTGTAGATATGTGTAAAGTCTGTATACTTTTTTTGCAGACAGACACATTTTGCTCTATATTTTGTAGACCTGTATATATATACATGTATCTAATTGTACTTGCAAGTACAAATAGAATTATATATGAATAAATAAATATATTTAAATCGTTTGCAGGGCAACAGCATATATACACATTTTCTTTCATATATGTGTGCATGGAGTGTGTCGTATAATGTCTCTTGTTACACAGTCACAGATTTCTTAATAGGAATGGGATTAGAATACCTGTAAATGAATCTCACTGAAGACACCTGGAAGTTACAAAAAATATAATTTTCCTACAAACACTGCCCTTTCTTTCAAGGGAAAAGGCTTGGTATGAGCTCATGTAGATTAACTTTTTTAAAATTATTTTAAGACCATGTTATCCAAAGTTATACTCTACTGAATGTGTCTTAATTCTGGAATTTTATGTTTGCCTTGTCTGTAAAGTTATTACCATTCAGAAATTCCCATATTTTGTTGCCTCTTTGAGTCTAATCTTTTTAAAGCCCATAGGAAGTGCAGATGTTCTGGTAACAAATACTGACCACCAAAGAATTGCTCTGAACAGGGAAATACTTTGTATAACGATGGAGATATTGGTAACCTTCATCTTGTTCAGCCATCCCTTAACATCAACAAACCTGACAGAAGTCCACTTAATTCACTGGTCAGTTCATGCTGACAAATAACAAATAAAACAAGTCTTTCATAACAATTGGTTCCACCTTACTTAAAGCGAGTACTCTGTAAAAATATTTTCCTTCTTTCACACCTACAGTAGAAACTATGTGACCTGTTAGAAGGAATTTACCTGAAAAAAGACAAATGCATAGTTAAAATTCTCACCCAAACAAACACGTGTTTATTGGTAGAAGTTATTGCCTTCCGCAGTATTAAATAGAGCAGTTCTTCGGTAGTGTTTTTTGTTGTGGGTATTTTTTTTTGTTGTTGTTGTTGTTGTTTTGTTTGGTTTTTTTGTTTGTTTGTTTGTTTGTTTTTGGTTTGTTGTCGTTGTTGTTGGTGGTTTTTTTCCACTGGAGCTAGTGAAAGCAAGAAAATCAAGATACTGTCTTCTTAAACTTTGCTCTTCATCGCCCTTGCACAGTATGGAAATCATATACATGTGGGTTTTGGGTCCTTTTTTTTTTTGATATACAGTAAGTTTGGTAATATTTTTTGCTGCAGCTATCAGAATTCTGATAATAAAATTTACCTTTTATGACATGCTCATGCATAACAAAATTACATTTAACTATGCTGATATTAAACATCTTCTAGAATCAATGGCTGGCAGATGATAGTGTATGCTCAATTCTAATAGAAGATAACCCATAACTTGCAATCATTCCAGCTCTGCTCAAGTGTTGTGCATTATAGACCAAAATGCATATTCTGATGTTGACTGTCATGCTCTGCACCCTAACTTGTCACAGGATCCTCTACTACTGACTGTAATCAATATGCTGCAATGTACCTGAAGCAAGGATTTGAAATGGAAAACATCAACTTTGTTCTTGGAAAGCAGTTTACATTTCTCAGCTGAAATTTTTGCACTGAACTATGTAAATTGCCTTTTGCTTAAGACCAAAGTGCTTGTTTCTTTCATAACCTTACTCATAAATGGAATAATTTTACTATTTTAGAATGTTAAATATTCATATGTGCAGCTGGAAAGGGACAGTGTATGGCACTAATTATCCTCAAAAACTTGTGGCAAAACTTTTTCTGTGTGTGCAGTTAGTATACCTTGTAAGTTATTCTTTCTCCTCTAATCATAGTTTCCTTGGTTAGTGACTTTAAGAAACCCCTTCTATTAAACTGTTCAGCTGACACAGCTTGGCATAGTATGTCACAGAAGAATGTATCAACTTGAAGAACATAAGATGCGTTTCGAAAGCTGTTGCTTGAAATCCTGGATTGTACGCCTGTTGTGGCTGTCATTCTCTTCAAGTCTGCTAGTTGAAGACAATTGTCCAATGCTTTTAAACTTGGATTTTACATTGTACTGTACACCCCTACCAGCAGTGACTGCGTTCCCCTGTTCTGCTTGTTAAAATTACTTTTATTCCTAAAATGCAGAAACCTTTTCACAATATGCTCACTGCAATCTTACCTGGAAGGAAACTCTTTCATTTAAGTGCATGAGCATTAAGATCCATCGTTCTATTTTTGCTGGTTTATTGCCAGGTTTTTTCTTCCATTTAAAAGAAAAAAAGAATAATTTGAGAAGCATTCTACATGTATATTGTTCTTTTTTACTTCAATGTCTGCCAATATAGGCTTGTATCAGAAATTACCTAAGAATTTTGTTAATTTAAAAGAAAAATCAGACATATAGTCTGTCTACATTTTGTACTGAGCAGAATTTCGTTGTCTTTGCCATCTGTATTGTTGGTGGAATGATTCAACCAAAATTTATCACTCTAAATCTATTTGCAAATATTTCCTATTGCATGCAATATTTTTCTCCTTAAACAATCTGAATCATATTTCAATTAAAGACAGGTTTTAAGTGAACCAGCTTGTGACAACAAAAACATTTCATAGCATGAAATATCATACAAAACCAGCATTATCATAAATAGACGCATATTTGGTTGCAAAGACTTTCCTTGACAAAATAAATGGACACATTCCATTGTTAATATCACAGTAGGTTCTCAAAGACATAAACAGGGATGTAAGATAATTCATATCATGTGAGATAGATACACTACAGGATGTGCTGAGTATAAGTCTGTCTTGTTGGAAAGAGAAATCAGCTGGAATCATTCAAGTCAAGAATCTTATTAGATGATTTTTCTGAAGAGGGTTGTAAAAACACATGTTAAAAGAATAGAACCAAGCTGAAGAGAGGATATAGAAAAAGTCAGACACCTTTTGGCTCCTGAAACATAGGCGGGAACATAAAATTACTCTATTTTTCCTCAGTTGCATAAGTTAATTTTTTCAATTAAAAAAAAAACAAACAAAACATTTTTATCATGTATGTTAGTAGAAACACTGCAGAACACTTTTCTGACTGCTGAACAAGTTACCTTCATGACCTCTGTCCTTCTGTCTGCACAGACACATCTTCTAAACATTTTTTTTCTCTTCTTAAGTACTCTGTATTTAAATATTCTTTTCTTAAGTGTTATGTATTTAAGCCTACCAATTGCATTTGGGAATTTTAAATTAATCCACAAAATTAGTGACATAGAAAGCCTTACTGCTGACTGGCCTTTCTGTGCCAAAATTGTACAAGAAGGCAAAGTGTAAACATTCCTTTAATGTGTCCCAGTTTTATACATTATGAGGGTTTCATGTCCGCAACAAAATTATTTCAGCTATTTTCAGAAAACAATTAAGATGTTTTCAGGTCAAATGATGGAGAACCTAAGGGACTCAAATACCTAGATCAAACAATTTCAGAACACCCTATGGTTATCTTTGGAAAATTAAAGAAAACACTTTTTAAGACAGTAAAACAGCCAACTAAACAAACAGTAATTATCTGCAAAGGAGTACAAAAGATTAGACAGATAATGATAAAATAGTAAATTTACTATCATTTGCTTGAAAATGATTGGAACAAATTTAAAAAGTACTAGTAAGCACCCAAATGAAAACAAGGCAATAAGAAAATCATCTAATTAATTTTGTTGACTTTATACTTTGTGATCTTTTTGAATCTGGGAAGATCTTATAGCAGCTTTCCACTACCTAAAGGGGGGAAACAAAGAAACTGTAGAGGGACTTCTTTAAGGGAAAATAGTGATAGGTTAAGGGGTATTGGCTTTAAACTGAAAGAGGGTAGATTTAGATTACATAGAAGGAAGAAAATCTTTGCTGTGAGGGTGGTGAGACACTGGAACAGGTTTCCCAAAGAAGTTGTGGATGCCCCATCCCTGGAAGTATTTAAGGACAGGTTGGACGGGGCTTTGAGCAACCTGGTCTAGTGGAATGTGTCCCTGCCCTTGGCAAGGGGGTTGGAAGTAGATGATCTTTAAGGTCTCTTCCAACCCAAACCGTTCTATGATTCTATAATTTTCACTAATGGTTTTTAAATGCAGTAATTGTATTTGTCAATACAAGTAAGATAGCAGAGGAGATCTAGTATTTTGAAGAATCCAATTTTATAGAATTTGCTTAAGAAAAGTGCATTAATATTAAAAACTGAAGTGTGCAAAATACTTAGAAAGGAATCACAAATTGTACTTCTGCAAGTTGGAGATGTAGTATCGCTAGCTACCAGAATTTTGATGTTATATTTCAGAATATAGGTGAATGGTGCCATGCTGCAGAAATAGTAAATGTGCTATCACTTTGCAACATTGTCTAACCTCCAACAATAAAATTCAAATCACCTATTCTTAAACATCTACAATGGCAGAATCTGCTTCTGCAAAAGTAATCCTAAAGTCCTTTAGTCATTTGAGGCTTCTTCAGAGAACGTCCAACAAAGATTACATGAATCAATCTCTGTAGATACTTGCTTCTGTTTATTTTCTACAAAGGGTGCATAAGGAAATCAGCTTGGATTCAGATGATTAAATTTTAGCTACCGTGTTTTTCTTTCTGCCTCTCTTCAGGTGTGAAACAATTCCTCTACTCTGGTATTTGTATGACCTTTGCTTGGTACTAAATTCCAGAAGTCCAAAATAAAGAAATGAGCATTTAGTGGCTTCCAGAAAACAGGGCTTACAAATGAAGATTGAAATGATGAGAGAACTATTTGTTCTATAGAAGAAAAAATATATTAGAAAGTATTTACAAAGATAAGAAGCTCTTATAGGAGAAGGATAATAAAACATTTTCAACATGGAGAGATTGTTTGAGCAAGAAATACTGGATTTTAATTGAGTACCAATACACAAGAAGAAAAGCTTAGTAATGAAAATAATGCAGTACTGGGACAGACAGGTAGGGGAAATGGTACAATCTGCAGAATAAGAGTTTAACAAAGACAGATGAGATGATGTCTGCAAAAATTAACATGCACTGTATCTGAGAGTGCAAATTGAGTAATTTTTTGTATCACTTAGAGTCGTCTTTTTCAAGATTTCCAAAACTGCAACTGCTACTCAGTGCTACAAAGTGTTGATAATGATACTTGTCTTCTGCCTCTATTCTTGAAACGAGAACTCTCCAGAATCCTGTTACATTAACTTTTATTACTAGACTAACATATGACAGCATATGTGGAACCAGAAATATGCTCTGGGGAGACTTCTAATTGCTTAAAGCATTTTTTTGACTGATAATAGCAAAATAATAAGGATTGAGTAAAAAAATTGAAAAGGTAAACAAGACTTCTTGTTGAAAACGTTCTGTACTGCTATGACAGGTTTAAACAGTATAAGCAGACGTTACATAAAGTTTTATGTATGAAAAATAATTGTCTAATACAATACAGTACTTATTTGTGATTTTCCTCCCTGAAAGAAAATTGCAGCTTGTGAAATGGAAATAAGAAAGCTTCAGAATGAGTTTGGAAAACATTTCTTTCTTACACAGTAAGTTGAACAAACAGCAAATGAGGTCAAAAGGGCCAAATAATTGAAAATGAGGCTACCGCTGAAAGAAAAACAAGGTTAAAGTTGGAAAGCACATAGGATACCGTTGTTATAATATCATTAATTTTGGAAAGCTGATGGGGTTCTGTAAGGAGGTCAGCAAACACAAGGATATTGCACTGTAAGAAAAGCTGACTTGGAGGAAATGTGAAACAAGTTGAATAAAAAATGACCAAAATTCAATAATTCATGTAAAATCAAGTGTGGAAAAAATGAAAATCTGTTCTTGGTAGGCCACATTAAGGAAAATAAAAAATAAAAAAGCCATCTAAGCATAAATAAATGCATAAAGTTGAAAAAGCAGCAAAACAATGTGGTCAAAACAAAGAGGTTCAAGTTTCTCTGTGACAGAGGACAGCAAAATAGAGAAAGAAATCACAGAAATTCAAAGGAGTTTTAGAAGCCTTAATGGTGGTGAAAAAAATTAAACAGAGTAAGAAGAAATTACAGAAGTAAATTCAGAACATATTTAGAAGAACAACAACAAATTACAGTTTCATTCAAATCACTGGAAATACAGAATAATGTTTCTGAAGTCAATATTCTTACTCTAGATTTTCACCAGGTAGTAGAAGAAAAATGCTGGTCCCTTTCATTATGGAAAACTGGTTACCATTTTAATTAGGTCCAGAGGGATATAAGAACTCCCTTTCTATGAAGCTGTCAATGATCAACTGTCGTCCATAGCATTGCCATTACTTATTTTTCTGCATAATGGGAAGAGGAGCAAAACAAAACAAAACAAAAGTATTTTTGTAGTGGAATCATTGATATCTTGCCTTTATCTGTTCTTTTTGTTTTCTGGGGTTTTGGTTGGTTGGTTGGTTGATTGGTTTTGGGTGGTTGTTATTGTTTTGTTTTTGTTGTGGGGTTGTTTTTCTTTTTTTTTATTTATTTTTTATTATTATTTGTTATTTTATCTATCTTAGAAAGGAAAGGAGAATGAGTTACTCTTTATGGCAGATAACATACATGATGCTGACTTAAATCCCGTGACTCCATTGTAAGTATCCAGTATTTATCTCATGGTCTTTTATGTACTAGGTGAATAGAAGGGTTTTTTTTGTTTGTTTGGATTTTTTTATCCTGCTATATTTCTAGCATGCATAGGCTGAGATTCATGACTTTTATATTGTAGCATTATGCTGTAAAATATAGAATCACAGGAAAAAAATAAGACTGATTTTCAAAAAATAAATGGTAAAAAACGTATGTGATGATAATTTGGCTGACTCAGTCCCTTATCCTTCCATGATGCTAATGTACAGTTAGTAAGGACCTGATATGAGAACTGCGAGAATTTTAATAAAAGGCTGCAAAATGCAAGAAGAAAAGCAAATTCTTTGATTTATCAAGCCTTTCACTGAAGCTCATGGCATCTGAAAGAAAAAAATTACTGTTGATTTCTTAAATGTTGATTTAAACTGTTGATTTTCTTACACTTCTTACACTTGTAATTTTGCTGCTCCCTTGCATCAGAAAGGATCAATGTATTTATTCAGCCTGATTGACTCCCAGACTTTCACTGACAATCTATCTTTACTGTTATTCACTAGAATGAAAATTGCTATATAAACAAAAGATTTGACAGTTATTTCATGTTTCATTATCTAAGGGGAAAATAAAGAAAATTGAAAGAAAATCCTACAAAAAACATGCAATTGATTCTAAAACATTTCAGTGTAGTTTTACCCTCAATAAAAAAAAAAGGAACAGCTGTCACGCCAACAGCTAAGAAAATCTGCTGTTGAGTATGAAAGTCTGGTTTTGTTTTCTGCATTTGTATTTCCATTAGCAGGAGAAGAAAGGCTATGGGGGCATGTCCTTTTCTCAGTATGGTTGATCCCTGCTGTGCTCTCAGGTGTATAGGTAACATTAATGTTTATTTAGATGAACCCACTCTTATTTCCTATTCCAGATGGTTTGAGCTTGCCTGATGACTTTATAATAAAAACTTAAGAAAGTGACACTCAAGAGACTACAGGTATATCTCGGCATTTGGAAATGTCATCCAGAAGACAGCTTGACTGCATGTGTATTTATGTAGAAGAGCATTGCCTACTTTTATGTGATTATTTCTACCTATAGGACCTTTTGATATTGACTCTAGCTGATTCAAAGACTATACATTTGAATATATTGATATTGGAAATCTCTATCACAAAGGTAGAATCATAGAAAAGAATCATAGAATAGTTAGGGTTGAAAAGGACCTTAAGATCATCTAGTTCCAACCCCCCTGCCATGGGCAGGGACACCTCATATTAAACCATGCCACATAAGGCTCTGTCCAACCTGGCCTTGAACGCTGCCAGGGATGGAGCATTCACAGCTTCCCTGGGCAATCCAGTACCTCACCACACTAACAGTAAATAATTTCTTCCTTTTATTCTTATATCCAATCTAAAGGTTGTCGTGGTTTAAGTGCAGTCAGTAACTCAGACCCACGCAGCCTGCTTGCTCACTCCCCCCACTTCTCCCCTCCCCCTGCTTCTCCCCTCCCCCCGCTCCTTGAGGGACAAGGAGGGGAATCGAAAGAATGTAACTCCCACGGGTTAAGATAAGAACAGTCCAGTAACTAAGGTATAACACAAACCACTGTTGCTGCCACCAATAATAATAATGATAAGGGAAATAATAAGGGAAGAGAATACAATACCACCTGTAGACACCCAGCCCGACCGAGCAGTGAACCAGCCCTTCCGGGTAACTGTTACATCCTGGGCATGATGTGCTGTGGTATGGAATACCCCTTTGGCTAGTTTGGGTCAGGTATCCTATCTTTGCTTCCTCCTGGCTTCCCCTCCTCCCTGGTAGAGCATGAAACTCAGAAAGTCCTTGGTCAGACTAAATATTTGAGCAGTAAATAAAAACATCGGTGTTATCAGTGCTGCTCCCAGGCTGAAAGTCAAAAACACAGTGCTGCATTAGCTACTAAGAAGGAGAAAAAATGACTGCTACTGCTGAACCCAGGACAAAGGACAAGGTAGATTTGTCATTGGTTGTTTAAACTTCTTTTTACAGACTAAAGAAATATCCTCCTACAGATAGGTACTATACGATTGTTAGCATTTTTTGACATAAATTATTAAACAAAGCTTGGTAGCCGGTGTTTCTTAGGAAGAATAATTATTTTAAAAGAATGTCCAAAATCTTGCTTTCCAAAGATGCAAATCACTGAACAAAATTATATTTCATTTTTTCCAAAGTGCCGCCTTGTACTTAGAGCTGCTCTGGATCTTCTACTCTGTCTCTCAGTGACACAAACCTCCCCAAAAACTATAACTAGAAACCTCATCCACTTTGGTCCCTCGCAGTGTAATGGTGACAACAAGGAGACCCATGCCTTGCAGAGCAACTCGGTTGACTAGGAACCCTTGTGATGACCTTGCTGCATAAAACAATGTACTTACTTATCACAACTGTGTTAAATAGCCTTGTGCTGTGTGGGGTGTCCATGTCCAGGTATTGGCAGTGGGGGTGCAGGATAGACTCTGTGAAGAGAGGCTGGGGCTGCTCCATCCTGGACACAGCCAATTCCACACAGCTCCAATGGATTGATGGTCTGATTCTCAAACACAACTATAGTATGCTTCATACAGAGAGAGATAGATGACGACAAAGCTATCAATTCTAACTCTTTCTAAATGAGAAACTAACAAACTGGTTTCATACAGAGACTACGCAAAGCTGAAGAGGTCATAACATGTTCCTGTCTCTCTGGGCTGCACTATTGCATGTTCAAGTTGGTTTTCAGAATATCAGTGTGATATTCTGTGTCATGTTTGAACATAAACAGTGTCATGTTTGAACAAGAGACAGCCTTTTTACCATCAGGTTTACAAACACACATTTGGAATGGTTTCAGTGCTGTGACTACTTTACATAGTCAATATGATGTAATTCTTATTTTACCCATTGTTGTGGTTTAAGCCCAGATGGTTGCATTACTACATTAATTACATTACTACAATACTGCTGTGGCACACCTGGTGCCAGAATATCCTGACTTTCTGTACAAAGAGCTTCCCCAGAGCAGAGGAAGACCCTTGCTTTGCCCTTTGGCGTGCAGAATGCCCTTAGCAGCTGGTAACTCAGAATCATGCAGGCGCTTGCTTGCTCTCCCTCTTTTTGACTCCTCCTGCTACCGGAGGGATAAGGAGGAGAATAAAAAGAATGTAACTCTCACGGACTGAGATAAGGAGAGTCTGGTAACTAGGCTATAACACAAAACCACTACTGCTACCACCAATAATAATGATAAGGGAAATAGCAAGGGAAGAGAATACAACCGCTCACCACCCATCTACTGATACCCAGCCCTAGCCAAGCAGCAATCTGGGCCTTCTGGCTAACTGCGCCCAGTTTATATACTGGGAGTGACGTCCTGCAGCATGAAATACCCCTTTGGTTAGTTTGGGTAACGTGTCCCGTCTCTGCTTCCTCCTGGCTTCCCCTCCTCCCTGGCAGACCATGAGTCAAAACACAGCACTGCACCAGTTACTAAGGAGGAGTAAAACATGACTGCTACTGCTGAACCCAGGACACCCATAAAATAAACACAGTGGCAAATAATGAAATGGTCAGGATACAAATAAACACAAAGCTTTGGACTTTTTTTTTAATTTTTTAATTTCCTGAAGGATCCCTGGTCCACTCCCACTCTCTATCCCACTCTGTATATTTCAGACAAAAAGCGGCAAAAATCTGGATTAGAACTTCCTCACAGATTCCCTGATATATATATAGAATATATATAATAGATATATTTCAGAATTCAGTTCAGCACCTTCAATACTCAGAGTTCACTATGCTCAGAGATCACAGCTATAAATACTAACTACTGAACTAATTAATTGTATGTCAGTCCAGAAAAGACAATGAATAGTTGCCTCTACTTGTTTTACCAATCAATAATGCTAATAGTGCTACTAATATAGTGGCATATCAGCGATATCTGACATTGGCATTTTAACCTTTCAAAGGCTAAATTGTCAACCAGTAAGTACACTTGTTGAAGAAATGCTAATCAAAACATTATGCAGTCTGTCATTTCTTTGAGCTTGATATTTTTAAATCTCTACAGAGTAGTCAGAGACCAGAAGCACTAGAGCTAATGAGGAAAGATTGGTAAAGCAATAAACACTAGTAAAGCAATATTTTTAGTACTATGTTTACACTCAGTGTAATTTAAGAACTCGAAGTTGGTTGAAAAAAAAGAGAAAGTGCTTTAGGATAACCACTTTTCTTCTGTCTTAGATCAGGACATTCTATTTTATGTATTGTTTATTTTCTTTACATTTTGCTTATTTTTGTTTCATGAAGTTGTTCTTTTAACACAGATTTTTTTAATTTCCTTTGCTGGTAACTGCATTTTTCTTAGCTAACCATTACCCTAAGAAAGACAAAGCCAGTGAATTTGTAAGAGAAGACATCTAGAAATTACAAGAATCGCTACTTCAGATTTTTAAAGGGAATATCAGGGAACAGCAACAGAAGGTCACGTTAAAAACTTCTGAAATAGCTTTGAATAAAAAAAAATATTTAGTCTTAAACTTCTTTAGTATGCTTATTCTCTTCATTTCTTTGTCTTCATCTGCTTGTTGATTTCTTTTTCCATCTAACATTTTACCCTCAATTCATTTCCTTCTTTTGCCATCTGTTTGTTGCTGTTGCTTCTTTAAAAAGTATTTCATCACCAAGTAAATTCAAGTATTCTAATAATTTGGCCAGTTAAAATACAAGTTTTAATGTATTTTGTGCCAATTGTTCTCTACTTACAGAGCACCAATTAACAGACAAGTCTATGCTTCTTGTCTCATTCTTTTAAGGATAGCCATTCTATGACCCTCAGCAAGAAAATTATGATTATGGGCATATGGTGAAACAATTTAATATCTTACTTATTTCAAAGCATTCCTTATTACAGCTATTAGGTCTTGCAGGATGATCCAGCAATAAATCATTTGGCCATGTAGAATTCATAGTCCTGTAATCGATCTTTTTAAGTGTTTTCAGATAAAACTGCATGATACTTTCTAACTAAAGGTAAATCAGTAGGTAAATTGCTAACATCCTTGAGGGAGCATAGCTGAAGAAAACTGAATTCAGATAATAAAACTTAACACCTTTTCCCACCTTTGTACTTTAATTTGCATTGCCTATAAGAGTAAAAAAAAAAGAAATATACTGTTTGGAATTAAAATTTTAAATAATTACTGTGGGTTAAATTATTTTCTATATCTATTCACTTGACATCAGGAAAAAAGACTATTATTTTACATTAATATTTTAGAAACACATCGATATAATGCATGGAGCAGGTATACCTCAGAGAATAATAAGATCCCAAATTTGGGATTTGCTTATTTCACTGATTTGCCTGGATCATTGCCCCCTTGTCTTCAGTGTCCAGCACAATAAATTGTTAGCACTTTCTGACCTCTCTGCACATTTAGATATTTATGTATGCAAAGTGCTATATGAACACTAAATGCTGCAACAAATTTTTGGTTTGGTACAATACCATGGAGGATGATTCTTTTATTCGATCTGAATCAATCGGTATATTTGTAATGTGAGACCTGGAAAAGTGATTCTTCAAAATATTATCAAGTGGCGGTGTACTCTGCATCCAAGTTGTGAATGAACTGCAGAAACAATAAAACTATGGAAAACATAGAAAAGCCTCCCCACTTGATTATATGTACATAAATGCGCATGGCCTGGGAAACAGACAGAATAGACAACAATCAACTAATCCAGCTGTTTGACCACTTCAGGAAACATGGGATGGAAAGACAGACACATAGAAGATACGTTTCCTCTATGTGAAGGAGCAGCTCAAACACAGCAAGCTGTTGTGAGGGGCATATGAGACACTGTGTGAGAGCTTGTGAATCAGGACCAGACAAGATGCTAGGAAAGGAACTCAGGAAAGCTGTCAGCTCTTTCAGGGCAATATCATTCAAGCGTACAAACAGTTCACTCCTGTACCCAGAAAGATACGTCAGGAGACTCCCTTGGCTAGATTGAAACAGAGCACATTTATGTACACACACTTGAGGAGAGCTTCCTTTCAACTTATCAGGTTTTTGTTTGTTTTTTTTTTTGTTATAGATATGGCAGGGCTAAACTCAATCTGTTACAGTGTAGCTTCCTTTTTTTCAGTATTGACACCAACAGTCTTGAAACCAATGTAGTTCCTCATATTGCTCTTCAAGAGAAGAGACACTCAGAGCTTAGTCTATTAAAGCAAGATACAGCACATTTTTATAGATTTCTTAATTTTTGAAAACAGTAGAGAAAGGGAAAGCAATAAATTAAGAGCTCTACTTGCATGGTTAAGCACAATATATTTATGAATAGGATTAATCTGATTTTATCCTGTTAGACAAAGCTTTTGCAAGGAAAACACTTTTTCTTGACAGTGCAATTCTATAGTCACATCATTTTATATTGCACTGCGTATGAATTAATATCTCATGTTATTAATTGCTTAACCTTTCTAAGTTATCAAAGAAAATCAAGTCATTTCCAGAATCAGAAGTTAAGTGGAGAACTAAACTGGGCTTTTTGTGATCACATGCTGACGATCAGATGAAAGAAAACAAAAGCAAGTTTCCACTTTAAACAACATAGTTTAGGGATCTAAAGCAGAAGAAAGCAATGTGTCATTTTAAAAGTACTTCAAATCTTCACTGCATACACACAGCATTTCTGCTATGTATCTACTCCAGAGCTTTCAATTACTACTGCAGCAATTAAGTCCATCTAAACTTAGTATAACTTAAGGAATTTTTATTAAAATTCATATTAGTTGTAAAGAAAGAGATCACAAAAAGTACAGGTAGGAAAAATACGTTATTATTTGTCCCAGTTTGTTTGCATGCTTGGATGCATGAGTGTCTTTTCATCCTTTTAGGGACTGGTCAGAAAGATCAGGATTCTTGCGTGATTCTCTACATGGCATCATTACTCTGTAGCTTGGAGTATTTTCTGATAATCTGAATACGAACTTCTTGATAAACCTTGAGGTGTGCTACCTGGCTATTTTTTTTTTTTTTTAATTTAGCAACATATCATGAACTTAAAAAGGTCAAGTAAACAGAGCAAAATTACAGGGTGAACTGTCCACTGTACAACTATTACAAACACCATGTGACAGAATTATTCTAAAAGTATGTTTTAATTACTGATTGCTAAATAGAAAAGTCATGATATACAAGACTGCAGTCTGCAGCTCCTGGCTAGACCACATCATCTGAACTTAACAACAGGAACAGGCGTTTTACTCTTTACCGTCTGTTTACCAAACAAACAAAACTCTTAACCATATCAATCTAAGCCAGCTGTGAAATAGAAGGTTTTCTGGTTTCCAAATCAGGTCCCAGTTTACTGAGGACAGACACCAACCCATTGCATTAGAGACCTTAGCCCTAACCACCACAGCAGCTGTTACCCTGTACTAAGGGACAAGTGAGAACTTATGGACTTTCTGGCTGCTTTTCTCTGCTTTATTTAAGCAAATTGTTCTCAGCTGAAGTCCTCACTGGAGTTAGGCAGAATACCCTCGTGTGCTACTCTGCATACATGTATTTTTCCACCATTTCCTTCTTCTGAGTCCACACATTATATTCTTTACATGCTTACCCTTCTGCAAACAGTTTAGGGTTAACATTGTCCAATTCTGATTCTGAAAAAAAATGCTTAACCTGGAGAGAAACAGCTACAGATCCAGAGAGCACTCTTGTTTATCTCACTGATTCACAGTTTTCCAACAATTTAATTTTTTTTTTTCCCAGATGATGAGAAAATTCAGAGAAGTTATGATAAAACTAACAAAACATGAGGAATATGAGATCATAGAAATGAAATATGAAGAACTGAAGTATACACACTACTACTTTTGTTGATGCATCCGTTACTATTAAAATCCCCTGACAGAAATATCATCTATTTAAAATGTAGTTCTACAAAGCATTTTCTGAAGCAGATCTACAGCTGGTTCAAATCAAGGTAGCTCCACACATTTCAGATGAAGTTGTAGAAATATATTTGTAAAGGTGACTACTCCAGCTAAGTCTCTAAGAATATTTGAAAGTACAGAGTATGCTGTGATTTTATGTAAGTAGAAAGCAAGAATACAAAGAAACAAAAAAGGAAATGGGGAAATTTAAATGCTTACAGGCTGTTTAATTGATGCTCTTAGTTATCAAATGGTCACATGGTACATCTGTTTTTATTTTTTAACTCAAGTTTAAGCAGGGATTTTACCACAGACATATCGTTGCTAATATAGTATTACACACCAGTGCATGTGATTCATGAATTTCAAAACAGTTAAAATAGTTCATGGACTTCATGATCTTAAAGGTCTTTTCTAACCTGATACTATGATTGAGATCCCTAAATCTATAGATATGTATAAAAATCACAGTGCTGTCCTAAATTAAAAATACAGTAAGTTGTGTGCTACACAACACAGACTATAAAATAACATTTTACACTCAGCATTTTAATTGAAATTAAATTGTTTTAACACTGTTACTTTGCTCAAGAAAGCAAAAAGGTTTACCTTTTTATATTGTTGTAGTGACTCTTCAGATGTTATCTTTCAATTTTGGAAGGTAATAAATTCATCATATATACTGCTTATTTATTAAATACCTGTTATTACTTCAATCAGGAATCAAATAATCACTTAATTTTTTTTTTCTCTTATTAGAGTATGTGGAAACATTACATTTATTGATAAATACCTTGAAAATGTGCTGAAATGTAAAAAAATATATTTGGAGAGTCCTACTGAAATTTTGCTTCAATGCATGGCTCTGGTTCTTTTCACAAAACCTGCTAGAATATATTTGTAAGAAATATTGCAAATTTAAACTTAAACAGGAATTTGCATACAGCCAGACAAATCCTAGCTACTGAATATCTGTTTTCAGCATTCTATATCCTTTTGTTTGATAGACAGGTGACATTTATCAATTTATTTAGATAAATAAAGCTTGAAAAAATGTTACAGAACGTAAAATTATGTAGAATAATTTCACTGAACTTGCTATTTTTATGTATTCCTATACCAGTGCATATCATTAGCTAGGACTGGGTATAAGTGTGTATGAAATATATGTAGCATAGAACAATAGTTTGTAACACCTGCTTCAAAGTATACTGACATTTTCAGAAAAGGCTTTGGTAAGTTTGATGATTTTGAGAACCACATCTATATCTTTCTCAGAAGAAAGAAAAAACAATTGCATGCTTTTACTCATCTATGAAATGGAACATTTTGAGGCATCCTGAAGGCCTAAGGGTAAGGTAATAGGAATAGTTTCCAGAAAGTATGGGGAAGTAATTTAAGGATTTACCAGTTGTTATTAAAAGAGAAAAGAAAAAAAAGAAAAAGATAGCATTTCCATTACAACAGAAATTTTATTGTTGCAACTGTGAATAGCAATGTTATTGATTTGTTATTTAATTGGGTCCACATTGAGGAAAACATTTCCTTTTGGCTTTTCTTAGAGTTAAGTTGTAATTCAGGATTATATAGTGTCTATGACGTCTTACATCTGATTCCAGACATGTTTATTATTCCTGCCTTAATTTCATTATCAGGTTCCAAACTATTCAGATTTACTTTGTTTTATGCTAAGGATTTACCTTCACTGAAGACCCAAGTTACGTTTAACATCTTCAATGTATTTTTCAAGCAGGATCCTTATGCCTTCTGAATATGAAAAACCAAAAACCATCTGTAGGATTAAATTCTACTGAATGTGATTTATGCTTTAATTCTTAGATGAGCAGATATCACTGTCATGTAGCAATAACTGAGATAAAATAATCCTGCATGTGCTAACTCACGTTGGCCTAAAAAAAAGATGCTCTTAGCTATGTCCACATAAACTCTCTGAAGATTCAGAAACTACCCATAGATTCATCAGTCTTCAACACATACAAACCCAGTTTTGGCTGGGGTCAATAATTGTTGGCAACAGATTTCTGGAAACATTCCATATTAGATGAATATACCCCTATTTAAAAAATCTTTTCACACTATGTCTAAATAGCAGTGTGTGAAGGAAAATACAGGTATTTCACTTTAGATGAAATACTATCTTGAATTAAGTATGCAATATCCACTGTTTGAAAAACATATATAAATGTATTTACTTGGTTTAATTTCTAATGAAATTTCTAATTAAATGACTAGTTACAGATGCAGCTTGTGTCTTGGTACTGTCCATGTGTATGAATTACTGCAACATATATGACGTCTGCAGATCTCTTGAAAAAATTATGGAGTGTTTGTATGCTCCCTCCTTGTTAGGGAGCACAATGACATTTGATACATTCACCATTATTTGCAGTCATTTGCCTTTTCATTCCAACATTAAATCAAAATGTTAACCTTAATGAGGAAACTCATTAGAAGTTCTGGATGTCTCCTGTAATTTCAAAACACCTGCAATCAACTGAAAGTCACAAAAAATCATCAACTATTCTTCAACTATTTTCTGTATTCCTGGTTGCGGTTAAATCACTTCTCCATGTTTGCAATTTTTACAAAGAAACCTCACCTAAATGCCTTCAGGTTTCTCTATAGTCTGTCATATACTCAGGCATGCTAATGCACATGAAAAACAGCAAGGTGCTTGGTGACAGCCAGCATGGCTTCACTAAGGGGAAATCCTGCCTGACCAATTTGGTGGCCTTCTATGATGGGGCTACAGAACTGATGGACAGGGGTAGAGCAGTTGATGTCATCTACCTGGAATTCTGCAAAGTATTCAACACTGTCCCACATGACATCCTTGTCTCTAAATTGGAGAGACATGAATTTGATAGGTGGACCACTCAGTGGATAAAGAACTGGCTGGATGGCCGCATGCAAAGAGTTGTGGTCAATGGCTCAATGTCCGGCTGGAGACCAGTAACGAGTGGTGTCCCTCAGGGATCAGTGTTGGGACCGGTCTTGTTCAACATCTTCGTCGCTGACATGGAGAGTGGGATTGAGACCGCTCTCAGCAAGTTTGCTGATGACACCAGGCTGTGTGGTTCTGTTGATATGTGGGAGAAAAGGAATGCCATCCAGAGGGACATTGACATGCTTGTGGGGTGGGCTTATGGCAACCTCATGAAGTTTAACCATGCCAAGTGCAAGGTCCTACACCTGGGTCGGAGCAATCCCAGGCACAGCTAGAGGTTGGGCAGAGAAGAGATTCAGAGTAGCCCTGCGGAGAAAGACTTGGGGGTGTTGGTTGATGAGAAAATGAATATGAGCTGGCAGTGTGTGTTCACAACACAGAAATCCAACTTTATCCTGGGCTGCATCAAAAGGAATGTGACCATCAGGTCGAAGGAGGTGATCCTGCCCCTCTACTCTGCTCTTGTAAGACCTCACCTGGAGTATTGTGTGCAGTTCTGGTGTCCTCAACATAAAAAGGACATCGAACTGTTGGAACAAGTCCAGAGAAGGGCCACAAGGATGATCAGGGGACTGTAGCACCTCCTGTATGAAGACAGGCTGAGGAAGTTGGGGCTGTTCAGTCTGGAGAAGAGAAGGCTGCATGGAGACCTCATAGCAGCCTTCCAGTATCTGAAGGGGGCCTATAGGGATGCTGGGGAGGGACTTTTCATTACAGACTGTAATGATAGGACAAGGGGTAACAGGTGAAATCTTAAACAGGGGAAGTTTATATTGGATGTAAGCAGGAAATTCTTTCCTGTTAGGGTGGTGAGGCACTGGAATGGGTTGCCTAGGGAGGTTGTGAATGCTCCATCCCTGGCAGTGTTCAAGACCAGGTTGAACAAGGCCTTGGGTGATATAGTTTAGTGTGAGGTGTCCCTGCCCATGGCAGGGGGTTTGGAACTAGATGATCTTTCCAACCCTAACTATTCTATGATTCTATGATTCTATTACAAAATATAAAATTCAGATATGATTGTGTTCAGCAAAGGTATGGTGTTAGGGCAGAACTCTCAAACCAGTTAGAACATACGTCATTTACAGTGCATGTCTAAAAAATCAGTCATTCACAGTCTTTCAACAGCCTACTACTAGATCAACAGGAAAGAAAAGTAACTGGAGTAACTCTACTGATATATCTGAAGCAATGAAATAAGGAAGACTGGGAAACACAAGATTGGAACAAGAAAGAAAATACCGGATAAAGAAATAAGGAAATATGGCATGACTAAGCAATATAATATAATATATATATATATATATATAAATATAATTTATGTGAGTCAGAGCTTTCATTACTCATGGGAATAACTCAGATCTCACACCTGTATAAGAGGAAACAGAAATTGTTATCAAAACTGTAATGAAACTATGAATCTGAGAATGCCATTTAGATCATTCAGTTTTACTAGATCAGTGGAACATATGGAAAAAAAAATGTTTTATGCTAATTATTTTTTCACAGATACCCTCTGTGATACAAATACAGATAGAATTTTTCATAGATAACTTCAAATTTTCATAGAAAATGTGAAAGAAATCTGCTTTTTGAGTTCTTCTCTGTATACTAACATTGTAGTGGGTTCTTCCAGAAAGTATCATATTCAGCAAAATAGTTTGCTTTTTGAAAAAAATTGGGGGAATTTTGGAAAAACATAAAAACAAAACCACAACAAACCAACCAAACCAAACCCAAAACCAAACAGCCATTGAATGTGTAGAAATAAATATGTTCTCAAAAAACTCTGTGTTGGATATGATTCTGGTATATTCACCCCAACAGAAATACAAAAACTTTATTTAATTTACTTTTAAAAAAATTCACTTGTTAAAATTTACTTTGTCAAAGACAATGATTCAGGTTATGGCTACAAATACTATTAAATTTTACTGCATTTATGTATGAGATGCACACTGATCATCTCACATTAGCAGCATATATTTCAAAATAGCTAAGAATGAAATAGGTATGATATACATTCACAACAAAAAATGTGTGCTAAAATCATTATTTATATCAGACAGGATAATCAGACAATCAGACTAGGTTAATATGTTTCACTGTCCTCTTCCTAAATGGTAGATTTTATCATTAAGACATCAGTGTGGGTTTACTATTTCCAGCAACAGCTCTTTAATTCAGCTTTGACTTTCACCTTCTAAAGTTGGGAATAGCAAGACAATCAGGATATTAATACGTTGCATACTCTTTTACTGAGCTGCCAATGCATATGCAAAGTTCACTGCAATGAAAAGAAAAATTAATCAGACCTTAAGAAGTAGATATGTCACCCTTGTGATGTGGCATTATATAGAGTAAAATCAAAACTATTCAGAACTTCCAAGCTTATTCTGCAAAGTGGCCAGAGAAAATCTTTCCAACAGAGGTTACCTGGTCAACTCCTTTCTACCTACATCAGGGCTGCCTTTGTTGCACTTTTCCTTTTCTGGAATATATTATATATAGCAATTTGTTATTCCAAGGACCAACACTTTATTACCTTTTGGCCATCCTTTTGATTTTTTCCTATTGTTCCTTCCATTTCTTGCAGGTAAGTAGAATCTGTCATAGCATATATAGATTGTATCAGCGTCTTCAAGTTGTGGAAACAATTTTTGTCTGATAACTTAGAATCATAGAATCAACTAGGTTGGAAAAGACCTTTATTATCATCAAGTCCAATTATTAACTTATGTATCCCTATATATTTTCGATCTCACTCTGGCTTCCTGATTCACCCAAGAGATAATGACAAAATAAGATGTTAGAAGTGGCCAATAAAATCCTGAGGTAGGAGAGGTCATTTTAGTTGTGACCCAAGAGTGTGAAATAAAAAATACATAATGTGACATTCCTTAAATAAGCATAGCACTAAAGAAGGAGAACACAAACAGCTGCAAGCCACCACAAACTTTATTTTTACTTGGAACTGAGAACTGGACAAGTAGGAAACTATTTCTATATCAAAATGAAAGCTTTAGGAATAGATAAAGCAGGGAGTTTAGAAAGAGCAATTTCCTTGCACAGAGTGAAAAAGAGGAGTCTAGAATCACATAACTGAGGATGCTCCCACTTTGAGGTGGTTTTTGTTTTTTTTTTTTAGTATACTTATTAAACTGAACACTTGTAAGCGGCGAGGAGAAGCAGACAGGCCAACACAATATGGGTGATAAGCAACTTCTACTTTATTTGTGACGCAGTTCGCACATATATAGGAGTGGTATTCAGCCACTCCTTCTTGGCATAACAGTATTGGTTAGCCCCCCACAGCTTCCTCCACATTCTCCTCCCAGGTCCGGTCTCCGGCTACCTGTGGGGGCCACCCCCTGCCTTGCTTGCACAGTCCTCCAGAACTCTATGGTCCTGCTCTTAGAGTCATTCTGCAACAAACACTCAAAGTGCAAAAGTGAATGTATAGACATCCAGAATTAAAAAAGCTTATTCTGACACTCTGTGAGGTCATAACAGTGTGCCTTAAAGTCTTCAAGTTGCTATGATCTATTGTTCCATCAGATCTTACAAGAACCCTTTGCAGACTCTGAGCTACTGTTCATTAAAAGAGGATCACAACTATAGGAAACACACTTCAATGATCAACTATCTGATCATATATGCAAAGACTGGCTTTTTGTCAAGGATGTACAGAGCCAGCACCTCTTAGGGATGTCTGGAACTCTCTCTTTTTTACAACTCTTTTTATTGTAATGACAAAAAGGGCAAAATTAGTAAACCAGAATAGTTAATGAAATATACATCCTCAATACATAGAAATCTGCATTTGAAATAATGCTAGATGATGAAGCATTTGAAAAAAATAACACTAAAATAGTTTTAAATATTACAGGCATCCTTCGAATAATGCATGTACATGATAAATACATGATAGTTACAGTGTCAACTCAGAACGTAAGTACATTGAAAAAAGTAGTACATTGATAAAGAAATTGTATGGGGCACCTTCTTTTGTCACAAATCATCATGCTGAAGACTTCCAGCATTAATACTGGAGAACTAAAAAAGCCCTGGAAATCCTTCACAGAATCAGAGAATTGCTGAAGTTGGAAAGGACCTCTGAAAATTGTGTAGTCTAACCCCCTTCTCAAAGGAGGGTTAGCTAGACCAGGGTGTTCAGAACTGTGGCAGTTGTGTCTGGAGTACCTCCAATGATGGAAATTCCACAGACTCTCTGACAACCTGTTTCTGAGTTTGTTCACTCTCATAGTAAAAAAAGATTTTGTTAATGTTCAGGTGGAATTTCTTGTACCTCTGTTTGTGCCCATTGTGCCTTGTCATTAACTACCTCTGACAAGGATCTGACTTTGTCTCCTTTACTCCCTCCCAGCATGTATTTATATATATTGATAAGATTCCTCTCTGAACTTTCTCTTCTTCAGGCTGAACAATCCCAGATCTCAGCCATTTCTCATATGTAGATATTTCATTCACTTTAGCATCTTTGTAGTTCTTCTCTGCATTCACTCAAGTATGTCCCTGTCTCTCTGGGAAGTCCAGACCCATCACTCCAGGTGTGTCTCACCAGTGCTAAAGAGAGGATTACCTCCCTCGATCTACTGGAAGTTCTCCATTTAATACCCCCAAGGGTGTAATTAAGAAGAACAGTTCCTGCTCAAAGACAATTTTAATACAACACACTAATCAAAGTATCAAAGTCATAAATATCTATTGATACTTCTTGTTACACCTTTAGACACACACAGTGCCCATGTACTGTATGGACATAGATATAGTCAGCAACTCTCATTATTTTTTAATAATTTGCAAGTAATTCTTTTGCACAGTAATTATTCCAAGCTGAAACAGATTGGAACTCCATTGTCTGAAAAGCTGTACATGTCATGGAGTCTAAAGAGAGAGTGATCTAAAAAAGAAAATTGGATTTATGCCCAGACACTTCACTTAGAAGAATGAAAATCAGTATTTGGATAAAGAAGTCAGTATTTAAAGTAAGAAAGGCAAAAAAGGAAAAGATTTAATTTGGCGTTTCAGGTAAGTCAACACTGCTGAGCAGAAGTCAAGATATCCATATGCCACTACTAAATAACATTTCAATCTATACATTAATCTTCTTTTTGCTGTTTGAAATCCTGATTTTAGTTGCTACCTTTTCCGTGTCCTTCCATTGATGATTAGGACAGACAATCATTCTGACAGGGGTTTCTTCCAGGTCTTTGGAGTTGTGCACCGGGGAGCCACCATCAAATGGCACAATTGCATGTGGCATAGCTGTCTTAATGTGATGTAAAAGAAGAGAAAAGGATCTGCTTGTAGGGTTTGTTTTTTTTTTTCATTCAGAGGAATTTTGGACACACAATGTGGAATCTCAGAGTTTGGACAAAGCTGTTTAGAAAACATGCTAGGACCTTTTGATCATAATATAGTTTCAAACAGTGATAATAATTTTCTGAGACATACACTCTTCATTGTTAACTGTTGAACCCGGTTTGTCAAGGGGAGACAGATAAAATGGTGAATATTCAATAATTTCCTCCAAGTATAAACATGACATTTTTACCGCAAGAATATTTTCAAAATAAAGCTTTCTTCCCAGTAAAACCGCCCCTAGTGACTGCCATAATTGTGTTGCAAGACAGAATAAGACAGAATTAAGAAGAATATTTCTCTTCCCTCTTGATGACAAGAGCCTAATTAAAGGGTGTATACCCTCCTGCTAATTAAACGAACATATGCAAATTTCTTGTTTCTGGCAGTTGCTGACAGTGATAAACAGAGACTATGATGTTTTGTAATTGTGGGGTAAAAAGGTGTAAAGTGAGTACAAGTCTCAGTGTATACAGTCTACAGTGAAGGCAATCTTTACATAAGGAGGCCACGACAGAAAAGCATTTGACCAATAATCTTTGTAGGAACCCGCCTATAGTTGGAGATTGCCTGTTATTTGCTTAGGCTCCTGCAGCATCAAGGCTGAGCAGAGAGGCACTCTGACCTATATAAATGCACTGATTTTATGTTAAGACAGAAATTCAGAAGCACTGTCCCTTTCTTTTTGCATGTGTGTTTGAAGCTCAAAAGTAGAATAAGGCTAAGTAATTCTCAGGCTTTGGAAGAAATGAAGAATGAAGCCTTAAATTTTTGTTTATGTGAATTGAATTATGAGTATGATACAAAGAAGGTTTTTTTCATCTAAGTCAGACATACTTAGTTACCATTATTTGTCAATTGTCGTGAGTGGTGCCAGCCTGACAACAATCGAGGCCTGCCCCCCCCCGGGCTCTCCCATTCCCCGCTCCCGGAGGAACAGGGAGGAGGATCGAAAGAGTGCAACTCCTATGGGTTGAGAGAAGAACAGTCCAGCAACCAATGTACAACACAAATCACCACCGCTACTACCAACTACAACAATAATAAGAGAAAATAACAAGGGAAGAGAATAGGATACCACCGGCCAAGAAACGAGTCCCACCCGGAAGCCCATGTCCTTCCGGGTAACTCCCAGTTACCCCCCACCCCGGGCATGATGTGCTGTGGTATGGAATAGCTCCTTGGCTAGCCTGGGTCAGGCGCCCCGTCTCTGCTTCCTCCCGGCTTCCCCTCTTCCCTGGCAGAGCATGAGCCTCACAAAGTCCTTGGTCAGGGTAAACATCACTTAGCAACAACCAAAAACATCGGTATCACCAGCACTGTACCCAGGCTGGAAGTCAAAACACAGCACTGCGCCAGCTACCATGAAGGAGAAACATGACTGCTACTGCTGAACCCAGGACAGTCAATTAGAAACACAAATTAGAACGAGGTATTTTCCTAAAGATTGTTTTCATTAGTAATCAGTGTGAAGTATAAAATGATAATAATGTAATAATGTAATTATCCATCCTAAAAAAATTATTTTCCTATAGTATAAATTATCTATCTGATAGAAAATTACAACATATGCTAATGAAATTTTTACAGTAATTGTAAAATTTGTAAATTGCATTAGGCAGTACAAACCCCTCTAAAGTTATTAAACAAAAGAGTCAGAAAACAGGTGGGAAAACTATATGGACAAAACAAATAGTTTTGTGAGACTAATATTTTGTGGTTCTTTCCCTGAACAGTTATTTGTTATAACTTAGATTCCTTTTCCCGCCAGTCATATTAAAGGAACTTTGAGGTAAACAATAAGTAGTATATAAAAGTCAGTCACTTTGATTCTAATGGTAAAAGAATATTAACTTTACCTCATTATTTCTCCTGGAATAATCTTATTATTGTCTTGATAGTTTTTATGTGATTATTCTGAACCAGTTCCAGTAGAAGTCATATGTAAATTTGCTAAGTCTAACGTAAAGCTCAGTCTAATAATTAACATTTATTATTAAAAGACTTAGATTTCTGCTGTTCATAATTTTGAAAATATTTTAGCATTTGAGAAAAATTAATCTATTCTTAATATCTGTTTTAATACATTTTTGGCAAATTACATTAAAAATGGCTTATTTTTGGTTGTTTTTTGTTTTTTTTTAAATAAAGGAAAATATTACATAATATCATGTACACAAAAAAAAAACCAACATGGTCATTGTTTCTATGTAAAGCTCTAGTTTTGGGCTGTTTCTGACTTAACTTCTGTGCAGCTTCATTTCAATAATATCACCTTCTCTGTCTTTCTGAAAATGTACAAAGATTAGATAAAGAAGTAATCATTTGGAAAATTGCAATGAATATATCTATTCAGAAGAGACTTCCTAGATATCAAAAATTATTATCCCTGAGTCTTACCTCAGTGAATTTTTCAAGACTTGTATTTCCGACCAAAGTGTGCAAATATCTTCCCCAAAGAATAACCCAGCATGGTTCTTCTGGAAGGCAATGATAGTTAATTGAATAAGTAAAGATGCATTTAGTGAATACATGCACAGTGGAAATTAATTTCCTGATTTTTAAAGCATTCATTTACAAGCTTAAAATATTTAATATTTTTGACATGTATTTCTAGAGCAACTCAAAAGAAAATCTGTCTCTGGCTGCTAGACAGTCTTCTCACTCACTTTATTTAAACTCAAAATACACTCAGACTGTTTTTTTAACTTACCTAAGCAGATGTTAGACTTTTAGGTTTTCTCTGTTCAGATGACTCAAGTTGCTGATGATAAAAATGCATGTTAAGTAGTGAGGGAGTATGTTCTGAACTTTGGTAAACTCGCTGCAACTTCCACATCTGGATGCATACATTTTGTTAAATCCAGATGAGTTCTTACTTTAGCATTTCCTTTACAATGAAGAAAGAAAAAGACAGAAATGTTACCTTCCTTCCTTCTCATACTTTTAAATTCTGCAAGAAAATGATTCCCTATAAAATCAACATTTACTCTGAAAAATACTCAAGTGTAAATTGCAAAACACTGCAACATGTGTTGAAATTTTTAACAGCTCATCTGAGTTTTAAGAAGTAGGAAAGAAATATAAATCTAGGCACTTTGTTGCTACTTGTTTCAGGAGTCCAACTGCTTATAAGCATTTGCTCCATATACAGCAACCCAAAGCACTCAACTCTGCACTGAGGATTGTGGTCTGGCTTTATCTGTAAAAAGGGGGTTCCTTTTCCTAAAGGGGGAGAAGAGAAAGGGAAAGAGAGGAAGGAAAGGAAGAAAGAAGGGGAAAAAGAAAATTAAAAGGGAAAGGGGAAAAAGGGAAGGGAGGAAAAAGGTGGAAAAGGGGAAAAAAGGGGGGGAAAGGGGAAAAAAAGGCAGAAAAGGAGGAAAAAGGGGAAGAAGGGGGAAAACTGGGGAAAAAAGGCGTAAAAAAGGCAGAAAAGGAGGAAAAAGGGAGAAAAAGGGGGAGAAGGGGGGAAGGGGGAGAAAGGGAAAAGGAAAGGGGAAAAAGGGGGGAAAAAGGGGGAAAAAGGGGGGAAAAGGAAAAAGGGGGGAAAAAGGGGGAAAAGGGGGAAAAAGAGGGGAAAAAGGGGGAAAAGGGAAAAGGGGGGGAAAGGGGGAAAAGGGAAAAAGAGGGGAAAAAGGGGGAAAAAGGAAAAAAGGGGGGAAGGAAAAAAGGGGGGGGAAGGAAAAAAGGGGGAAAGGGGGAAAAAGGAAAAAGAGGGGAAAAAGGGGGAAAAAGGAAAAAAAGGGGGGAAAGGAAAAAAGGGGAGAAAAGGGGACAAGGGAAAAAGGGAAAAAAGGGGAAAAAAGAGGAAAAGGGGAAAGGGAGAAAAGGGAAATGGGAAAAAGGGAAACAGAAAGAGGGAAAAGGGGAAAAAGGGAAAGGGAAAAAGAAGGAAAAAGAGGGTAAAAAAGAGGGAAAAAGAGGGAGAAAGATGGGAAAAGAGGGAGAAAGATGGGAAAAGAGGGAGAAAGAAGAAGAAGGAGAAAGAGAAGAAAAGAGAAGGGAAAGGGAAAGGGAAAGGGAAAGGGAAAGGGAAAGGGAAAGGGAAAGAAATGCTATGGTCTTACTAACAAGGCTTGATGATCCTCTTGGCACTTATACTAACTCTGCACCTAGACAACCATTTAAAACCAGTAAATAACAGCTTTATAATCTTCCATCTTTGCCTACAAAACCAAAACACTTAATGATTCAGACAGTCAAGGACTTGTTGCAGGTTATTAAGCTTCAGACAAAATAGACAGGAAAAATTTCAAGTATGTAGTCACTAAGTATTGCAAAATAATAGTTTAGAGCAATGTTGTGGAAAAAAAAAATCCCATATATAATTCTCATATTATAGCTATTTTTAACATTATCAGGATGGGAAAACAGAAGAAAACCTGCTATTAAACACTTGACAAACTCACTCTTATTTAATTTGCAGCTGAATACTCTCCCTCAACATCTCAGTAAGGGAGCTGTTTATTAAAAAAAAAAAAAAAAGGTTGCAATATTTTAGTTACCTTTGCTTCAGTTTTCTAATGCAGATTTTCTCAATAATGCATGCACATAGTACAATAGATTTGGGAGGTGTGCAGGATTGTGATAATTTTTTGCTTGTCCTAAGCTTGTGCTTACACAAGAGTAAAGCATTTCTTCATAGTATTAAAGCTTTGCATTTGAAGAATCCTAGGGTAAGGATTCTGTTTGTTTTGCTCTAAAATAGAGCATATGGTACATGATATGTAACTACTAATAAGCACTGAAGAGTATTTTTTTAGAAAAGAACTTAAAAGAAATAGATGTCAGAAATCAAAACTAATCAGTATTTTTTCATTAATCCACTTTTCAAGTGTGTATCCAGGGTGCACACCATAGAAGATAAATTGTTGAAGGGCTTTTTATTAAGGAGATTTGATAAGGACATTAGAAAGTTATAAATCCCCTAAACCCATCTTATTTGCTTGCATAGCTCAGGAACACTAGTGCATGTGGGTTTGTAAATATGATTCTATAAATTATACCAAGGATTCCTTAAGTTCCAGGTATTTAATCTTTCCAAATTTCATTTTCAGCTCTGGAGCTCTTCCAAATTTAACGTTAAAATCTGTATAATCTTGTTGGGGGTTTTCTTGGCTTTAGTTTTTGTTTTTGTTTTTTTTATATGAAATACCATATTCCTTGGTTCATTTTCCTGACTGAGAAAAAGATATAAATGTCTATTTATTTTCAGCTTTTGTATAGAACCTTAAAGAAAGCAAAAGAGCTCTCTGTATCTTCAAAGAAAACTTTAAATCCTGATAAATCAACAGTTTACCTTCTTACAAGAATAACTTTGTCTGATTAAGACATTTGGCTTCCAAAGATCCTCTAGCTACAACATGAGTATGGAATTCTCACTTAGTATTACGCTGCAAGATTAAGTGACATGATTAATGTTGTCTGTGTGAGATGGCGTGGGTATTTCCAAAACCTTACATTTTTAAAAATATAGCCTGAAGATTTTGTATTTTGAGAGGCCGAAACCCAAACATTAGGAATAAAAAAACAACACTCTGTTACGGGGCCAAGGAACATCTTTATCCTTTGCTTTTCATTGCTCACTGCAGCCTATCTATTAGGGTCAGTTGGAGGTTAAAATAGTTAGTGGATTCAGTTCAGGCTGCCTATAACCTCATGCAGGCAACGTCAATCAGATACATAATCCTGACAGAATTGAGATTTTTATAGTAACAAGTAATAAAAATTATCTTAAAAATTTCATTCTGCACACTTTTGGCATATTACCCAATTTATGTTATGTACCTCAAATGGCATGGATTTGATTCACAAGACAAGATCTTAACTATTCTTTAGAAGTAGACAGCCTCCAGAGAGACTTCTATGCTCTTTTAGTTAATTTTTAAATGTACATCTTAACTTTTTTTCTTTTCTTTTGGTAGTCTTATTAATGCTTAGGCTAATCCCTTTGACAAAATTGTTTTATCAAATCAGAGAAAAGGGATTGGCATTTGCAAACATCTTGATTAGAAAAGTAGTGAGTAACAGTCAAATATTCTGTTCATAGTAATTTACTAGATTCAAATTTAAAAATCTGTAATTACTAAAAGTGACAAATTAATGGAAAGACTAGAAAACATCACTGCTGTGTTTACATTCAGAGGTTTGATCAATAAAACTGCTTTCTTACAATCTGAGAAAAAAATGTCAGGGTCTTAACTTATTACAGACAGCATAGTTATAGATTCCAGATATATTTTAAATATATATTTGTATAAAATTTCAGTGCATATTTTTGGAGCTCAAGCAAATTTGTCCCACTATTTGAAATAGTCTTTTTTAGGTTTGCTGTTTGGAAATTTATTTATTAACTCTGTGTGTTGATTTGTTCATGTTCATACTGTTTTAGGAAGTTGAGAATGACTTATGATCTAAAGATCTGTTTACTAAAGGTTTGATATTACTGTTAAAAAGGCACTGTTGTTTCTGTATCTAATAGTCTAACTAGATATAGAAAATGACAAATACAGTGTGTATTTATTGAGGATTTGATCTTATAGGAACTAAAATAATATTCATTAGTCTAGAGGAACTCTATGTCTTTTTCATGTATAAAGCAAAGCTCATGACAGTTTTTATTAAATCCACTGAAATTCACATTTTCCCCTTTTCACTTTCTGTTCACATGGAATGTAAAATTGAAAATTAGTTGGTTTATTGAATTTAGTTATGGGAAGAACCTTTCCCTTCTTATCAGAATTTTATTCTTTTTAATCACTGGAATTTATTTTCAGACACGTGAAATTTTCTGTGATAAGATGACATCAACAGAAGGTGTTATAATGATGTTGCTCAAACATGGATTGTTTACTTATCAGTCAACATTTAAATGTATGGTTTCTTTTTGTGTATACAAAAATACCTTGCAGCTAATCAAAAGATTAGACACATAATCCTTTTTACACATTCCATACTTCTCATACCTCAAGTCTGTAATAGAAATAAAAATCATGTGGTAACCTAAGGGGAGAGATAATGCAACACAAATTGGTTGTCCAGAGAATACATTTCACATGTCATCCCCAAATTTTCCTCTTCATGGAGAATCTGAGGGGAAGCTTTCTCATCGTTAATGCTTCCTTTTAATAGTTGTTTTCCCTTTCTCAAAGATCTACTTGAGTCCAACCATGGGTTCCTAAACTGACAGGTTTTAAGCTAGAGTGAATTCTCAGTCTTCTAGCCTGACTTCTATATATAGGCTTTGGCATTTCAAGTCATTCATTGGTCTTGGTGTAGAAGTTACTGACTGAGAAATTAGAGTCTGTATTATACAGATCATCATACTATCCATTTTGTCTTGAAAGGTTTTTTAAAAGTCAAAGAATATTGCTGCTATTAATAACTCAATATGAATAGGATTTCAGTATTATTATAATTATTATTTATACTACCTATCTTTTGGGGGAAATAGGACAACTAATTACATTCTGTAATACTAGGAGAAGAATATACACAATTCAATACAATAGAGGGATGTGGCAGAAAGACTACTGACCTAAGGAGATAAAAGCTGTATTCTTGTCTTTCTTTTTCATTTTTTGATAATTTTATGGTGCCTAAAAATAAAAACATGCATGAAATTCATAACAATTTGCAACATCAGGTGGAGTTCATTTTCAAGACACCACCATGAAGTAAATCCACTTTTCTTTATTAGCATGCCCTGTACACTAGGAATAGAAAATAGCAGCTGTTCGGTGGTGTTGCTCCAGGCTAAGGAAAGGTTAATGATATATTTGCTATTTTAAAACTAATGAAGATCATGTGGTAAGTCACATCAACTCCAGCTGAAGTTGCACTTAGCAATTTGCTGTATCTGGACCTGAATTTTATCTGTGCCATAATTCTTGTGAGTACCATTTTTCACTCATTAGTTTGTTTCACACTTGTTATTTTTTGATTTGGATCAAATACATCTTAAAATTTCTTCTTAAAATTTGGTTCAAGGAATATCAGCTAGGAAAGATCAAGGACACATGAATTCTATTCAGAAAATATGTCACAGATATATTCTTTAATATTTAGAGAACAATTGTTTTGTTCTTTGTCTTCTGGCATACTTCAATATTCCTAGAAAGTGTCTATCTCAAAAAAAAAAAAAAAAAAGTTACTTTCTTGGTATTTTTTCCTCCAGTTCAGCAAGAATGTTGTTTTTAGCTCAGGGGTAACATAGAGGTTTTTTATTCTCATATTAACAGAAAGACAAGCAAGGTATATAATTTGCAAAGCCTTGGGCTTGAGACCACCTACTATACACTTCTCAGGGTAACAGTTCAGGATATTATTATATCAATATTTTAGAAGCATTTATAAATATTTCCTTGAGAAATGTTTCATCCCACTGTGGAACTATATATTTTCAGATATAGCCTTGAAAAAGATACTATATTGTTTTAATATGCACTGTAGAAAATCTCATCTACCTCTACTTCAGAGTGTATTTCAGAGTTACAATGCTATCAAGAGACAACTCCTCACTTACTGACACTTTAGCATTGCCACTGATTGGGACTGTGGCTAAGGAAACATGTAAATTCAAAGTAAAAGTAATGACCTATAATTCAAAAGAAGTAAATTTAAATTTTTTTTAACCTTCCCTTCCCCAGTGCCATCTGCACAGTGTATGCAAAACTATTATAGCATCACATTGATTAATCTATTTTTTGACTTTTTTTCTCCCCTAAAACAATACTGAAGCACTCCTGACCCATGTTCTCTTTACCTTGCTAGGTAAGCATTTTCTTACAAAACATATTTTCTTGTATCCACTGCTCTCAGAATCTGTTTAGTAAATCCTTTTTTTCTTTAGAATATTATCATGTTCCCTAATGTCTCTACAGTAGCTGGCTTAAAGAGAAGTTAAAATGAATCAGTAACAAACATAAGAACAAGCACATCTTCTGTCTAACTAACAGAATGTTATATTAAATAACATGCTTCTTTAGGAAAATGTTAGCCAAAGTATTTTTTTACGCAGTATTACCATTTTCTTATATTCCACCCTGTTTTGGAGTGTTCTGTTTGTTTCTATGTTTAGGTGAAACTGAATATTTGATAGCAAATACTCTGAGAGTCAACAAAAATATGATATTTTTGGTTTGAAATCCAACTGTTCTTTTCATAATATAAATCCTATAAATTGACAAAAATACCCACTGAAGAGTCTGAAATATTAGAACATTTATAAAATAGGAATATAGAAAGCTTAAAGTAATAATTGATGTTATAGTTAGAAAAATGAATATAATCTTTAGAATCAACATAAATATTTTAGTTAGGCAAAACCATTTTTCTTTAAAGCATTTCTGGCAAATGTGCAAACAGTCAGTCTTACATAAGTTGGACTGTTTAACTTGGGTTTTGTTTTCCAAATTAATCAAAAATGATCTATAGAGCAAAATAAGATATTAATTGGCATTGCATTTTTCTGAGACGATTTGGAAGAGAAACAGACATTCAGATTAGATTCAGACATTTACACAATTTATTAGTTAATCTACAAAAAAAAAAAAAAAAGGGCAAGGGAATTGGCATCCACCACGTCAGAGCTTCTGTTTTATTATTGCATTAATAAGAAAGTATCTTAGCAATGTTTGCATAATTTTTCAGTAGAAATAGTTTATTTTCTCTGGGTGGGCATGAAGAGGTAGCAAATATGACTAATAAATTAGATGGTGGTTTCAAGAAAGTTTAAAAGGCTTTTTTTTTTTTTTAACATCATAGGAAAAAACTGTAATTTAATCTTTTTGTTCTAATAGCAGCATTGAGTATATTTATTTTTACTTAAAAAGTAATAGAAATTTCTGTATGCCAATTTTTTTATTAAAATCAAAATGATTTTAATAAATCATTTTTAATAAATCATCAATGCTACTAAACAGAGCTGCTCATGCATGAAACAACAGTTTAGAATATGAGTATTACAAACCAAATTGCTTTTCACACTTATGGTACTATTAAAGGTCCCTCTAGTAATGTAATTTAATTTTACAATCTTTTCGTTTGCATACATTTATATATTTTTAATGGAATAACATTTCTTTGAAACAATATAAAGGAAAAAAAAGATTTTTTTTTCACCTTCATAACCTCAAATAGTAGCCTTTTCTGGTACAAATTATTCAAGTAGTGTTAATATTTCAGCCAGATCTGTCTGGCATCAAAAATTATCCTTAATACCTTGAGCTACATAATTCATACAAATTATAAATTAATGAACACTTGGTATTATCTCATGTTTTTCTTTAGTTTTGCAAATTCCTGCCTTGAATCATTTTAAATCTGTGCAAGCATGTTTAACATATCTACTTTTACTGGTTAATTGAAATACATGTAGAAGTATTGATTTTGGTCCTTTTATAAAGGAGTCTGTATGTAAAATTAAAGATGCATTCCTGTTTGCTGAGGTTCAGTCCATCTATTTCCTTATGTATTATTCCTGATATTGGTATGAATTACTGGTTGTAGAACACCTGGACATCAGATTTATTCACTGCACTACAGTTGAGTTGCTTTTATCAAGGTAACCAGCCATCCTTTCCATGCATAGGTAATAATAGCCATGATTTTTTTGTTTGTTTGTTTTTTAGAAAACCACAAATGTCTGAACAAAGATATCTTATCAAGAAGCAAGTTATGCTACAGTGGCATGTCATAAGCATTTTAATTTAATTACTTTGCTTCTGAAAAGATTTACTTTATACTCCATGGATATATTTAATTATACATACATAATTTATATGTATACATATATATGTATAACAAATCATGGAAGGCAGACAAGGGGACTGTGAGAATGAAGATCTTAGGTCAACTGTAAGAGAGGATCTGGCTCGAGACCATCTTAAAAATCTGAACGTGCACAAGTCCATGGGACCTGATGAGATCCATCTGCGGGTCCTGAAGGAGCTGGCAAATGAAGTTGCGAAGCTGCTGGCCATCATATTTGAAAAATCATGGCAGTCAGGTGAAGTTCCTGGCAACTGGGAAAAGGGAAATATAACCCTCATTTTCAAGAAAGGGGAAAATGGATGACCTGGGGAATTACAGACCAGTCAGTCTTACCTCTGTGCCTGGCAAAATCCTGGAGCAGATTCTCCTGGAAGGCATGCTAATGCACATGAGAAACAGCAAGGTGCTTGGTGACAGCCAGCATGGCTTCACTAAGGGGAAATCCTGCCTGACCAATTTGGTGGCCTTCTACGATGGGGCTACGGAACTGATGGACAGGGGTAGAGCCGTTTATGTCATCTACCTGGAGCTGTGCAAAGTGTTTGACGCTATCCCGCATGACATCCTTGTCTCTAAATTGGAGAGACATCAATTTCATAGAGTACTGTGTACAGTTCTGGTGTCCTAAACATTAAAAGGATATGGAACTGTTAGAACAAGTCCAGAGGAGGGCCACAGGGATGATCAGGGGACTGGAGCACCTCCCATATGAAGACAGGCTGAGAAAGTTGGGGCTGTTCAGCCTGGAGAAGAGAAGGCTGCATGGAGACCTCATAGAAGCCTTACAATATCTGAAGGGAACCTACAAGGATGTTGGGGAGGGATTCTTTGTTAAGGACTGTAGTGACAGCGCAAGGTGTAACGGGTTCAAACTTAAACAGGGGAAGTTTAGATTGGATATGAGGAAGAAGTTCTTTATTCTGATTGTGGTGAGGCATTGGAATGGGCTGCCCATGGAAGTTGTGAATGCTCCATCCCTGGCAGTTTTGAAGGCAGGCTTGGACAGAGCTTTGGGTGACATGGTTTAGTGTGAGGTGTCCCTGTCCATGGCAGGGGGGTTGGAACTTGATGATCTTAAGGTCCTTTCCAACCCTAACTATTCTATGATTATATGATTCCAAATGATTCTATGATTTGATGTTTTAAATGCTTTATTTCCATATCACTATTTCTGTTTGAATCACGAGAGTATCATTAAAACTTGAAACAATCTTTTTGTTCTCTGCAGAACCTGCTGGTAACAATCATCCAAATTTCAGCAGAGAATTTGACTCTAAAATGGATTCTAAGATAGAAACATTTTTGGTTTTGTTTCCTAGTTAAGAGTATGTACTCACTGTAGCTGATGTTATCAAAAGTATTTTTTTCATTTAATTTCAATTAATGGTAATTGATTTTCTCTTTGAAATTTGTTGTTCTGGGTTTGGTGCTCTATAGAAAAAAGGACTAGTAAACATTGTTTTTAAAAGAGTTGGTTATAAAATTGGAACTTTCAAATTAGATGTTGAGTTTAGAATCACATGTTAATTTCCAGTCAATGTAGGGTCTTAGCAATTTTCGTTTTGAAGACTAGGGTAACGAACTGTTGTTGTCATGAAATATTTTGAGTTCAAGAAAATAAAAGCACTCTAGGGTTTTTAATCAGCCATTTTAGAAATAATTCTTCCCCTGCTACTATATCATATTAATGGTGAGACACCAGGCAATGATATGCATATTTTACTTTTTTTTCTCTACTTGAGTGAACAAGCAGAAGATCTTTGTTAGAGGGGAAAAAAAAGTTAATTTAATTTTGATGCCATTCTTTGTTCTCCACACTTGTATTATTGTTAACCTCCTTAGAACATTTTCAGCTTTTTTTAATTAATTTATTCTTGCAATACACATTACCTAAGAATTCATATACATTATTGGTGGAGAATTGAGGCATACAGTATCTAAAAGAAGCATGTGAAACCTAGACATGAAAATTGCATGCAATAGAGGTAAGTTTGTTTGGACTATTAACAGCAAGACTTAGGAAGTCATCTACAATGTCTTGTCTCAGTGTTTCTGCCATTCTTTGTTGGCTCCACAGAAACTCTATCCTCTTCTAATGCAGATGAGGTTGAAGTTTAATATGTAGAGCAATACTATCCATTTTATCTATTACTGATACAAGGACAAAGTAAGGAGAATTTTTTTTTCCTTTGTACTATCTCTGCTTAGTCCCCTAAATGATGAGTCAAAAATCCCACAGGAGGTCTGCAGGATAAAATGTATTTAAAGGGGGACTTTTGAATTTATAGGCCTAGTATCCTCATAACATAGGATACTGTGTTCCATAGTTCAGAAAAGCTGCGATGTTACAAATTAGTGAAGCAGCACTATTTAGTACCTTTTGGAAATAGATAAGATACTAACCAAAATGTTATCCATAAGATCTTGCATGTTATGCACTAATATGCTTACAAAACACAGAAAACCATATGCCTTGTGAGGCAGCTAAGATTTGGAAATTAATGGTAGTCTCAGCTGCTCTACACTTTTAAAATATCAAATTATCTATATACATAAGTATATATTTTGACACAGAATTTTGAAATTAAGAACAACTGACAATAAGACCTGGGCCTAATTCAATAATTTTAACAATATATAATCTTAAAATGAAACAAATCTTCATAGTGGAAAGACTTATTTCATGTTCAAAAGCTTTTTGAAGACATACAACCAGACATTTCTCCATTTAAAGACTATTAATGTGTCAGTTGTGAAATATATTCACTACTGAAAATGTCAGTGTATCATTTCACTACTCAGAAGTAAAAGCTCTTTGTAAGACTTGCCTATTATACTGAGTATTATTCATGCCAAGTAACAAGGTAAGTAGGCATTAAATTATATTATCCAGTTCAAAGTAATTGTTACCGAGGAAATATAAAGCCATAGGAACATAAGAACTGCAATAATGGATAAGACTGGTAGTTTATCGAGCCAAATATCTTAACTTTGACAGAGACTCAGGTAGTAAAAGATACTCTTTAGCAGATGATTATTGAACAGTGTTGCCCACAAGAGAAATTGAATGCCTTTTTTCTTAAAGTCTAGCATATACTTAAAGGTATTTATTGTAATAAAATGAAAGTAATCCCAAAGCCAGTTTCTCCATCTTTATCAAAAGACATGTAAGTGAATTTTTAATAGCTTTTTTACATATAGCCTTCATTTTTATTTTGTGTGCATATTATTCTAGCATGCAGACATCACTGCCTGGATTATGATCTCATTTCAAGATACAATTCTCCAGATTTTTAGGGTCTAATTTTTACTTTTCATTTTCTTTTGTAATAACTAAAAATATATCACTGCTAAAGGTATTTCAGGTGCATTATCAACTGAAAAGATGTAGGCAGTCATAAAGGCAGCATGGTTAGAAGAGGAAAATTACTGAAGAGAAGTAAATGTCTGCTGAAAGATACTGACAGAGAAAATGCCTGCCAGCCTGAGAACTAGGCCTCTGAACCAGAAGCATCCTTAAGAAGTGCAACTGGCATTTTTGAAGAACAGCTGGGTTTCTAGAAACTGGAGATACCCTAAGATACTATTGATAAGAGCAAAGGAACTCTAATGGTAACATCATCTGAAAAGGTGAAACATAGTCTGGTAAAAGATGCAAATATCTTCAGAAAGTAAGAACTGGTAAATGCCATTGGCTATTCTAACTTTAAGAAGAGAAAAATAATCTGGAAAAACAAAAATTGATGTGAAAGAACATAAAGAACTTCATCATCTATTGGTGAAAAATGGAAATTAAGAGCATCTATTGGCTGCTTAGAGTGGTTGTGTTCTATGCCCTCTTATGTCTCTGTGATACTGATATTAAATTACTTTATTTTTATTCAAAATGGAGCCTTTCTCTGAGAACTTCCCATGCTACATATACTTTGTAATTCCAGTTGTGTTCTTAGGACAGTGATAAAACCCAGCGCAGGAGAGAAAAGCATAAGAAGGACTGGCATTTTTTAAAACAGTTTCTAACAATGTACAACGTTGCAAACAATTTGCATTCACTTGATTTTGATGCACAACAGGTTTTATGCAGAAGTTTGAACGCATCTGATCTTAGTTTTGTAGTCATGTCAACCTTCAGTAAACTAAATTGCATGAAATACTGCCTTAATGTCAGAATCATATTTTGAAAAGAAACAGGCACAACCTGAAACTGGTCTTTGTGACTTTTAATTCTATTTCATATTACACTTCTTAATGTGCTCATGCTGATGCACAGATTTAGACACTTCTTCAGAAAGTGGTTTTCTTTCATCCGTCCATAAACAAAATTTCCTATCATCAGTAGTTCAGGATGCAGATTAAGTCAGACCAATTTTTATTGTTTTTTAGGAAAGGAATACCATGTTTAAAGCATGGTATAAAAAAAAATAATTACATACTCTTTCATTACAGCTGTATATAAATAATATGAATACTGTATAAACTATCTGCAGAAAAGGACAAGCTTATTTAGTGTAAGAAAAATGTTCTGTATTTAAGCCATTTATTCTATATCTTACAAATATTTCAATCTACCAGAACAATTACTGGTGTCAAAAATATATTCTGTGAAAACAGTTGAAAATTTTACATTTTGTTTTTCCTGCCTTTTTGGGTCCTTCAGCTATTGCTATCTCTCACATATTTTCCATTTCTAATTATTATATTTTAAAGCTTTAACTATGTTATTATGGGTCAGAGAATTAAGGATAAGAATAGAATGTTTCCTAATAACAAAGAGATGTAGCATAGAATCATAGAATCAGACTGCAGTTATACTTCTTTTGAACATTTGCCATTAAAAGTGTATATGGTGTGTTAGACCACAAAAGAATTTGGGAATTAGAATAATTGTCATAAAGATCCTGGCAGAAATCCAGTCTTTCAATGTACTCTCAGAATATAGTGAATATACATGCAACACAGGAGTATCTTGCTTAGAATGAGATCTAGAAAAGTCTCCCCATCAGCTCAAAAAGAGTTAACACTATTTCTGAGCTCCTTGCAAGTGTCTGCATTCAGTAGGGATTCACAATCAAGGTTTGTTTTTCTAAACTTGATAAAAATTAAACAGAAATAAGGAATAAATATTTGAATAGGAAAGTTTGATTATTTCTCTTCTATCTCATTCAGAAATGCTTCTAACTAGAACATGTTAAATGTCTTGCAAAATGTCAGAAATCAGAGGCATACCTGTGACAATAAGAATGATAAAACCCACAAAAGAATCTTTTCTTAATCCTGAGAAACAGACTTTCCTCAAATATAGTGCGAAAATTTGTGAAGGCATGATTGCTATCGTATTATTATTTACATGAAAAAACAGAAAAAAAGGTTAGCTCATTGTGGATGTTGTTCTGGGGCTGGTTTTTGTTTGTTGTTGTTGTTTTTCAAGAAATTGCAAGAACAAGCAGACTAAGTGTAATAATAATTATCCTTGAATGATGACTAACTCTCCAGAAAATGAGGTTGCGTATGCAAGAGTAAATACACATAAGTTTCAAAAAAAGTCTGTGGCCAAACTCTACTGTGTCAAAAAGTTTTAAATACAGAAAGAACAATATTTGCAAAGTTGCATGTTGGAGATTCCAGAAGATTAAGCAATAAAAAAACTGGGACATTCTGCTTGTAACCATGTGTTCTGGTTTGTTGTTTGTTGTTTTTTTTTAAATACAGCAGGGAAGGAAAAAAAAAAAAAAAGCCAAGTTCAATGGTAAACCAGAAAGTTCAACAGCTGTAGAAGAAAATATACATGGACCTTGAAGAAAGGAAAGTGAGGGTGAGATCCTAAAGCTATGCTTTTCCCCCCTGGTTAGTAATTTTTCTGTCAAAAGTTTTAAGATGGAAGTATTATCTAAGAGGGCTCCTTAAATCAAAATATTTGTTAATTTTCCATCTCAACTATTATTTCACATGTTCTGCCACTGAAGTTGCCCAGTATAAAAAGATACACTTGGAATTCAGGGATGATTACTGCTTTTAGAGCTCAGTAGAAGTTTTACTTTTTAAATTAGTAGAAATATACTTATGGGCCATAGTTCTAACTGCTGTTTTGAAACATCCATACACAAATATTTATCAATCTAAATATTAATAAATTATTTTTGTAATATTGTTAGCCTTTTTCTCATACCTGATGAAGATGCTCCCTGTGCAACTTTTTTTTACAGTACTTCTGACCATTTTTACTCAGACTGCATTTTTCCACTATTATGCTTTTTGACTACACTTTTTCATCACTTGATCAACTGTGATTAGCATGTAACTCATTACAATAAATGTTCTTGCTTGAAGCAGCACACATATAAAACATGAGAATAAAACTGTGTCTCACCATCCGTCATCCCTTTTATAATACTGTATCTTTTATAGGACTACCTAGTGTATCTCACTTTGCATCTGTATAGATCATTTGGATATTTTAAGAAGTCAACTTTTAATTTGTTACAGACTCCACAATAGTTCATGAAGGTCTTGCTACTGTTCAGTAGGTTTAGCTCTTTGCTTCCAGAAATGGATGTTTAAAGATTTAGAAGAGAAAGAGTTAAAATAAACATTAAAAAGCTTTCAGGATAAAATTATGTAATTACATATGTCAGTCTACTGATACTCTTGTGATAAACAAAGCTAGAGGGTGTTGGTGGTAGAAAACCTTTCTTCTTGTCTTATTGCCTTATTTCAGTGTGGGTCGGGGAGAACTGGAAAAAAATATGAAAATCAGAGCAGAATCAGAGATAGCAAATGAAAAGTTGGGGATATAAGTGCATTTTCATATAAGGAACATGGGAAAGAGTGGGCGTTTCTTAGTAAGTAAATGCTAGAAAGACATATAATATACTTATATAAAATAATAAATGCTGTATAAACAGTAACTGGGGATTCTCATCTTCCTCTGAAAATCTTCCTCTCTAATACCACTTAAATAAAGTTACAATTAATGAAATTTAATTATTTCCAAAGAGATGCAAGGAATCACTTCTACCATATCAGGAATAATTTTATTTTGGAACTGATTATTACAGAATATGTCTGATGCCACAAATTCAAAAATTTGGAAAAAAGAGATTGCCTTATATATGAATGCCTGTGATAAAATAGAATGACAACAGTTGATTCTAAAATAAATTTTTGGAAAACAGTTTAGACCTCATTCTTTCAGTCTTACGCAAATCTCTAGATAAGTTCAAGAGGTGTTTACATGCTGAAACAGATTATTGCATATCCACCTACTGTCAGGGTTTCACCTTGATCTGAAAATGTTGGTGCTAGCTTTTGTTAGTCACCAGTCTAGATGCAGCCAACTTTCCTCTACCCTGGGGATTTCTACTAAGGGGTATCTACTAGTTCATCCACAGTTCTTCATTAGCTATCTGCTCTGTTTTGTTAACAGAATTGAACACCAGGATTAAGGTGTGCTGTATTGTTTTCCTTGTGCTGGCTCCTTCACTCTACAGGGAGAGAAGGAAGGGAGAGCATTGCTGGCCTAAAGGCAGATGAGTATGTTCTTCTCAAGAAAAAAAGCTATATTGAATATTAGGTGGGAAAATGGCAATGAGAGACAACAATATACTAAGGATCCTAAAGCACAGAAAGTTTAAGAGACTTGTGAGAAAGTATAGCTTCAGGAATTATGGAAAACAACTTTCTTAGAAACCTGGAAAGGCCAGAAAAGAATTTGTTACAACCTTACAAGTCCTTGAAAGTTGAATTGATCAACAGGAAAAGACCAACCATATAAAACTTTTGCATTTGTGTTGTCTAGCCTGCTTACTTTTAAAAGTTACAGTGTTCAAATTCAGTCTCTGATGGTTTTTTTTTTTTGCTGATTTTTTTTATGTCCTACACTTTCTATGATATTAAAAAAAAAAAAGAAAGAGTAAATATGACACTAATATTATATCTTAGTGACTACCCTTCACATGTTTTTTATCTGAACTAGCCTTGTGAACAAGATGGTCCCCTTTGCACAGTTAATTAACTTGTTCATCTCACACTTCTTACACTTAAAACAAAGAGTTTCTTTCTGTTTACTCACTTAAAGTCACTAAGAATGTAGTTTTTCAATTTTGCCCCTTGCTTCTACCATCATCAGAATAGCTGAGGTTATTTTTTTCTTAGTCTGACTGGTGGGAGAAGCAAAAGAACTACTCCTGAGGGCTACGTAAATGTTCAATCAATCAGCAGAAAGACTTGCTGTGAAATAAATACTATCACATTCTTTATAGGACTAAATCGGAAAGTTCAAGCTTTTCCACCTTCCTAGCTTCAGTGCTACCAAGCTTCATTCCTTTCAGCATCATCCCAAAGTCCCAAGACCAACCCTTAAGCTATATTCACTAATTTCCAAATACTCAGCATCAAAGTTACAGATGTAATTCTAAATAGCCTTGACACCCTTGTTTTGTGTCTGAACAGATGAAATAAGTAGGCAGACTGCCAAATATTTCTCCAGAGCAGTTATTTCCCTTTCAGCTATATAATTTTAATTTACATGGAAATCATTGATACTTTAAAATTGTACTTGTGCATCAAGCTTGTTTATTTTCTATCCCCTTAATATGTTGTAATAAAATCCAAGTCATTGATTGTTTGAACAAATGTAATTGACTCAAAAAAATGTAATTTGGATTGAGTGCCTCAAGTTCCTCTGAACTGACCGAAGCCCAGCTGCTGGAGCTAGACCCATATAAATGTTTTGCATTGAGCATATAAATATGTTGCATTGAACAGTACTCCACCAATTTCACATTATGGTCTACTGAATAACAGACTGAGCTGTGTGCAATTATGTCACAAATGCCTTTTTATTCTTTTGGATACACATAGGATTATAAGTGTGTATAGATTTGGATATAAGATACTTGTGTTTAAAAACATGCAAAACCTATTCAAAGTACATTACCGAGACTAATGTATCAAATATCTAACAGTTTTAAAGAGCTGGAGTTTTATTATAGTTTATTTCCCTTGTCCTTTTGTGCCTTTCTCACTTTCTATTCTTCATTTAGATACTAGATACAGAAATAAACATGAAATTTCCCTGAACTAGTCATTCAGCACTCCTTTTGTAGTCAACAGAGAAATAAGCACCTTGGGGTATAATTTCCCTTAAAGTGGAAATCCCAGATAAATCAGATTTTAAAGCTTCTTAAAAGCCTCTTTCTTCATCAACAGTAGAGAAGGAGCCTATGGTGACAAGCAGCAATGTCTGCATTATAGATAATCTAAATTTAGCTTATTCATTTTCTGTCTTGAGTGCCTTCAGGAAGAATCACAGCATTTTGAGCTCGAACCTAAACTGCAGAAGCCAAGGAGCTCAGCAACTCCTGAGAAAGGCCATTAGATTACATCTTTAAAAACAGATTTAAACACATTTTTCAATTTCTTCCTGTCTTTACCTTGATGTCATGAGAACAAATGATTGTGGGTTCTGCGAAGGAGGATGATAACTTTTGTTGGTAGTAGAATGGTGCTGGAAATGTCAGCATGGCAATAACAGGAAAAAACACAACCAAGCAAAAAAACAACAACAAATACAATGGAGAAAAAGCACACACACTGTTCTCATGAATAAGAAGGCCTTTAACTAAAGCCCCCTTCATTTTCCTTCTTCTGTCACAGTTACAGAAGATGTGCTCATACTTAGAAAAGGCATTGTACATGTTTTGGCTCTTACGTAACTACTTACTCTTCAAAACGCATGGTGTAGTTCCATACATTTAAAACTTCCCCATTTTTCTTTGTTGTTCTGACTTCAGGTTGCAAAAGGCCAAGTTTTGTGAATTCCAAACTTCACCAGGAGCAAACATTCAATATGTGTCATCTGTTTCAAATGTCTCTTCCCTGGTTTCTTTACATTAATATTTCTGGAGGTTTTTTTTAAAAAAAAAGTTCACAAACTCTGAAATTATTTTCTTATTTTTTTATAAATAAAGAACAGGGAGTAAGGAAATGTTTAAATATTGAAAACAGCCTTTGAAAAGCTGTGAAATTTTTGTAACCATAGATTTTAGCGAATAATTTTAGACTCATATGCTAACTTTTCTGTTTCTTTCAGAAGCTGCTGTTCTAACAAGTTAACCAGCAATGATGCTTACAGGGTACTTACAGGATAAACATAGGATGCACTGTTACAAGGAAAAGATATCTGAACATATTTTAGTTGTTTATTCCACATTTTTAAAGCAAAAGTCTCATTCAGAAAATCTCAGACTTCACTATGCTATGAAGTCTTAGTGTAATTTACCTATACAATCCATATTTATATAATATACAATTTAAATCTTGTTGATACTTCTGTTGAAGCTGCAAAGGATATGCAGCTAAAACTGTTAATGTTGATTTGTTATATTAAAATGCTGGAGAGAAGAAAACTCTTCTAAGAGGAAATTCCTATACAAAATTTCACAAGTGCCAGAGTTTATATTCTCTAATATTTAAATGGAAGTCTTACATAAAACATTAACAAGTCACAGACATGAACGCTTGCTTGGATGTTTTGGTTTTTTTTTCGCCCTGGCTGCAATAATCTCACCTTGCTGCGCAGGCAGGGTTCAGTTTACTGAAAGGCTTGCTTACATGTACCAGGGGCAACAACTGGAGCTATGAAAGTTAGATTATCAGATATTTTCTTTTAGAATCACTGAACACTATCCAGTGGTGCCTGAAAATTTGAAATGTTTCATTTTAAATCAAAATATTTAAATAGTATAATATGTAATAGCACAGGAATTAACCCAGTTTATCCTAAATCTGTATTACAGTAATCAGCCTCATCCCCAAAACTTCCATGTTTTTTCTGACAAGACTATGCAAAGTTTTAGTACTACTAGGAGTGGGCTAATGATCCAGTAACCTATAATTAAAGAGGTTTGCTTCCACTCCCTGATCATCTCAGTGTTTCGAGTTTAGGAAGGAAGGCCATGTTAAGGAACACAGGCATAAACCCCGTGAATTTAAAAAATGGTTGAGGGATTTTCTAGCCTCTGAAGTTAGTACATATATATATGCAAAAGACTGAGTTTAGCTATTACAGAGTAGACAGGTCCTCTAAGGATTTTAGATCGTTAAATTATTAGCTATTATAAGTCACATATTTCCCTTTTTGTAGACACCTGAAAAATAAGTAGAAAGCTATAACGCATCTGTCTGTACAGTATCAATGGTCAGATAGTGACAAAATTATCCGCAAATCATTTGTACTGGTGACAACAGAATGTGCAAGAAAATAAACAAGGTAAGTATTCTGAGTAAGAGATGATAAAATACGGAGCTAGTCAGAGAATGGGAAAATATTAATGTATAATTCACCCACTAAAACCATTAGAATCTATGTCCGAATGTATTTACAGAAAATGGTATAACCAGATCTAAGTGTAATAATTTAAAGACATTCATTCTATTGTTGCATTTTTCAATTAAATTGTATAATCAAAACATTTTTTTTAAATATACCAGTCACACCTGTTTTAGCTTTATTTTTCAGTCACACCCATTTTAGCTTTATTCTTCGTGATCAAGATCTAACAAAGTATTTGGAAAAATCATATTAGAAACTGACTTCTGTATGTTTGCCTGGATGTAAAGACTTGCCTTCCCATCAAACCCTGTTGTCACTCCTGACCAAACCAGTTCAGCCAAACTGTCACTGAAGAGATACAGGCTTTCAGCAGGCATAGGCGAATGCTGGCCCTGCTCTTTGCCACTGCTTCTGTGCACCTGATAAAAGCAGTGACTAAGAGCAGCTCATGATGTCATATAAAACTGGAAAAGCTTTCAAATGTAACCAAATATGCAAGTAAAAAAATAGTATGAGCAGCAGAATAATTCTTAAGGTTACTACTAGCAATAAGAATACTTTGTTTCCATACCAATGCAACTCGGGTCACTTTACCAACCTTGGTGGTATTCCTATTCTATAGGATGGAAGAGTAGGGAACTTGTGCCATCCATTTACAAGGCTCAAATTGAAGTTATGGGAACTGATAAAGAAAATGCATCCTGAAAATAAGAAAAAAGCTAACTTAGTGAAAATTATTAGTTTAGAAGACAGGTTGGGAAAACAGCTGGCTTTGTCAGCAATTATAATTTTTATCTGCAGAATTAGACCAGTTGTAACATGCCTTCCTAGTGTTCAGTGGATTTGTGCCGTGGCTTGTTACAGATCAAAATTACTGACTTTAAAAACAAAGCTTGGAAGGTGGATTTCTAATTCTTTATCCGATCACAGCTCTATAAAAGGTTATTCCCACATTAATTTTTTTTTTTTTTTGAAGTGTAACAATGTAACAGGTTCTGAAATGGGATAAGTGAAAAAATCTACATGCTCTTACAATTCAATGACATAACCAGACATGAAATATTAATGTTGTGGAAATGGAGCTCCATTATTACTTCTTTTAACAAAACTAAAGTTTGTTAATAATTTTTGGATAACCTAGAGAAATAGGGAACTTCTCATTTACTTAGAAGATTCAATTTGAAATTAATTCCATGGAGCATCCCAAGGGTGTTTGGATTTTTTCAGAAAAGAAGTTCCACCCATTCCCACTGCATCACTTCTTCAAATTGTGTTGTGCAATTAACATTCCATGAAATGCCTTCCAACAAAGCTACAAATACCTGACTTTACAGTGGATAATGAGCACAAACAAACCTGAAATGAAGCTCTCTCCCTGCCCTCAATAATTCAAAGACATTCAGTTAATGTTTTGTCTATGCCTTTTGGTAGTGGTGGTATAGATGTCAGTATATATATGCAGTTAGCAAGAAAAAACAAACACAAAAACCAAACAAAACCAAATCCAACCAGCCAAAAGGAAAAAAAAAAAAAACCACCAAAAAAACAAAACCAAAGCCCAACCTTTTATCAGTGTTACTTTTCATACCTCTGCTTGTAAAACTGAACGGTGTACAAGTATAAAGCAATTAGGTGGAAAGAAAAGATCTGACACTTCTTATAACATTTTTCAGTCTTTGACAGGTCTGACAAAAATAAAATCATGTTTGGGAAAAAAACACAAACAAAACCCCAAAACAAACAAAATAAACCAACCCTCCCCCCCCCAAAAAATACCACCACCACCAACAAAAAAATCCTTAGTTTATGCCACATCAGCTTGTTTCAAAATGTGTGCCAAATGTAGAAGAAACAAATAAAAATCTGTATATAGAATGTAAAAAAACCCCAATCCCTGAAAATAAAATCAACCTAAATTAGTTTGATGTAGAGTAATAAAGGACCTTTAATTTAAATCTTATAAATTCTCCAAGTAACCACAGATAATGGTAGTAAATTAGGTAGATTCTATAATGATAACCTGGTAGAGCATGTATCAATAAAAGTACTTCCTATTTAGAAGAAATCTTAACATCTTATGTTACTGTTATGGGGAAAACAGAACACTATACAGTCAGATGTGGCAATTTCCAGGCATAAAAGTTAGTAAGACACTGCAATGAACAGAACACTGCCTCTATTAAAAGCACTACTGATTAACAGGATTCTAAATAGAGGTGAAGATATTTGGATTGTAGTATTGATATTCTTAATACATGGAGTCAAAAAGAAAGGAAAGACATTAAAAAAAAACAACAAAACCCCCGAAACTTTTCACAGTAGAAAAAAAATAGAAAATAAATTGGGATACAACAATCCAGTCCAAATATGAAGTATTGGTTATCTGTTTCTAAAAGCCATACTGGCACTTACAGCATCTTCCTTATATATTTTTGTTAATGAGACTAAATTTAGAGTATTCTTCGTTATCACAGGAGCTGGAGTAAAATCAGCTCTTCCACTCCATCTGGGAAACTGATCACCAGAGACTGAAGCCGTAGCTCTCATGGGATGATCAGTCTTGGCCCTTGCTCCCCTCTTCAGTTCACTCACCCGTTCCTCCAAAGCTGAAGTAAGTTTTCCATCCCACTTTGTCATGTCTTCTCCTTGGTCCCACAGGTAAAACCATAGGGTACCCCGTGGCGTACACGTCCTGTATCTCCTCTCTTGAACAATAGGATGCCTTTTGTTAACAGCTGAGACGTGTGTTGGTACACGTGAGGAGCTGGATAAATCGGATAGATCGTCCCTCAATTGTTTGAGGTCCTGGGACAGTTTTTCCACAGCTGAGATGATGGAAGGGGTGAGATTGTCTTCGAACTCTTCAAGTTTATGAACCATTTCATCCACTGTTAGTGGTACTATGTCATTCCAGGTTACTGTTGCCAATGAATGGGCATATGATGACAGTGCATTCCGTGTAAGTTTCGCCACATGGGTCGTGTACATTCAACTTCCTCTGGATCTATGGGTGTATCCCCGTTATTCAGCTTGATATGATAGATCATCTCTACGATGGCCGATTCCCTCAGAGACTGGATGCCTTTGTCTATAGTAGTCCACTTGGCCGAATGACTTATAACATCAAACTTGTACAGAAACCTTTCTTTCACAGCTGCCAAGAGCCGCCTCCAAAGGCTGAGGGACTTTTTCTCTCTTGCAATTGCTTTGTCAATTCCCCCTTCTCTAGCAAGTGATCCCAGCTGCTTGGCTTCTGTACCTTCTAGCTTGTGACCATCGGCCCCATTGTCCCAGCATCGGAGTAACCAGGTGATGATGTGCTCCCCTGGTTGACGGGTAAAATCTTTTCGCATATTCCGCAGCTCGGTTGAGGTCCGAGGTCGAGAAGTTACCTCTTCTTCTTCTTCTTCGTCATGTGATGATGACTCCTGATCAGATTCTGGACCGGGTGGTGAATTCATTGGTTCTTCATCTCGCTTCACCCTTCTTGCCTCCTTTTTGCTTGTTCTCTTCCGTACAGGGGCAACCGATACTGGTACGAATTGGTCTTCTGGTTTGGCTGCAGTGATTATCACTGTGGTTTGAGTAGCAACTGTACTTGTTACTGGGGGTGGTGAAACTGCTGTGCTTGGAGCTGGGGTAACCGCGCTGTCTGTTGCAGTTGAAGTTTGAGCAGCTGCTGTACTTGCCACTGGGACAGCTGTGCTGTTCATTGCAGCCAAAGTTTGAGTAGCGACTGTTGCTTTGCCCTCAGATCCGCCGACATTCTTTTCCTTTTGAAGGTACTGGATAGTGTTGAACAAGGCCCTGTAAGCATAGGCCAAGCCCCAGCACATTGCCGTGATTTGTCCATCTCTGGTATGGCCAGAATGACCGCACACCTCATTTAAGTGTTTTACTAATTCTTCTGGATTTTGCAGTTGTTCGGTGGTGAAATTCCAAAGTACTGGAGGGGCCCACTGACCTAGATACTTGCCCATACTGTCCCACACACCCTGCCACTCATGGCTGTCCAGCCTCAGGGAAAATTTCTTGGTCCTCCTACATCATCGTCTGACCCCAGACAAGACCCAAACCTGACTCTGCTTAACTCTTGAAATCAGTCGTGGGCAAAACACACTCCGTATGCATGCTAGCATGGTGATTCCCACCACCATCAGCAAACAAGTCTCAACAGCATTAAAAGGCCATTCAAAAACTTCAAAACTCTCAAATGTAAATGGTCTGGGGGGGACAACTGGGAGGGTAAAAGGATGTCTCCTTCACAGGTTGAGCACCTGAGAAGGAGAAAAAAGATGTGTAATTGCTAAGCACCTCCATCATATACCTCCCAAAGTATAAAGGTGGTGACCACACTGGGAACATAAGCCAGATCAGTTTCATGATCAATGATTCTATTGTATTACAAGTCATTACCATAAAGTACAATGAGACAAAAACCTTAGCCCAAGCCCCTCACTTGAAAAACACTAATACAGCAAATACTGGATGGAAGGAAGGTATGATATACTGAAACTGTGAGATCAAGAGGAACAACCTTGAGAGCCAATAAATCAGCATTGTGACGACTATCAATCCAGTCAGATCCGTCGTTATCTCAACCCCTCATGCCCCACGTTGGGCGCCAAAAAGAACTCTTGTGGTTTGAAGCCAGTCAGGCAACTTGTTCACTCACTCCCAGTGAGTGGTGCCTGGCTGACAACAATCGAGGCCGCCCCCCCACCCCACCGGAGCTCTCCCCTTCCCCACTCCCGGAGGAACGGGGAGGAGGATCGAAAGGGTGCAACTCCTATGGGTTGAGACAAGAACAGTCCAGCATCCAATGTACAACACAAATCACCACCGCTACCACCAACTACAACAATGATAAGGGAAAATAACAAGGGAAGAGAATACAATACCACCGGCCAAGAAACAAGTCCCACCCAGAAGCCCGTGTCCTTCCGGGTAACTCTCAGTTACCCCCCACCCTGGGCATGACGTGCTGTGGTATGGAATACCTCTTTGGCTAGCCTGGGTCAGGAGCCCCATCTCTGCTTCCTCCCGGCTTCCCCTCCTCCCTGGCAGAGCATGAGCCTCACAAAGTCCTTGGTCAGGGTAAACATCACTTAGCAACAACCAAAAACATTGGTTTCACCAACACTGTTCCCAGGCTGGAAGTCAAAACACAGCACTGCACCAGCTACCATGAAGGAGAAACATGACTGCTACTGCTGAACCCAGGACAATATCTTCAGGGAATAAATTCTACATCTCTAATAGCAGGTTTCTACCCCTCAAGGTTTAAATTTGTATTCTCAATTTCTTATTTTACACCAGAGAATTTGAATATCTCTATTAGTCACTAGAAAACATTTTTTAGTTCTCTTCACCCTGTAAGTGCAACCATCCCTAACAGCTAAGCTGTGGACCCAGTCTACTAATGTTTTGGCGAAAAGGCAAATGTGCAGAGAAACTGAAGCTCTTCTGTAGTATCTCAGATGTCTAGAGCATATAAACATTCAGGACACTGCTGCGTGGATTAAACAAAAAAAAATAAAAACTGTACTTCACATACTTCCAGTTATGTAAAGTGGAAAAGCAACTGTTACTTCTGATACCCAAAGTAAACATAAATCTAGCAATAAAATTGAAACTAAGCTTACCCTTCTTCCACTGAGGATACATTTGAAAGCTCTTTCTCTCATCCAACCGACTACCTGTTTCTTTAGTCAGTAGAAGTCAACATTTCAGACTTTTTTTTCTGTTAAAAAAAAACAATTAAAAAAAGTCAGCTATTACAGCCACACTGCCCTTTTTGGCAGATATTTGGACAGTCCAGATCACATAATAATTCGTGTCACCTGCTTAATTAAAATAATGGTTTTCCTCCTATGGAAAGCAATGCTCAGCTAGGAGGCATTTTCTGTGTTTACCCATTGACTCATCCCCCCCCGGAGGTCCGGGGGGAGCGGGTCTTCTAGCACTCCCTGCACGGTTCACAGGAGAACTCACAGGCCCTCCAGAGGTTGAAAAGTGAAACAACAATAAATTTTATTGCAAACTTCCCTAAAACTGCGTCTGGAGGTGTCAGTTCTTATTACAAAGTATCCCAAGTAGAAGGAGAAAAGTAGAAAGGAAAGAAGGAACGAAAGCAGTGAAGTAGGATCACCACCCCAGGGATCCAGTGATGTCTTCTTGGTCAGTGAATGCAAATTTTCTAGTTACAGTTCTTTCAGTTGGGGTCTTTGCAGTGACCCACCAGAACCCAGGGTGGAAGGACTCTCACCACACGGCTGCCTTTTCATACGCCTCCCACAGGTGAGACTCATTCGCAGGGGATCTGGTGAGCCCCAGCCCCAGATCATGTTGTGCCCTGACGTGCGCCGCAGTGTCTGTGTCGCTGTCTCCGGGCACTTTGTTGCCCAGGAAGTTGATCTCAGGCCTCTTAGGACAGACAACACAGGAAAACATCCCCCACCTTCTCAGAGCTTGATTCCTGCTCTGCCCCCTGCCCCTGTTTGCCCAAGCAGTAACGAGCGGTCAGTTTCTTTTATCTTTTGAGCTGTTTTGAGACAAACACAAAAAGGGACTCCTGACCATCACACTTACCTAATAATCAACTTTGATAAAAAATTCTCCTTCTTCCCTTAGGTACTGGGACTGCTTGGTCTGCTCCCATAAGGATTGTCTAGACTTTACATTGTATAGATTTATTTTTTATCACAGTATCACAGTATCACAGTATGCTAGAGATTTGAAGGGACCTCAAAAGATCATCTAGTCCAACCCCCCTGCCAGAGCAGGAACACCTAGATAATGTTACACAGGAATGTGTCCAGGCGAGTTTTGAATGTCTCCAGGGAAGGAGACTCCACAGCCTCCCTGGGCAGCCTGTTCCAGTGTTCCATCACCCTCACTGAGAAGAAGTTTCTTCTCAAGTTTAAGTGGAACCTCTTGTGTTCCAGTTTGTACCCATTACCCCTTGTCCTATCATTGTTTGTCACTGAGTAGAGCCTGGCTCCATCCTCGTGACACTCCCCCTTTATATATTTATAGACACTAATAAGGTCACCCCTCAGTCTCCTCTTCTCTAAACTATAGAGACCCAGCTCCCTCAGTCTTTCTTCATAAGGTAGATGCTCCACTCCCTTAATCATCTTAGTTGCCCTGTGCTGGACTCTCTCCAGCAGCTCCCTGTCCTTCTTGAACTGAGGAGCCCAGAACTGGACACAATATTCCAGATGCGGTCTCACCAGGGCAGAGTAAAGGGGAAGGAGGACCTCTCTCGACCTACTAACCACCCCCCTTCTAATACACCCCAGGATGCCATTGGCCTTCTTGGCCACAAGGGCACAGTGTTGGCTCATGGTCATCCTGTCGTCCACTAGGACCCCCAGGTCCCTCTCCCCTACACTGCTCTCTAACAGGTCGTTCCCCAACCTATACTGGAACTTGGGGTTGTTCCTGCCCAGATGCAGGACTCTACACTTTCCTTTGTTATATTTCATCAAGTTATTCCCTGCCCAACTCTCCAGCCTGTCCAGGTCTCGCTGGATGGCAGCACAGCCTTCTGGCGTGTCAGCCACTCCTCCCAGCTTAGTGTCATCAGCAAACTTGCTGATAGTACACTCAATTCCCTCATCTAAATTGTTGATGAATATATTAAATAATACTGGTCCCAGTACTGACCCTTGAGGCACTCCACTAGTTACAGGCCTCCAACTAGACTCCGCCCCATAGACTACAACTCTCTGGCTTCTCTCCTTCAGCCAGTTCACAGTCCACCTCACTACCTGATCATCCAGTCCACACTTCCTCAATTTAGCTGTGAGGATGCTGTGGGAGACTGTGTCAAATGCTTTGCTGAAGTCAAGGTAGACCACATCCACCGCTCTGCCATCATCCATCGACCGTGTTATTTCCTCATAAAAGGCTAAGAGATTGGTCAAACATGATTTCCCCTTGGTGAAGCCATGTTGACTGCCCCTCATAACCCTCTTATCCTTGATATGCCTTAAGATGGCACCAAGGATAAGGTGTTAAATTATGTTTATATGTTTATAAATATGTTTATATTTATATTTGCTTCAAACATATAAACAAACTAAATATTTGTACCTTGTTATTGAATCTTTCTTTCTGAAACCAGACATGGAACAATGGAGTGACAAGGGTTGAATTATTTAACCATAGTCTCCTTTTGTCTATCAGAACTGTGACATTTATAGAAGGTATATTAAGCTTATGTAAATTTTCACAGAGGGTACATTGCCTTGAAAGGTTTAAAAACACCTATTCAATGCAATAATCAAACTAACCAATAGTTACAAAATTATTTTTATGAATAATTGGAATGTCATTTACCTTTTAATTAAAACCAGACAGGGACATCTATTTTGTACCATTCAGAATATTTCACCACAAATAACAGATGATTTCAAACCAAAACATAAGTTTAAGAACTTCAATTATGTATGTCCTGGGTTCAGCATTAGCAGTCATGTTTCTCCTTCTTGGTAGCTGGTGCAGTGCAGTGTTTTGGCTTTCGGCCTGGGAACAGAACTGATAGCGATGTTTTGGTTTGGCCAAGGACTTTGTGAGCCTCATGCTCTACCAGGGAGGAAAGGAAGTCAGGAGGAAGCAGAGACAGGACACCTGACCCAAACTGACCAAAGAGGTATTCCATACCACAGCACCTCATGCCCAGGATGTAACTGGGAGTTAGCCGGAAGGGCTGGGAGACTGCAGGGTTGGAGGAGGTATCGGTCAGAGTTTGGTCGGGCTGTGGGGGGGTGAGTTATTGGTTGGCTGGTGGTGAGATGTTGTATTCTCTTCCCTTGTTATTTCCTTTATCATTGTTATTATTGGTAGTAGCAGTAGTGATTTGTGTTATACCTTAGTTACTAAACTGTTCTTATCTCAATCTGTGGGAGTTGCATTCTTTTCGATTCTCCTCTCCGTCCCTCCGGGAGTAGGGGGAGGAAAAGAAGGGGGGGAGTGAGTGAACGAGTTACCTGACTGGGTTTAAACCACAACAATGTAGAAGTGTGAAAAGACTCAGAATTATTCCCTTGAATAAGTAAGTACTACAGAGTACAGAGGTCTGTAAGGATGTTGAAACAGAATTTGAGTAGACAAAAGTTTTGGCATGAGTGGGTCAAAGAAAAATAATCTTTCCTCAGAATACTTCCTACCACCAGAGCTAGCACTATTTTGTTAAGCAACAGCATCCTAAACTCATTTTTTTCAGTCACATAGTTTAATGTATCTGACAGGAAATTCCCCCAAAGCCATCACTGTTTCTACTAGGCATCCATTCAAGTATTATTTCTCTCATTCAGTTATAAAACAAGTAATGTATTCCTCCCCCTCCCAGAGTGTTTAATCATGGATTTTTACCGTGTATAGCAAATCCAATTTCTTTTCCTCCCTAACCCTGTAAGATGACACTTGGTACTAGAAAGTGTCTTCTTTCTATTGATTTAGAATAATAACTTAAAAAAATTAACAAACAAACCACATGACACTTAGCAACCTACTATGTAAGCAGATACAGATTGATTATTACCTGCATGGGTAATAAACAGAAATAACCAGTGTAGATTCTGAACTGGGCTTGCATTTAAACAAAATTTCCTTCATAAACAGAAACCTTTGAAATAATATTTCTTTACATATAACTGTACCTTATTGGTACACTTTTAAATGGTAGGTGACGTTATAAGCCACTACTTCTTTTACTAAAACCTGTTCATGAATCTTCACTGAATAAAAGCAAGTTGGAAGCAAGTAGAAGTTAACAAGACATAGTGATTTTCATTGTTTTGGCTATTTTTAAAGAAGTTCCTATTAGGCTATCTCAATCCAAGGTTAGCATGAACTTGCCTACACAAGTAATAAATTGCCATTAAAAAAATCCATAATGTTTCTAGAAATACATAAGATTGGAATTTCTCAAAAATATCTGAAGGAGTTTCATGAAAAGATCAGTTTGCTGCACTCTTCTTCTTGAACAAGTCTTTGCACAAATTACATAGCATACTTGCATAACTTTTTTCCATCTGTCACTTTCTTGTTAATATAAGGAGCATTTGTTATTTACAGTAATGACTAAATTTTTAATTGGTTATGTCCTAGTTGCATGTTATTTGTTCATTATGTGACTAGAAATTCATTCCCACAAAGGCACACCAAGGCATGATGGCCATCTGGGGAACTCCAATAACCTAATTAGGGGAACAAGCCTCAACCCAAGGGGGTGTCAGTCTCTGGCACCTGCAAAACTTCTTCCACTTCCTCTTTTTCCTTCTCCTCTTCTGATCTTGGTGTTCTCACTGCTGTCTCTCACTCCTTTTTGTTCCCTCTTCCTCTCTCTCTGTGGTGTTTTCTGTCCTTTCCCAAATATATTTTTATAGAATTACCACCAGCAGTGCTGATGGGATTAATTCTTATGTGAGGTAGGTCCACTGAAGAGCTGGCACTCTGGCCCATGGCCTTTTTTGACAGATGCCACTCCTAAACATACCCCAATCCAACACACATTCCCCAACCTTTGCCACAGACACTCAATCCAGGTAAAGTGCTCAGGCAGTACTTTTCTGTGATCTTTGCTGGTTTAAACAATTTTTTATTCCTCTTCTGTTTTATACCTCACAGGTGAAATAAAGAAAAGAGATGATGGCTATACAACTGGTGAAGGGTATATTATCACAAATGAAGCAAAACCCCCAACATTTTACAACTGCATTCGTACATGTATTTAATTTTCTGGGATTCATGTAGGCCTTTGGATGGAGGCTCATGCCTTGACTCTGAGAATTGAACTTGAGGTGTTGAAATCATGGTTTAACCATGACTTCAGGTTGCAATGAAATTGCCATGAAAGGTTAAAGTTAATACATTTTACCTCATAGCTGAAGGTAAAACCATGCATACAGTTATTCGAAGATGTTCCATGACCATGTATTTTCTCACCAACTGTTATAATTGATTGTATTTAACCTAGAATAGTAAGATAAATGCAGATATTTTAAAAGGAAGCAAAATTATTATGTGACATTATAGCCTCATCCATCCACTAATTTCTACCTGTCTTCTTGTAACTATATGGTTTAAAGTGAAAATCATTCAGATGCCATTCAGAATAAAACAACAGAAAATCTGATTTACATTATATCCATTTCACCTCCTATAAAACTATTTATAACCATTTCAGAATCCAAACATGAATCTGATGAATGCAGAGGTGAGCTAGAAAACAGAGGTAATATTAGCCTCAGGAAGCTGCAGATATCTGTGGTCACAGAACATCAACTAATTAAATTACCCTCTATATTTTGGATTGGCAGTTCATTTTAGACTAGCAATTGCATTTAGGATCTGTAGTTCTATGACATTATTATGGGAAGCACTGCTGATTAAATGTCATTGCACAGCTGAAGAGCCAAATTATGCCATTAGACATTCCATCCTGTTTTAAAAAATGATACTGTCTGTATAGCATGACAACTACCTTTAACAAGATATCCAAAAAGGGCTTCCTAAAACTCACAGTGCATACAGGAGCTGTGTTACTTATTCTAGGCATTCCATATCTTTATTTCACCATCTGGTATATCATGCCTGAACCTAATAAGAAATTTTGCAGCTTGCTAAGTCTTATAGTTCTAAGAAGATGCTTACATAAAGATTAACCTTTAAAACAAGTAATATGGAAAGAGGCAGAAACTTGATGAAGAAAGGGAGAAGGAAGTGGCTACACTTTTCACTTATCATCTGATGTCTTAGCACCAATTTACCATGAACAGAGAAGAAAGTATTAACTGGAAAGAATTCACCAAAATCAGGTGATTTTACTGTAAATTGAGATAGATGATGGACACTGTGCTTTATCCTATGATGTTTTTAGCCTTTTAGGCAACAGAAAAGACAAAGATTTTATCCACTATAAATTATTTTTATGAAGATCTCAGTAATACCTAAAACCTACAAGCCCAGGAAATGTACAAACTGTTATATAAAGGAGGGTTAGCAGGAGCAGTGGACTAGCAGTCAACCTCAGTGATTACTTAACTTAATCTAGTTGTCCAATATCTGAAAGGGGCCTATAAGGATGATGGAAAGGGACTCTTAATTAGGGACTGTAGCAATAGGATAAGTGGCAATGGTTTCAAACTTAAACAGGGGAAGTTCAGGTTAGTTATAAGGAAGAAATTCCTTATAGTGTGGGTGGTGAGGCACTGTAACAGGTTTCCCAAGGAAGTGGTAAATGCTTGTCAGTGTTCAAAGTCAGGTTGGACAGAGCCTTGCATGACATGTCTAGGGTGAGACATCCCTGCCGACGGCAGGGGGTTTGGAAATAGAATCATAGAATCATAGAATAGTTAGGGTTGGAAAGGACCTTAAGATCATCTAGTTCCAAACCCCCTGCCATGGGCAGGGACACCTCACACTAAACCATATCACCCAAGGCCTTGTCCAACCTGGTCTTGAACACTGCCAGGGATGGAGCATTCACAACCTCCCTTGGCAACCCATTCCAGTGCCTCACCACCCTAACAGGAAAGAATTTCCTCCTTATATCCAATCTAAACTTCCCCTGTTTAAGTTTTAACCCGTTACCCCTTGTCCTATCACTACAGTCTCTAATGAAGAGTCCATCCCCAGCATCCCTATAGGGCCCCTTCAGATACAGGAAGGCTGCTATGAGGTCTCCACACAGCCTTCTCTTCTCCAGGCTGAACAGCCCCAACTTCCTCAGCCTGTCTTCATACGGGAGCTCCTCCAGCCCCCTGATCATCCTCATGGCCCTTCTCTGGACTTGTTCCAACAGTTCCATATCCTTTTTGTGTTGAGGACACTAGAACTGTACACAATACTCCAGGTGAGGTCTCACAAGAGCAGAGTAGAGGAGTAGGATCACCTCCTTCGACCTGATGGTCACTCTCCTTTTGATGCAGCCCAGGATACAGTTGGCCTTCTGGGCTGCAAGCGCACACTGCCGGCTCATGTTCATTTTCTCATCAACCAACACCCCCAAGTCCTTCTCCGCAGGGCTGCTCTGAATCTCTTCTCTGCCCAACCTCTAGCTGTGCCTGGGATTGCTCCAACCCAGGTGTAGGACCTTGCACTTGTCATGGTTAAACCTCATGAGGTTGGCATCAGCCCACCTCACAAGCATGTCGAGGTCCCTCTGGATGGCATTCCTTCCCTCCAGGGTATCTACCGAACCACACATCTTGGCGTCATCGGCAAACTTGCTGAGGGTGCACTCAATCCCACTGTCCATGTTGGTGACGAAGATGTTGAACAAGACCGGCCCCAACACCAATCCCTGAGGGACACCACTCGTTACTGGTCTCCAGCCAGACATTGAGCCATTGACCACAACTCTTGGCGTGCGGCCATCCAGCCAGTTCTTTATCCACTGAGTGGTCCATCCATCAAATTGATGTCGCTCCAATTTAGAGACAAGGATGTCATGTGAGACAGAGTCGAATGTTTTGCAGAATTCCAGGTAGATGACATCAACTGCTTTACCCCTGTCCATCAGTTCTGTAGCCCCATCATAGAAGGCCACCAAATTGGTCAGGCAGGATTTCCCCTTAGTGAAGCCATGCTGGCTGTCACCAAGCACCTTGTTGATTTTCATGTGCCTCAGCATGCCTTCCAGGAGAATCTGCTCCAAGATTTTGCCAGGCACAGAGGTGAGACTGAGTGGTCTGTAATTCCCCAGGTCATCCATTTTCCCCTTTCTTGAAAATGGGGGTTATATTTCCCTTTTTCCAGTCATCGGGAACTTCACCTGACTGCCATGATTTCTCAAATATGATGGCCAGCAGCTTCACAACTTCATTTTTCAGCTCCTTCAGGACCCGTGGATGGATGTCATCAGGATCCACAGACTTGTGCACGTTCAGATTTTTAAGATGGTCTCGAACCAGTTCCTCTCCTACAGTGGGCACAAGGTCTTCATTCTTACAGGCCTTCCAAGACTTGGGTGGTTTGTTCAGAGCCTTCGCCAGTGAAGACCAAGGGAAAGAAGTCATTCAGAACCTCAGCCTTCTCCAAATCCTGTGTAGCCAGTTCTCCTGAGAGCTTCCTGAGGGGGCCTACATTCTCCCTAGTCTTTTATTGTAGAATCCCTTCCTGTTATCTTTAATACCTCTAGCTATGTTTAATTCTAACTGAGCCTTAGCTTTCCTAACCTGCTCCATAGCTTCCTGGACAACATCCCTGTACTCTTCTCATGCCACCTGTCCTTGCTTCCACTTATTATAAGCCTCTTTTCAATTGAATTTTCCTCAGCAGCTCCTTATCCATCCAAGGAGGTCTCCTGGCCCTCCTGCTGCACTTCCTTCTGGTTGGGATGCAACACTCCTGAGCTTGTAGCAGGTGATCCTTGAATATCAACCAACAGTCTTGGGCCCCTCTGCCCTCTAGGGCTGTATCCCATGGAACCTTCCTAAGCAGGTTTCTGAAGAGGCCAAAGTCTGCTCTTTTGAAGTCCAGGAGCCATCCCACCATGTTTCTGTGATGCCTATTATATCATACCCCTGTAGACGTGCACACATCTCTAATTCCTCTTGTTTGTTCCCCATGCTACGGGCATTTTGTATAGAGGCATCTGAGCCGAGCTCCAACTGAAGCCGGCTCATTGGCTGGAGCAGCTGGGATATCTCTACAGTGCTCCAAGCATTTATTATAGGTTCTGGCAACTGACTGGGTGTGTTGGAATGGAATGATGCCCCCTCCCCCAACACATCTAGTTTGAAGCCTCCTTGACCAGTCTGGCAAGCGTACTACCAAAACTGCTCTTTCCCTTCTTTATCAGAGCAGCTCCACCAGCCGCCACTAGACCTGGCCTACAAGCTTGGGTTCCATGTTCAAGACACCCAAACCCCTGACTATGACACCACCCTTTTAACTAGTTATTAACCTGGCTAATCCTCCTAGCTTTTCTTAGGTCCTCCCCTGTACCCTGGAGAATTAATGAAAAGACCACCTGAGCTCCAGAGCCCCTAACCACCTCCCCCAGGGCTCTGTAGTCCTTCTTTTATGTTCCCCAGGCTACTCCTATCTATATCCCTAGCACCCACATGTATCACCAGAAGTGGGTAATAGTCCATGGGACTTAGTAGAGCACGCAGCCTCTCTGCCACATCCCTAATCGGTGCCCCCGGTAGGCAACACACCTCCCTTGAGACAGGGTCTGGCCAGCAGACAAGTGCTGCTGTCCCTTTCAGTGTAGAGTCCCCTACTACTACGACCCACCGCTTTTTCCTAGCAGCACCAGTAGAGATCTTCCTTAGCAGTGCATCAGCCAGCTGTTTCTGGCTCAAGTGCGTTTCCTCATTAGCCCCCTGCAGGACAGCAGAGCGGTTCTGCGTGGGGACAGGGGATTTAGGGGGAAGCCCCTTGCTTTTGATTGTCCTTTTCCTTCTTTTTTTGTTGTTTTTTTTTGTCACTAATTCCCAGCTTCCCGGGTTAACGGCCTCCTTCTTTCCTTCATGAGGCAGAGGTGAAGCTCGAGGCCCCTGGACAGTTTGGGCCTGGAGCAAGCATTCCTGCTTCCTCTCAGCTTCCCTGACATCTCGCAGCCTATTAACAGCATCCCGCAGCTCAGCCCCTGCTGCAGGAGGACCTCCACCAGGGAGCACCGAATGCAGCCCTGCCCATTGTGCACCCTCCCCTCACCAGACCAGTGCAGGCACTCTGTACACCCTGAGCTCTGCACTGCAGCCTCCCCTCTCATCGGCTCTGTCTGCGTGCCTACGCTGGGCACCGCCGGGGCAGCCAGAGCAGAGCTCCCGGACTGGGCCCTGATCATGCCACGAGTGCTCACCATCCCGCTCCCCTGCCCGCGCGAACTGTCGAGTGAACTGCCCCACAAACTGCCTCAACCTGCTCTTTTTGCCCGCTCTGTTCACTGCGCTCCTGGTCCAATACATGATCTAAAGGTCCTTTCCAACCCTAAACATTCTATGATTCCATGATTTTTCCACCTAGCTCTCTCCAAAGCAAACCCCTAAAAAGCAAGGTACCCCTATGCAGTACAGGTATGAACTAGTAAGGAACATTTTACCTTCCCTCACTGCCAGAGAAAAGTTTCTTGCTTTTTTTTATTTAGAGGTATAAAATTATTCTAAAATGACAGCTTGCAAAGTTAGCTAAGAGACTGGAACAAGAAAAGAAAACCTAAAAGCATATTAGTATTGAACTGTTTTATGCTTCGAGGTCTTTTTCTATAAATTCAAACATACCTAACTCTAGTTTAAAGGAATAAAATCATCTTTTTAATTTAAAGATCTCTTCTAATAATTAAAAAGATTCTGCATGATATGAGTGATGTATTCTCTCTGTTCTGGGATCCCATGAAGCTGCACTACTGAAGCACTACTTTTGTAGGTTTAGGAATACTCATGAGTCAGTGGGGGATTCTTGCACTAAGCAGCCATGTTCTGTTTGTGGGCTGGTATACCAGAATTATGGAAAGCAGCATCCCACAGCAAATATAAATGAGAATTCCTTTGGCAAGAGAGGGAATAACAGGAGAAGCAAACCCCAAATCTTTCCTTCCAGTTAATTTGTATTTAATGGATGTCACCATGTTAAAAATATTGCAAATTTGTTCTGTCCAATATATCACACCAATAAAGGACACATGGTTTTCTCCTGTCTTTGTTCCCCCGGAGATCTGAAATTTTATTTGTGAACCTGATAGGCTGAAGGACACAAGACTTCATTATATTTTTCTGAGTGAGTTCTGCTAGAATTAAAACTGTGATAAATACTCTAGGAAATTCCCTTTTCAATACTGAGAAAGCCCCATACTTGAATGTCATAATTCACTTACACTGAACTTTATACTAAGAACAAGAAAGAAGGCAAAATCATTACTGCTATGAATCTATAGAAAGCGCGTCTGCAGAGAGAGACAATACCAAGAACAGGATGTTGATCCCATGCTCATCAGGGGGTCCACAGCTGTGAATCCAAACAAGATACTGTTTATTAAAACAGCAATGAATCCAAACAAGATACTGTTTATTAAAAAGGGCAGGAAAAAATGCTGACACCCATATGTCATTACTGAAAAATTAATTCAAGAGCTTAAATGTGTCCTGCAGCTCTTAAAGCTTCTCTTGTGAGAAGTCACAGCAGCATGCCAGCACACTGAACAGAAAGGAGTGAGTGCATTGCATATGGTCAGAAACAAGACATTTTAAAGTGAAAATTCCAGAAGACACAGCAGGGTGCACATGCCAAATTGCTCAGGGACTGAACAGCTTTTTTAAGCAATGTTAAATGATTCCAGCATTTGGCAAGTGGATTTGTTGTGGTGTATTTACTTTTTGTTAACAAAAATGTGTTCGCAAGAGAATCCAGAGGGACTTAGTGCCTATATATCATAAAACCATATTGTTTTATAGATCTCATTATAACTTCAGGAGGTGATACTTTCAAAGGCAATAGACAGAGTGGTCAGCTTATATGGGAGTTTCAAGTGAAGGCAGAACTTCAATTTACTTATAGGACACAAACCTCAGGAAATCAGGGTTTAATAATGTAATATAATTTAGGTATACTTTGGATCTGTGCCCAGCTGAATTGAATACTCTGTGTCCTTTCACGGAGAGATAAAATTCTGTCTCACTAGAAAATCTTGGCTTATCTTCAAATACAAAAAATAAGAAAGAGTTAAGAGCATTTTTGCTTCAATAGCCAGTCTTTTCAAAAATTCTAATGTCTCAAAAAATGTTGAAAAATTATATCTTGTGGAGGCCTCCCCACCACCTGTCCTGGGTTCAGCAGTAGCAGTCATTTTTCCCCTTCTTGGTAGCTGGTGCAGTGCAATGTTTTGACTTTCAGCTTGGGAACGGAGCTGATAACAAGCGATGTTTTGGTTTGGCCAAGGACTTTGTGAGCCTCATGCTCTGCCAGGGAGGAGGGGAAGCCGGGAGGAAGCAAGACAGGACACCTGACCCAAACTGACCAAAGAGGTATTCCATACCACAGCACGTCATGCCCAGGATGTAACTGGGAGTGAGCCGGAAGGGCTGGGAGACTGCAGGGTTGGAGGAGGTATCGGTCAGAGCTTGGTCGGGCTGGGGGGGCGAGTTATCGGTAGGCTGGTGGTGAGATGATGTATTCTCTTCCCTTGTTATTTCCTTTATCATTATTATCATTGGTGGTAGCAGTAGTGATCTGTGTTATACCTTAGTTACTAAACTGTTCTTATCTCAACCCGTGGGAGTTGCATTCTTTTTGATTCTCTTCTCTGTCCCTCCGAGAGCAGGGGGAGGGCAAGAAAAGGGGGGGAAGTGAGCGAACGAGTTACCTGACTGGGTTTAAACCACGACACCACCTTTTTCCAAAGCTGTGACTGAGGACATAAGTCATTGTGAATAAATCTTGAACTTCATCATAACAATCAATGGTTCATAGTCTAATTTGTCCTTGAGAAAAAGACGGAAACTTAGGATATATTAGTACAAGTAAAAGCTATAACCACAAACAATATGTTCTACATAATTCCACTTTCCTCCAAATGCAGTATGGCTGCTATTAGACAAGGTAGAAAAGTTTCAGCAGGACTCATTTTTTACATTTTCTACACAATAATAAAGAACCTTCGTAGGCTTCATATAGGGTGGAAGAAGGAGGCTTGAGTAGCATAAGGCAAAGAAAAAAGCTAGACTCAGATCATTATATCATGGTAAACGTTATAACACACTGACTAGCTGACATAACTACTAGCTAAGCTTTGATTAAAAAATAAAAGCAGTTGAATCTTCGTGACATATGAAAAAAAAAAAAAAGAGAAGCAAAAAACAGATTATATCCAGGCTTGTGAATTCCACCTGGAATTAACATTTAAATATACCTATATCTTGGAAAAAGTTGGTACTGAAAACTGACTGGATAGTACTCAGTTCAACATTAGAACTTTTATATTTATGTGTGTACAATCATAGGTCAATATGTATAATGTCTAAGCTCTTACTTGGTCAGTGAAGATGAAGTCAATAGAGTTGACTGAAACACTCAGACATAGCAAAGAGTCTATCTACAAATACTCTCAGCAGTTCTTATCATTTAAGTTCGGTAGCTCTACAATTAGCCCAACATTTCTCAATCTGGAAATGAGAATTGCAGTTCTTTCTGCAAATTGCACAGAGACTTACAGTGACCTATTCTATGATATGTAACACCTCATTCCTTTTGTGGGTATTTTACTGAACGTCTAAAGTTCTTCCTGAAGCCTGAGATAATAAAAACAGAGAAGACTTATCTAGTTTAAGATATGGCATAATGACTCTTCTTTACACTTAGTTTCCTGTTTAATGATTAAATGCAGATGCAGCTAAAGTGATCCCAGACATGACTACTCTGTTCTTCAGCTGTTAGCAACAAATGACACCTGAACTTCCAAATGTGTAATATATTTTCCTCCCTTGTCCTTATGCTTCATCTAGGATGCAGGTAAACTCAAAACTGTGATGCTTAAGAAAGTAAAGTGCAGGAAGGTATCCAATACCCAGGGCTGAGGCTTTCCCTGGTAAACCCTGGCTGCCGGGCTCAACCCTGGCTGCCCTGCTCCTGGCTGAGGTTCTGGGACAAGTCTTGGCTGCCATGCCCTATCCCAAAGGACCCCCAGTGGAGCTGCAGATGTTCAGAGAGCCTGGCCCCCAGGCTATTGCTGCACTCCGATAGTTATTTAGTTATCCTCACTTCAACAGGAAAATATAATAATTTTTTCTTTTTTTCTTTTTTTTTTTTTTCTTTTTCTTAAGAAACTTATTTTAAAGTAGGTATAATCCTTGGATATTGCATTCACTCTTAATAGTCAGTGTGAAAGTTGTAGAACGATCTTGGTTAAAAAAAAAATTCTTTTTAAAAATTATTTTTCCCCATCTGAAATGTCTTTCCATAAATAATTTATTTACAAATAGATTTTTCAGATATACTTTAGTGTAATTGAGGGATAAATTAAAAGACCATTTTAATATCCCGGAGGCTCTTTTGACTATTGTGTTTCTCCCACTCCTTCAGAAAATGCATTTATTCACCAAATTATTTATTTAATTTTTCTTCTGAGGGTTTTTACTGTTTGTTTTTCATTTGTTTGGTGGCTGTTTTTTTTTTTTTTTTGGGGGGGGGAGTAATTGCTATTGATTCTTAATAATGAATAAGTTCTGTATAAGTTTTTGAGTTGTTTGGGTTTGGGTAGCTCTTTTTAATAGATCTGATAGGTCCTACTCACCAAAGAGAATAGACAGGTGTGGTACTTTTGCTTTCAAGCACTGACATGCTGAGTATTATTCCCCTTCCATCTCTGAATGAATTCCTAACTAATACTGCTGGTTTGAAATCAGAATGTAGCATTACCATTACTCATTTAAAAAAATTGTGATCTCACAAATTTCTATGCCATTTCTGATCTCTGCTTCGAACACATTATCCCCAATTGGGAATAAAATATATTGTCAGGCATAATTAGAACAAATTTTTGTCAAGTCAAATTTTATTATTTCTGTTGTTTTTGAATTTTCTCTACTTCACATTTGGTAATGCAAGTGTCATGGTTTGAACTCTGTCAGCAAGTCAGCCACGCAGCCTAGCCCCCCCCCCTCCACCCCTGTCCCCAACCCCCCCGGCAGGGATGTGGAGGAGAATCGGAAGAATGTAACTCCCACGGGTTAAGATAAGAACAGTCCAGTAACTAAGGTATAACACAAATCACTACTGCTACCACCAATGATAACAATGATAAAGGAAATAACAAGGGAAGAGAATACATCACCTCATCACCAGCCAACCAATAACTCACCTGCCCCAACCTGACCAAGCACCAACCGATACCTCCTCCAACCCCACAGTCTCCCAGCCCTTCCGGCTAACTCCCCGTTACATCCTGGGCATGAGGTGCTGTGGTATGGAATACCTCTTTGGTCAGTTTGGGTCAGGTGTCCTGTCTCTGCTTCCTCCTGACTTTCCCTCCTCCCTGGCAGAGCATGAGGCTCACAAAGTCCTTGGTCAGTCTAAACATTTGAGCAGTAACTAAAAACATCGGTGTTATCAGCACTGTTCCCAGGCTGAAAGTCAAAACCACAGCGCTGAACCAGCTACTAAGAAGGAGAAGAAATGACTGCTACTGCTGAACCCAGGACAGCAAGTAATGTCTGTAGTTCTCAAGGAAGTTTCAGCACACAGTTTAAGACATAAATAAGCATAATAGGCTAGTTACATTTAGAAAGGGGGGAAAATGTGCTTTTTGAAAGCTGTGATGACAGAAACATAGTCTGTTTTACTAGTAGTCAAAATTTGACATCTGTATTTGCAGCACTTTTCTAAACATTCTTCACAATAATTTTTTAATTGTAGACAAAGTACAAAGTATGTCTACATTTAATGAGGAATATTCAAGAAAAAGTGTTTGCAAGATAGATTTTACTTCAAAGTTCTAGAAGCACAAAAACCAATACTCAAACTAACTTGTCATTTTAGTTTTTACATAGCAAAGTTTTAGGAGAAAGTTATTCAGTTTAAACTTTTTATATTAAATTGCTAAATAGTACTTTAATAGTTGTAGAATTCATGTCACAAGCTGGAGACTCCAATACATAGTAAAAATGTGCTTTACTTAGAAAAATATGCAGATATAACTCAAAGTATAGGAGAAATAGGTATACTCAATAATCAGCTAGTACAATTTAAGGAGTCATTTTTCCTGACTGTAAGAAAATTTTAAAACAAATTAAAAATACATGACTAATTAAATGAATGACTAATCAAAAATTAGCCATCTACTAATTGTCCAATATGGCTTGGACTAAACTGAAAACACAGGAAAATGAAGAAATTTAAAAAGGAAGAAAGAGAACGATTTCAGTTAAACAACCAGCTTGCCCCTTTTCTCATGCAGCATCTGTTATTCTGACCTGTAGGCTTTTCATCAATAGGCATTTCCACACTAGGCCAGTGGTCCTTGGGTTTTAGTAATAACACAAAAATTGATCATTTGTATAAACAGGATAAAGCCAGTACCCTTCTTAAGAAAGGTCCTACAATAGTAAGTGAATTTTTACCTCAACAAAGTGTCTAAAATTTGGCACTTACCATAACTATTTGTGAATTAATTCAGAATTTACCAAAAGGGGTTTTTCCATTGAATTTATTTGACTTTACCTAGGTCCAATCAGACAAAAACTCTATTATCACAATATATATATTAAAAAAAATAACATAATTTTTTAATATAGCAAATACAGAAACATTGACATAAATGTTACTTAAGCCAAAACCCCAAGTTATTAGTTTCTGGATTAAACATCTACTTTTGTATGAGAAGCCACCGAACTCCTACAACTATACTAAATGAAACATATGTTTATCTAATTGTAATCACTGTAACACCTAATCACTGTAACACTCAGATTCTTTTTTTATGAAAGGAGTTGGTTATTACAAAGACACATACATAAGTAATACCAGCAGTGAGGCCTGCTTCTTCCCATTTTGGCACTCTTTATGGTAATAATTAATTAGACTTTTTGCTCAATCTGGAGTATCAGGCCATCAGACCAAAGTGGTGCCAGAAGCATCCTCAGCACCGTTCTGTTTTTACCATATCTTAACTTTTTATAATAACAGATATAAAAAATAACATTTCCAGCTCTTGCTTGTAACCTTTTAAATAATGTGACTTCTGTTCAGTTAGAGTTATTTTCCATATATACCTATTATTCAATATGCAAGTGAGACTATATACGCATGTACACTATGCATATTCACATATATTTAAAGACAAAAATTTTATTCACAGTGGTTATCACAGTAATTGAAATTCATTGATTTTTTGAAAGATACTAAAAACAGATTAATTTTTTTTTGATAAATGGCTTTTGGTCTAGAAGTTCTGTTCTCTTAGGTATGAAACTTACAATGCTGAACTCTGCTATATTGCTAGTCTTCATTGGCTAACCTGAAGCATACAGGAAGCATTTTTTTCTCTGTTCTGTGGCCATAAATAAAGTTATCTCCTTTTTGATAGTTTGAAAGGTTGGCTGATTCCAGCTTCTGTTTTGACAGCAAAGTTTTCTTGTGATGTCACTTGATGTTCAATACATCCATCGTAAGGCTCAGCAGGTACAACTGTTGCTCTTGGATGGGAGCAGTTTGATATGCATCCATGAGTGCAGATTTCTCGTAGATTTATCTCTGTTTATCATCCTGACTTCATAGACATCCCACATAAAATCTGACTAAGGATTGCTGTAATTGTTGTCACAAATAAAATACAATCTTAAAACGACTTTCTTTCTCTACATGTATATATATATGTTAATATAAATATACGTACATTACTATGTATTAAAATATTAAATCTTTGCTACATTTATGTATAGTAAATAGTGTTTGTATATGTGTGTGTGTAAATAAAAGAAAGCATACAATCAAACAGTGAAAGAGGTCATAAGGAAACTGGGAGATATACAAAAGCTCAGTATCATCTTATGGAAGCCTGTGGTCACTTGTGAACTTAAAGGGAAGGGGTCCTCTCATAGAGGTAAACCCACAGAGGAAATGTCAAGAACTATGAAAGTCACAGAATGTCTGATACACATGACATTTATACATGTATCATGACATGTATAAGCATGTACATGTATTATTAATCGACAAATCAGGCCACTTTAGGCTTTGAAACAGGTCAAAGTGTTGCAGCACACTGTGGATGTTTATGTCACAAAACTGCTTTTTGGTACATTAGCTGTACATCTGTATAATCATAATTTAATTGGTGAAGAGATACTGAAGAATTTCCTGGGCTGCTGTCCTTCAGTGTCACAGTTCCTTATTACTGCTTTGTAATATCTCTTATGGACGTGTCTTAAGAAAGTCAATAGTTTAAGAAAAAACATTTGGCAACTAGTTTTGACCTGAGGAATGCAAAATTCCAAGGATAAATCTCCAAAGTTAAGAACAGGAATTTGGAAATGCAAGTTTTATTAGTGTGACCTATGTGTCCATTTACCTCTGCAAACTTCTCTGAGAAAAACCTCAATGCAATACAGAATACACCAAAAAAAAAAAAGAAAAAAGCAAATTCTCTGTGTTGGTAAAAATTAGCCAGTGATATTTCAAATGTCTATTCATCTCAGGTAAAGGCAGAGATAGTTCTCAAGTGTTGCTTTGGTTTTGTTTTATTTTGTTTTGTTCTCCTTTTTCTCATCTCCCAGGAAGGAGTATGTTTTAACTTTTATAAAAGAAAAGCAAAGTTTCATGGCACTTTATTCAATAGCTTCTTTGTGTGTACTTCTGTCTTGAGTAAAGACACTGAATTGTTTTCTAAGTAAGCTGCCTGAACTTACCATAAAAGTTAAATAACTCAAAGTACATAATTTATAAAAAATTACTGGAAAGATGATGTGAACTATTTGCACATACCATTTTGCTCTTTGACTTCTCTATTCCAATGAGCAAGCTGCAAATTGTAGAAAAATACAATCTGCTTTGTTTAAAACATATAGCTGTTTTTCTCTCAATTTTCTGATTAGATTTAGCTTCTATAGATTTGAAGACCCTGCACATACTGAAGGTCAAGGACCTGTGATGATGATAAAGCATAAATTAAAAGTGGAGGAAATTCAAGTATGAAAGGTTAGCCTTAGAATGAATGTAACATCAAAGGGAGTCACAATTCCCTTTGAATGGGACTGAGAAAGCATGACAGTTAGAAAATCCTTCAGAGAGGGAAGACCAAAGTGTGGGAAAGAAAAAAAAAATGTAGGTATTAAAAGCTGAGAAAATAAAATGGTGGGAAAAGATGATATTTTTCTTAAAAAGGTTTAACAATGGAAACAAAAATGGGAACTGAAGAACAGGGGCAGTCAAGTAGATGGAAAGAAGCAAACAAGCCCTCATAGGCATTTTGTAAGAGTGGCAGCTGACTAGATATTTCCAAGACTATACCCAAGAGAACAGCAAATCCTGAATTTCCAATACTGAACAGCACATTGTTTCAAATCTGTGCAGATTCCCATCGACATTTTGAAACAGTAGAAGGAAGTTTTAAGAGTGGGGAAAGTTTTCATACTTTTAGGTCCCTGAATAACTGATGTCTCATCTACAGATAGCGCAGAGTGCACTATTTACAGATAGTGCAGAGTGCTTAAGCAGCCCTCTCATGAGGTGATAATGGGAAATAGAGAAATATTTGGTACAGAAATGGAAAAAAACAACAGCTGAGAAACATTTAGATAGCTTTATTATTTTTTAATGTATGAAATAGGAATTGGGGTTCTACGTTCTTTTTAAACTCTTATTATCTGCCATTCTATCTTTTTTCCAGGTGAGATTTTTATTGTAGGAGTTCTCCAGTTAGCTGATTGAATAAATTATCAAATGACTAAACCTTTTCTCCTTGTATTTGGATCACCTCCCTAGGAATGTTTGCACATGATTTCATAGCTTTCCCTTATCATTTCAGTATTGTAATCCAGCAAAAATGCATAATATTGTGGTTTGGAGAAAACAGTTTTGAAGTTGTCTAAAACCTGATTTGATTTACTTATGAGTATTGGGAATTATTTCTATTTCCTCTATCCTACTTTGCAAATGTATTTTTCTTAACAAATAAGGAGAAATAAAATTTGAATATATTATTGGGGAAAAAAAAAGTTCAACAAAGTTTTACTGTTCAAAAAATCCATTTGTACTATATATTTAAACTTTTCAGCAATAGAAGATCTCTGTGTTTATACAAGTTCTACAGGTCCTTTTTCAACATGATGTATGTGTATACCTATAAGAAAGCACATATCGATGCACATGGAAGAATTTATATATTTAATCATAAACATTATGTTATTTGTTTTTTAGTTCTTCATAGTATTTAACTTCATAAAAGGATGAACTTAGATGTGATCATGAACAACATCTGCATTATTCTATAGGTAAATTATACTTGATAGTAAGTATAATCAACAAATAAGATGCTGTAAATGATAAACATTTTTCTTCTTCCCTTTTAACAGCACAGTCATTTAGAATACCCATTGCCATCAATCTGTTGCTTTGATGTTTATTTTGGCTCTTGCATGGCTTCCTTAATATTTCAGCTACTGATCTCCACAATCATTATTCTTCTCTGCAAGTGACAGTCGTTGAATTCAGTTATTTAATAATATCAGTTATTTAATAATATTTTAAAATAATTTTAATTTAATAATAAGTAATAAATTAATTTCATTTTTTTAATAAACTGATATTTAATAATAAAATTTCTGTATAAGTTTTTCTGATTAAATTATAGAATCAGAGAATCACAGAATAGTTAGGGTCGGAAAGGACCTTAGTATCATCTAGTTCCAACCCCCCTGCCATGGGCAGGGACACCTCACACTAAAACATGTCACCCAAGGCTATGCCCAACATGGCCTTGAATACCACTAGGGATGGAGCATTCACAGCTTCCCTGGGCAACCCATTCCAGTGCCTCACCACCCTAACAAAAAATAATTTCTTCTTTATATCCAATCTAAACGTCTCCTGTTTAAGTTTTAACCCATTACCCCTTGTCCTATCACTACAGTCCCTAATGAAGAGTCCCTCTTCAGCATCCCTATAGCCCCCCCTTCAGATACTGGAAGGCTGCAAAGAGGTCTCCATGAAGCCTTTTCTTCTCCAGGCTGAACAGCCCCAGCTTTCTCAGCCTATCTTCATACGGGAAGTGCTCCAGTCCCCTGATCATCCGCGTGACCCTCCTCTGGAATGATTGATTTTGAGCCAAAAATTACATTCACAAAACTTTTCCAGAAAAAAAATAAACCTCTATGTTCTTTCTTGAAAATTAGTAATCTTTCATGTATCTTTTTATGATTTTAATGTTTGACTATATATATTCAGCATATCATTCATTGCTTCAAGACAGGTCCTATTAATTTTAATAATTATAGGACAAACAAAACTGAAACCAAAAGATTAAATCTTCTGCACAAGCTGATCTCTGGCAGAGAATCAATACCTAGGTTTCATACTTCATATTGGTTTTGCCTGCCAGTATGTGTTGAAAGATATCTTGATTCATCTTCATGCAAGTTAGGTACTGAAATTACAGTCTTTTATACTTCATACTACTCTGGCCACTTGAGAGCATGAGGACACTTCTTAGTAGTTGCTATTACTTTCATTTATGTCATGTCCTTTTAACTTTCAGCACTTCTCAGTATAAATTCATCCTGCTTAAGCATCATACGCATGTACAAGTGTTAAAAAATGAGAGTAAGGGTGATGGAGGGCAACTGGTTTCTTTTATAACTGATAGGTTTTCAATGCAGGCCTTCAGTTGTTATGGCAACCTTCAATTAATGAAAGTGTCATCAAAGCCATATTTCTCCACTACTTTATATAGTTATCTCCATTAAACATGACTAAATGTCCCTTTTTGAATGAATGACACAATTGCGATGATGAACAATATATTCAGTATCAAATTAAAAATATTGCTACAACCTGTGATAAGGAAATCTCTTCTAAAACTTCATTGTAAATTAATGTTTTTTTAAAAGTTTGTACTGAAAGCAAGTGATTGATTAAATCTAATATCTAAATTAATTAATAAATTCAAATACAGCAATGAAAATAGTTTTTACCTGTGGACTTGGAACCAATATTATCACTGTGTTGTATGGAAAATATATATATTGATTTGTTCAATCAATTGCATGTGACAAATAATATTTAAATAATTAGCTGTATTTAAGGTCTAGATTTCTGCAAGGCATCTGTTTTATTTATTTTTTTCCACTGGAACTTTTTTCTCACCCATAACACATAAATTAATTTTTTTCACATTCATTAATTAGAAGATAGTTAGAAAATGTACAATTACAGCATCCCTTGATGTGAAAACAAAAGGAGGAACTATAAATCCATAATGCATGTGTTTCCATGTCCGAGGTTGAGATCTTACACAAGTATAATACCTTTTAGAAAGAGATAGCTCATTGCTGACCAGTGGCATCTGTGACAACTACTTTGTGTGACAGAAAGAATAAATGTGCATAAATGTATTAAATTATGTGTTGACTACCTTACAGTCTTAATACCTCCTTTACTGTATCTCAGCTTGGAATCATGTAAAAACTGGTGTATTCAGAAAAGGATGGTGGTGACTCATTCTCCATTGTCACTCAGTACATCTTTCTTATGGATTTGAAAACCAGAAAACCAGAAAATTAGGACTTGCCAGTACCAAAGCTTTGAGCAAATCTAGTTCCTAAGTTTCTCCATTACACCCTATAGGTTAATGATCCTTTGGAATATGAACAATCTTTAATTAAAATGGCCTATGCAGGTGGCAGGTAGCCAAAGTTTCTATGTCCCAGAATATTGCTATATCTGTGTGTTCCTTCTCCAGAACTGATAATTATAATAACAACAATAACTATGAAATAATAACTGAAAAAAACAAACACACCCACCCCAAATGAACAAACCTATTTGCAAGTTGTTTGCAAATTGATTATCCCCAAAGGTTTCCAGTCATATCAAAGTACCAAAAAATACTTAATTTACCTTGAAATTATTTCTATTTTGATATATTCAGGTTTTTTAGTTGGTTAGAAACAGGTTGCCCAAAGAGGTTGTATAGTCTGTATCCCTGAAAGTTTTTATGACCTGACTGGATGAAGCCCTCAGCAAACCTGGTCTGACCTCAGAGTCGACCCTGCTCTGAGTAGAAAGTTGGTTTACAGACTTCCTGAGGTCTCTTCCAGCCTGATTTATCCTGTGGTTCTAAGCAACTTTCCTATGAAGTTCTAAACAAATTCATTTCAAACAGGAAATTGAGTTTTTCATATTGGATGTCATAAAAATGATATCTTCTAACACTTTTTTTTTAATCAAAGTCTGAAATTAGGTTTCTCTCTCAAAACAAAAAGTACTATAAATCTTTATTTGCAGAAAAATAAATAAATTGAAGTCACTAGACTTCCTTAAGTGATATTGAACCCTGGCCACCTTTCATTTAAACTACTTGCATTTTGCCAAAGTGGTTTGTAAAATCTTAGCTTCTTGTTTAGAATTAAAATTCAGGTAGTTTCTGTTCTATACAACTACTGTTTTGGTTCAGATAGAAGCCCAAAACTTCACAATGGTTGTCAGCCTCAGAGATCAGTAAATAACAAGTAAATAACACACACCATTATTTCTTTCTGGTTTTGTTTGCTTGTTTCATGTTTTGGTGGGTTTTTGAGGTTTTTTTGTTTGCTTGGTTGATTGGTTTTTACTAGCTCAAGGGCTCTTTCTGGCTTTATGACTGGAACTGATTATTTCTTGATTATTAAATTCACCTGTCTTCAGTATTTTTTCTTCTGGAAGCATGGCTCATTTTCTGATAAACAAGTGAGCCCTAGCTATTCTTGATTGATCGATGGCTTGGCTTCGTGAGTGAAGATTTGGGAAGGGCTTTAACCATGCTTACTACAAGCATGGTGACCAAGGGCATGTGGGATATGCAAATCTGGTTGGAAAAGGGTGCTTAGGCAATCAGGAAGTATCCGACCAGGACTGTCACCTCCTGAGCAGTCTCAAGTGACCCATGCGCTACAGTCTTGAAGCAGCAAAGCTGCCAGAAGTTCAGCTTTTGTAATGAATAAAACAAGAAAAATACAGTAACAGTATTCCAAAAATAGTAATTATCAAAGTTATACAATTATTTTCATTTTTATATTTGTACCAACCTAAGGAACCAGGATGGAAAACTGTCAATCTTCATTGTGCTTCAAGAACTTTAGAAAAAATGAGGGACTTTCAGTGCAATCTAGAAAAACAAATCAAAGAAGTAGAAACATATGAGAACTATGGATTTTCAATGCTAACTATAATAAAATTCATCAGTATTTGATATTAGACCTGGGTAAGGCATGTCAGACCAAAAGCAGCCATCAGCTCCATAACAGTAGTGCTGCAACCAAATACAGGAAAAGCTCGGTTTATAGTTTTTCAGCATTTGGACAACGCTATGTTTGAAGGGCATTTTTCAGCTGCTACAGTAGCTTGTCTTCCACCTTTGGAAAAGCTTCCCCAAACTCCAGTTTCTGGGCATTTCAGGAAGATTAGGATAATTTTCAGATAACTTGTGTTTTCCCACTGTCTCCAGCATGAGTTTCTGAATTTGCAGTCTTTGTCCAAATACTCAGTGTATTCCAAGTATAATTAAAGGGGGAGATAACAAAAGAGAGAAAACAATTGAAAACATATGATTTTTAGGGGGAAGAAGGGAGTTTAAATTGAACTAAAATGATTGCGTAATGACTTACTCAATATTATTTCTTGGACACAAATTTGGGATTTATAAATCATTTTACGATGAATCTACAGAAAATAATACTGTAGGGATAGGTCAGTAGGTCTTTCTTACCTAAAAGGAGACATTTTCATGAACAGAATTTTTCTATATATTGGACCTCGGAGTATGAATTAGAACTCAATCATCCAGACCATAGTGATAAGGTACTAAAATATAGTTTACAGGATAATGCAAATATATATATACATGATACTTATCTAGGTGAGATTTTCATGTTAAATATTTGTTTTCTGTTCTTTCTGTTTCTATTATTGTAAAATAAAAACCCTTATTGTGTGTAATTGATAGAATTTTTCTTAGGCTGCAATTTTTAAAGAAAATTCCAGCGAAAAATATTGGAAGGAATTTGAAGGAAAACAAAACAAAACAAAACAACTAAAGGCAGGAAATCTGCTATCTCTGAACTTTGTTAAATAGGAGGAAATTAAAGATTGACTGGCAGTCATCATACATTGGAGCCCTCCAGGAAAAAAAAATCTAAACAGTTCCTACATATTCTTCCTATTGTTATTAGAAGAAATTATAAGTTATTTACATGCCAACTGTGTGAAATGGGGCTTATTGAAAATATTGTTGCACTCAAGAAATTCTTTATTATAACATCTGTTAGCCTGATCATTATAATTGCAGAGATAATTTCCATGTGCAGTCTTATATGTTTCTTGTGTTCTGTAATGAGCCCTGCATAGAATAGCTACAATATTATCCTTTCTCATTCCATATTACACTACATATCAGCATCTGCTTTCTTTGAAAAGATATGGGGGGAAAAAGATATAAAAAATTGACCCCAAGTCAATTTTTGCAAAGAAATTCCACAGATTACAGAAATAATTGAGTTTGGCCCTTATTAGTTGGTTAGAATTTTAAGTTATGGATAAAGTGAGGAACACTATGGTCTAATGCCATCTTGACTTGCATTCAGGAGGTTTTGTAGTTAAGATTAGATGATCTTACGGTCCTGTCCAACCCTATTGATTCTATGGTACACATCTTTGAATAAATCACATGGGGTTTAAACACAGCTCTCTCCATCTGAAAACCAAACCCCATGTTCCATTCTCAAAGAAAATGTAGGAATTAATATTTGCAATGTGATTCTTGTACATCAGATCCTATTCTGGTAAGAAATGGCAAGCGTAACATTTAATTTATTTTATTTTTTTGTAAGTAAGTGTTGCATATTTCTTTTCACGATATTAGAATCAAGACTTTTTTTTTATTATTTTTTTTTTTAAGGTCAAAACCAAAAGAAAGTCTCTGGTGTGCTGTAAATGTAAGATGTACAGGATATGAACATGTGCAATGAAACCATTAGAAAAACTCCCAAGAGTTCTGTATTATTCTAATATACATTTTAGATCATAACTAATTGAGGCTCTGATAATACACTTTGGAAATATTTTCAGGTTGTAAGTAATATACGGCTGATATTACCAGGTTCTAATAAAGAAACCAATGGCATTTTTTGTGCATGCTCCAGTGGTACAAAGATATACCGTTGCATAATATGTAATGGTTTCATTGTAAAGATGAAGTTATTTCATCATTGTAGCGTATACTAAACAGAACTTCTATTTCTATTATGCCACCTAAATGAAGAGAAGCAACAAGTGTTGCAAATGAAGTATATTATAGGGATAAAGTATACAGAAGATTAAATGAGAAAGCAAATCAGAACTATATTTTCATGTAAAGTCAATTCATACAGAAAAAAAGTAGAAACTTGAGAGACGCTGACTGTAGAAAACTTACAGGTATTTTCTGTGCCCTAGGTTGTAATCTCTCCTCTTTCTTCCCAAGAAAAACAAACACACAAAGCTCTCAGATAAGACTCTGTATTAATACAACATTTGAATTGACTGGAGCACCCTAAATAATCTAATGTCACTCACAACAAAGCAGTTGATGCAGCTGTGTCTGTCACAACTGCCATTAACTTTGACACGATTTCTAAACAAAGATTGATCACTGAGTTGAGGCTCTAATCTTGCTAAACTGCAACTTGCTTATTTTAATGAGACATTTTTCCAATTATATTTTCCTTTTCTTTTTCCCCCTATGTTTCTCAATCCTGTTTTCCTTTTTTTTTTTTTGCAATACTTGTTTCTATGGAAACTGCAAGGGCAACATGAATGGAGTTTAATGATGTCAACTAGTGCTGCCTGAAATCTATGTATGTTATAGATTAAAATGTATGTTACTATATGTGAATTTTTTTTTGTTGTTAGATAATATCAGTAACTGAATCTTTGATCTAATGTAAACAATGCTCTGTGTATCTAGCCTACAAAAATTCATATATTATTACATGTTTATAAACTGCAGGTCCCTTATCGTAAAAGGAAAGACCATGCACTGGGAAATGCCTTAATACTGCATTGTGCTGCAGCTGCTGCGGAAACAGTTTTGTAGCACTCTCTCACTTCTGAAATGGCTCCTCCCTGTAGCTTCATTTTTCCCTATTGAGTTTTTAAGATATTTAAAAAGTAAGTATTTCTCTGAGACATTTTATGTTTCTTCAGTCATTAGGAAGATACAAGTCCTCCATACCGAACAATTCTAGACATATTTTAACCTATGGAGAGGGTAAGTTTCTGTATTTGTTTCTATTTTTTATGGAAATAGAACAATTCTACTCAGGTCTTCTAATGGGAATTTGAGTTTTTCATTCTGCATTGCATTACTCGCTTCAACTGACACCAGAATTCCTAAAAATCTCTACCTCAAAACCCGGGACCTTGATGTTCTGGACCAAATGTTAACCCATACATCAGTTAACAAATGTTGACAAACTATTTACTGTCATTTTTCTTTAGAATCAACATACTATCAGAATTACAGGTATAGTTAACATTTCTGAGAATGCTTCTGCTCTGAAGGTCTGCAGAGAGGTACTCACTTCCATAAGCATGTCATCTTGCCATTGATGCTGGCTGGCCTGTCCTAGGTCATTGCACACTTCAGTGGAATGCTTAGTAGCATAGCCAAATGCAAAAGTGAGGTAACTGCTTGACTGCATGTTTAATGACTGCTTAAAAGATAGGACAAAGCTTTATTGCTCATGCTGCCAATAGATATCTGTCATTAGCAGCATTCAAATCTACAAAGAAGGAAGCATGATGCTGAGTTCTTCCTTGTCACACTACAGCTCCAGATGCAGCTCCCATATACTTTTCTCTTTCTTGTGATTCACGTTCTGAAAATGTGTCCTCCCTTCTGTTGCACAGATGTACATATTAAATATTTTGCCTGCTGGATAAAGATTACAAAGCAATCAGGATTCCTCTGACATCATTTGCATTTACTGCATACACAAATTTTGCAAGTTAGATTTTCATATTCACTGCAGCTTGCTGGTGAGAATGCTGACAAATATCTCTGTGAAACCTACCATGAAAAATATTCATTCTACAATTATTATTGTTGTCTCCGCTCCTCTTAAGAGTTCCAAATTACTGTGTTCTTCATCTGTTTATATATCATTATATTATTATTAATATATAAATAATTATATTGTTTGATTGTATATTAGCAGTAACCAATACTGGTTCAGCTGGGTATGAGGGCAAACCAGTACTGTGGCACTTGGGATGCATCAGGCCAGCCCAGTGTAAGCCTGTTAACTGTCAACAATACGGAGGTTTAATATGAATTCTATAATATTAGACTAAATTTTCTATATCCTCTCTTTTAATTCTTATTTTATTTACTGTAAGGGCAGCAGGGCCCTGGAACAGGTTGCCCACAGAATTCCATCCGTGGAATTGCTCAAAGCCAAGTTGGACAGGGCTAGGAGCAACCTGGTCTAGTGGAAGGTGTCCCTGCTCACAGCAGTGGGGTTGGAACAGCATCATCTTTAAGGCCCCTGCCAACACAAGCCATTCTATGAGTCTATGATTGTATTGTATTTTGGTATTCCATTGAATATGCATATAATTGTTGGGTGTAGTAGGTTAAAGACCTTGCAGCACTCTGAGTAAACACAGATTGGGACAGATAAATTGGCCAGTAAAGTTTCTACTCTTGACATATAAACATATGAAATATCTGTTCCAAGACTTCTTTTGCAGAAGATCAAATTGATAGACATAGAGGCCAATCCTTTCTTTTTTTTTTTTTTAATTTATTTGACTGGCTGTTAATATGTGTAAAAGTAATTAATAGCAACTTTGGTTGACCAGATCATATTGTTCTCCTAGAAGACTTTAACGTATATTTTTTGTCAAACATTGCAAGGCTTGTAAAAAATTACCATCAACAGACTTGAAACTGCAACAACCAAGTTTTTCATGCTGGATAAAATTTAGCCAGACTCACTGCTGTTTATTTTTGCTTGTTATTGCCTTGCTACCTCCTCATTTCCTAATGAAATGGAAACATTTTGTTAGTGTTGTATTTTACAAACACATGTACTCAGTTCTTTTCCAATACAGACTTTAAATTCTGTTTCATAGTTCTGTCTTTACTGCTTCATAAACTGTTAGCACTCATTCCTAATAGTGTGCCAATGCCATTATCAACACAATTTGAAAAACAAAATAATAACCCAGAAGACTATTAGGTAGCAACTAAGAGTAAATTTTACTCCTGGATCTGCCAGAGCTCCAATTCAGTCATCAGCTCACCTCAGGCTTAATAGCAAAGAGCTACTCTTTTCAAGGACTTCATCTGTGCAGACACATCAGCCTTTCTGAATCATGATTTGAGGTTAGAGAAAATGGCTAAACAAATTCAAGTTGGACCACTTTAGGGTAATAAATTACTGTCTTCTTTTGTGTGTCTTAGCCACAGGGTTTTGTTTTACCTTTTAGTCTTAGCTTGTTGAGAGGTAGAAGGATGTTTAAGATTTGGATTAGTGAGAGAACTGAGAGAACAATTCACTCACACAGATATTTCGTATTATCATGAGGTGGGTACTTCCAAGTGTTTTTAAATTTACTTGCTTTATTTCTTGAGATATTCAGGATACTGAGGAGTGAAAGAGATCTTAACCTATCAATACCTAAGATAAATGCAAATCACAGCTTCTTACAGGTATTTATGAAGCATTGTGAAAAATACATAGGAAAATATTAAAGCAAATTAAAATTAAATCTAAATAAAGTTCAAAGGTAAATAACTAAAGGCAATGATAAATAAGGAGAGGAAACTGGGGGTTTATTTTTTCATTTTTAAGTTTCACTGCAGATATAGTGAGTATATTATAAAGAAATTGTTTACTATTTTGGGTTGTTATGAATTATGATATTTTGGGGTTTGCTTCTTCAGGATTTCTAGCTTCCTTGATATGTTTTGATCTATTCTCCATCCATTTTTAAATTACAATACTCCAGTTTCACATTTGTTATAAAAAAAAAAAATTCTCATAAATCCCCAAATCCTTAGTTACTTCCTTTTTATCTTTGAAAAAAATGCACAGGAAGACAAACAAACAACCTGAAAAAAAAAAACAAACCCAACAACAGGAGAGAAATAAAAAAACATGGAGAATAGAAGATCTCATGAATTGCTATGTTTAAAAAAACTGAAAAACTGTTAGAAGTCTTCACCAATATAATAGCAGAAATTTTGTTTTCATTTCAGCCAAAACCACTTCTGACCATTTTGTGTGATATTATTTCTATACCCCTACTTCGGATCTTTAGCTTGTATGTTTGTTTTATTCTCTTGTTTCTCTTGTATATTTACAGGGAATAACAAATTATTCCTTCCTAGTCTTTGTTTTGCAAAATTAATTGAGTCAAGAACTGTTTTTGTTTTTTTTTTTTTTTATGAGAAGGAATAGATTCTCAAATAATCTTCCAAAGGCTGACTTTGCATTTGGTTGATTTGAATTTATCTTTCTTGATCATGCTTTTCCAGAACTGTAGGCAGTATTCCAGAGTGGCTTTACCAATGTCTTGCATGATGGTACTGATTCTTTCCTGTCTAACTAGATGTAGCCTGGCCATGAATATAAAGTCTTTCTTCAAAGCTGAACCACTTTTTTTCCTCTTTTCTTTCTCTTCTGTCCCATGATTAGTAATGTCCACATTTTTCTTTCTTGTTATCCTTTCCAGTCAGAAAAGAACAATTAAATGATGTGATATTCTTGTGTAATATTTGATCTTCCTTTATGCTATCAATACCTCCAGCCATTATAAAAGATTATTTTCTAGGAGTTCATACTGATGATATAGATTCCTTCCTCTTCAGCCTTGCAGTCCACTAAGAGATATTTTTTTGTTTCCTTTGTGCAATTTGCTTTCTTTTCATTTCTTCCTAGATAGAAAGAAGTTCTTCATGTATCTTACATTTACCACAGTACTCACAGAATTTAAACTAAAGCAGGCTCGACAACAACCACTTGATAACAAGTGTTATCAGAGCTGAAACATTACCTAACTCAGGCCAGAGTAGACTAGACAACTGGAGAGATCCTGTATGAGGCATGTTTACTGTGCAGTTTACATTCATGGACATATACATGAAGTCTAGGAAAATACATTCTAATATGTAGGGAAATGTTTTTCCAAAAGTTAATTTTCTTGTAAAAATTTCACAAAGTATGTTGCTATGTTTCTTCTAAAATTTTTATCCAAATTAGCTTATTCTGAGCCTTTCTTAAAATTCTTTATTAATACTATGCTTGATTTGCCCTTAAGGTTGTGTATTCTCCAGCACAGACACATTTTGCATAAAGAGTTGAGATATCTACTGAGATGCAATTAATCTTTTCTTAGGATAAATCTGCTCTCTCAATATCTAAATACCTATGAACCTACCTACCTTCTTATTTAATCCCTCATATTTTCTCTATAAACCCGTATCTACACTATATCCTGAAATTCTTTACTCCTAGGTTCCTAAAGATATAAATTTAAATATATATCCATTGTCATAATGAAAATTAAATATATACGCATGTATAACTAGTGCGTTCCATAGTTCAGTATTCCCAGAGTGATGCAACTGAGAAGTGCCCTTTCCCAAGGCTGTATTTTAAACTGTCTTTATAGTCCTCCTTTGCATAATTCTATATGTTAAGATATATATGCAGAGAAAAACAATTTGGAGTGGTAATTTTTAAAAATGCATTTATGTTTGCCTCTCAAAACTCTATCTTAGGCTCATATTGGCTTTTATATTAATGATTCTTAATCAATATACATTATGGCAGAAGTTCACAACCTTATTGTCTCCTTAAAAATGTTCTTTTCTTTAATTCTTTTTTATTTAGGAAATGATCCCACTTGACTACTCAATCATTGTAAAATGAGAATTTTTTCAAGACAAATGTCTTACAGAAATAATGTGAAATAAAATTTTTTTAAAATAAATTTTCTAAGATAAAAAAATTATTAAATTAATTGTTAATTGATTGATTAATTAGATATTGAATAATTTCAAGAAGAAAAATACAACCTTACATTTACATGTATATTTTTCCTTATTAAATCGATAAAAGAGGAAAATTAAAATTATGTCGAATGAGACAAAGACATCTAAGAGGATTCAGACAGAATGATTGTACAAGACTAGTAAATATTAAAGTTAAATTTTTGATAAATGCTCTCTAATAGAGACAGCTCTTCTTGAGACTTCAATTTGAGATCAAGCATACACAAACTGCAGCAGAAATATCATAACATCTTGAAAGTGGCCACTATTAGGGAGTAAATATTCTATTAGAGGCATAAATACATGAATGTAAGAGCAGAAGTTTGGGTTTTTTTTTACAGAATTAAACTGTGGAGGGTTTCCCAAAGAATAATCTCCCCTCATATTCTGGACAAGTGAAACAACATTTAAATCTACAAAAAGATTTAATTAAACCAAATGGTGACTGAACACACTCCTCACTGCTTAAAGCAGCATAATAAAAAACTTGAAATGTTCTGGCACCTTATTACAGAAATCAGTTCAAATTGCTTTCCCTCTTTGCATGATTTCTTAGGCTTTCAAAATAATCTCACAAAAGACTTTTGTACTTGAACTACTGCCTTGGTCTTCTTATTACTACTTGCTAGTACTTATTTACTGTTCTGATTTTGAAAATAAGTATTGACAAGTGTCATTATACATGGAACCATCTGAGCTGTACACTTCAGTAAAATCTGTGGCAGATATATACTTTCCTATTTGCCTTTTGAAATATGTGAAGATTTAAAACTTGTGACTCATTAAAAAAAAATAAATAATTCGTTAAACATTTGGGAATATTGAGAGCGTCCATATAATAGCTAATGACATGCTAACACCAATGTTAATTTAGGTAGAATACAATGAAATACTAACAAAGCTTATGCCAAGAGCCTATGAAGACAATATCACTTCCAATTCTTTCAATTCAGTTTATAATAAAGAAAATATGTATTAAAAGAAGACACTCACATGAAGCAAAGAAATGTTTGAACTACCTAGTGGATGCCATAGGCATCACATACAAGCCCACAGGATATTGAGGCTGTTGGACTCACAGCTTAATTATGAAGTATATCGGCTACATGAAAATTTCTGCATGATAATGTAATTTCTTGTGAGGGTGGTGAAACGCTGGAACAGGCTGCCCAAGGAAGTTGTGAATGCTCCATCCCTGGCAGTGTTCAAGACCAGGTTGAACAGAGCCTTGGGCAACATGGTCTAGTGTGAAGTGTCCCTGCTCATTGAAGGGGAGTTGGAACTAGATGATCTTATGGTCCTTTCCAACCTTAACTATTCTATGATTCTATGATTCTAACTGTGCAAGATTAGATGAACATAACAAGGTCCTAAATCAGTAGAGAGCCCTGTGACTTTCCATTACTCTGTTTCTATGACCTCAACAAACCATTCACAATTCAAGCAAATGTGCTGTATTTCCAGATGTTTCTCAATATAATAGACATGAATATTATCTCTGTTTCATAAGCATCATGAATTCTGATATGAAAAGAACAAAATGTTCCACAAATTATGAAGGAACTACTGATAATCATTGGTCTCATTATTGAAAATGTTGCTGTTAGTTAATTCTCCGCAGGTTTGGATTACAAGTTGCTCAGACACGTTTTCTCTCAACCTCTCAAAAGCTGCTTCCAAAATATAATTCAGATATCAGCCAAGTATATTTACTGTGGACGAATGAAAAACAAAAGAAAACAAAACAAAACAAGCTGAAGGATACATGAGGGATCTTGTAATGTAAAACTATCTTGATCTCATAGGAGGGAAGAAAACATGGATGACTACACAAACCATAGTGACCGTGTAACAGCTTGGATGCTGATAATAATTTCATTACAGTGTGACAAGATGATTTCTGGTAGAAATAGGTACCCAATGTTATATAATATTCATGGGACATGTAGTAGTATTTACACAATGAAAGCTTCATCCAGGAAAACAGTATATTGCCTGGGTACAATTTTATTATTCCACAACGAGATCTAAATGATGAACAGTGATAAAGTTAGCAGTCTGAGCAGCACCTGTGATTCTCTCTCCATTTTTCTGAATTCCACAGTGAAATATGCATGTAGATTTACCATTTTTTAAAGTCAATAGTATATTTTTATTTGTTTAAGCTGTTATCCCTGTTTGAATATGTGCATAGCAGCTAGATATACACGTTTCTAACGTTTGGCTTGTGTGCAAAACCTGTTTTCCTAGAGTTCCTTTGGCTCTGAAGATTCATGGCAAAAGCATGATGATTGAACCATCCAGCAGATTGTAGTATACTGTACAGATCTGAAGATTCATAATACAGAAGAGAGAAATATTGTCCGACTTGCTTCTGAAAGCAGAAAATTACATCATTTACAGCGGCCTGATACTACTACCAATGCAAAATATTCTTTACAAGACCTTTCACATAAACAGATGATATAAACCAAAAGCTTCTCGTATACAGAAAGTCAGCAGGTAAGCACTTGAAAACAATGAGTAATTATAAAAATGATGTCATTTGTTCAAAATTAAGAATATGTCAACATTATTTTTTAAGTTCAGCCTCTTAAATTCGATTTAAATGGTAATACTTCTTCAAGGCAACAAACTTCACAAGCTAAAGGCCAATGCACTTTCCAATCTCACCCAACTGTTTCTTTCCTAAGGGGATCCTTGGCACAGATGGTACTTCTTCTCACTGTCTTCTCTGTAAATACTGCAATACAACAGTGGTTTTCACCCTTATCTAAATAAGTTATCACAGAGGCACCACAACTGTTGCTGATGGGATCAGATTTGGCCAGCAGTAGTTCTGAGAGCCTGCTGGAACTGGTTCTGTCCAACACTGGGGTAGAACCTGGTGTCTTCTAACAGAATCCATCCCTTCATTCCCACTACCAAAACCTGGTCACATAAATCCACTACAAGTTTTTTAATTATTATCTCAACTACTAAATATTTGTTTAAATTATTTTACCATAATATAAAGTCATGTTCTTTTGTATATCACTGTGGGCCATTGGGATACGGGGCCTGTTCGCAACAAGACCAACTTTTAAAACATACATCATAAAAAAAAAAGACATTCACAACCAAAACAAAATAAAATAAAAATATACTATATTGATTATATTATATTACATTATATTAAATTAAATTACATTAAATTAAAACAACTCAACACTTTCCTGTGTGTTATGTCTCTGGGGCTCCTCCTGCATGATACCAGAGGTATCTTCAAATATGTCTTCAAAAGATGGAAAATCACAAAGTAAGTTATGTCTCTTAAAATCTCTGAAATATAAACCATTTTGGTTTCCGTACGCGATCATTTCTGGAAGCTTCTCCTGTTCAAGTACTAGGCCACTAAATTCAACTGGAGAATTCATAACTGTAAGATTGGTAGATCTTTGTTCTAGGAAATTGAAGAAGCAAATGTATTTTCCACATATCTTAATTTCCCTTCAAACTAAGTATACTTGTACATATAGTAGAATACAGTGATAGGGAAATGAATTAAAAGAAAATTATATTCAGGGGTGACATGTATCCTCTCATTCAGCACAACTGATTAATCCCTGAAAGATCCAGAGGCAATTGTACATTTGCCGGAACAAGTACCACTGAAGCCTGACAAAGAAGAAGCACTGATAGAGGATATCCTTAGCTTGGCATTTTGGATAATGAATGTAATGCATGAGGAAAGAGAGAAACAGTCTAACATACCCAACAGAACCTTAGGATGCACCTTTTTACAAGAGTATTACAACAAAATGTGACTGTGCTTTTATTAATATAGGCTCTTTTCAAAAGGTATATTAAATATACCTATTTATCTGATAGGTACACCTAAATTTACTATCTGAGGGCAGAATATTTTTTTTTTAAATGGAAAGGCTGTTTGAGAACATGTGTTTGTGCCCGACGATTTATGATCCCCCACAAGTCAGCTGTTGTGCTTAATACACACGGCTTACAGACAATAATCAGTAGCATCTAATCATCTTTTCTTTATTACAGCATAAGAATAAAATGTTATAAAGCACATTTTACAGAGAACTTGAGGTACAGATTTAGTGCATCACATAGAATATCTGTAGTATGACTGCAATAGTACTTCAGCCTGAGCAGTGCTCCAATTAGGGATTGATTTATTAACTTACTGATCACACTACAGAATTGTATCTCTATGGCTGAACTAACCTGCTGTTCCAGAAATACAAGGAAGAAAAGACTTAACTTTCACTTCCTCCAAAGTACATATCTTTTACATTTTTGAATTTGCAAAACCAGTATTAGCCTTACTGAAATGGCAGAGAAATTCTTGCAGAGATACTGGACTGCTTAATTTAGATATATGTCCTGGGTTCCGCAGTAGCAGTCATGTTTTTCCTTTGTGTTAACTGGTGCAGTGCAGTGTTTTGACTTTCAGCTCGGGAACAGAGCTGATAACAAGGATATTTTGGTTTGGCCAAGGACTTTGTGAGGCTCATGCTCTGCCAGGGAGGAGGGGAGGCTGTGAGGAAGCAGAGACGGGGCGCCTGACCCGGGCTAGCCGGGGAGGTATTCCATACCACAGCACGTCATGCCCGGGGTGAGGGGTAACTGGGAGTTAGCCGGAAGGACAGGGGCTTCCGGGTGGAACTCGTTTTCTTGGCCGGTGGTATCGTATTCTCTTCCCTTGTTATTTTCCCTTATCATTGTTTTAGCTGATAGTAGCGGTGGTGATTTGTTGCTGGACTGTTTTTGTCTCAACCCGTAGGAGTTGCACTCTCTCGATCCTCCTCCCCGTTCCTCCGGGAGCGGGGAAGGGGAGAGCCCCGGTGAGGGGAGGCGGGGGGGGAGATGGACACGGACCTCGATTGTTGTCAGCTCGGCACCACTCACTGGGAGTGAGTGAACAAGCTACCTGACTGGGTTTAAACCACGACATTTCGTTTTGGTGCCCAACGTGGGGCACGAGGGGTTGAGATAAGAACAGATCTGACTGGATTGATAGTCACTCGTCACAATGCTGATTTATTGGCTCTCAAGGTTGTTCCTCTTGATCTCACAGTTTCAGTATATGATATCTTACGTCCATCCGGTACTTGCTGTATTAGTGTTTTTCAAGTGTGGGGCTTGGGCTAAGGTTTTTATCCCATTGTACTTTATGGTAATGACTTGTAATACAATAGAATCATTGATCATGAAACTGTTCCCAGTGTGGTCACCACCTTTATACTTTGGGCGGTATATGATGGAGGTGCTTAGCAATTACACATCTTTTTTCTCCTTATCAGGTGCTCAACCTGTGAAGGAGACATCCTTTTACCCTCCCAGTCGTCCCCCCAGACCATTTACATTTGAGAGTTTTGAAGTTTTTGAATGGCCTTTTAATGCTATTGAGACTTGTTTGCTGATGGTGATGGGAATCATCATGCTAACACGCATACAGAGTGTGTTTTGCCCACTACTGATTTCAAGAGTTAAGCAGAGTCAGGTTTGGGTCTTGTCTGGGGTCAAACGACGATGTAGGAGGACCAAGAGATTTTTCCTGAGGCTGGACAGCCATGAGTGGCAGGGTGTGTGGGATAGTATGGGCAAGTATCTAGGTCAGTGGGCCCCTCCAGTACTTTGGAATTTCACTACCGAACAACTGCAAAATCCAGAAGAATTAGTAAAACACTTAAATGAGGTGTGTGGTCATTCTGGCCATACCAGAGATGGACAAATCATGGCAACGTGCTGGGGCTTGGCCTATGCTTACAGGGCCTTGTTCAACACTATCCAGCACCTTCAAAAGGAAAAGAATGTCGGCGGATCTGAGGGCAAAGCAACAGTCACTACTCAAACTTTGGCTGCAGTGAACAGCACAGCTACCCCAGCGGCAAGTACAGCAGCTGCTCAAACTTCAACTGCAACAGACAGCGCGGTTACCCCAGCTCCAAGCACAGTAGCTACACCACCCCCAGCAACAAGTACAGTTGCTACTCAAACCACAGTGATAATCACTGCAGCCAAACCAGAGGACCAATTCGTACCAGTATCGGTTGCCCCTGTACGCAAGAGAACAAGCAAAAAGGAGGCAAAAAGGGTGAAGCGAGATGAAGAAATGAATTCACCACCCGGTACAGAATCTGATCAGGAGTCATCATCACATGACGAAGAAGAAGAAGAAGAGGTAACTTCTCGACCTCGGACCTCAACCGAGCTGCGGAATATGCAAAAAGATTTTACCCGTCAACCAGGGGAGCACATCATCACCTGGTTACTCCAATGCTGGGACAATGGGGCCGATGGTCACGAACTAGAAGGTACAGAAGCCAAGCAGCTGGGATCACTTGCTAGAGAAGGGGGAATTGACAAAGCAAATGCAAGAGAGAAAAAGTCCCTCAGCCTTTGGAGGCGGCTCTTGGCAGCTGCGAAAGAAAAGTTTCCGTACAAGGACGATGTTACGAGTCGTTCGGCCAAGTGGACTACTATAGACAAAGGCATCCAGTCTCTGAGGGAATCGGCCATCGTAGAGATGCTCTATCACATCAAGCCGAATAACGGGGATACACCTATAGATCCAGATGAAGTTGAATGTACACGACCCATGTGGCGAAAACTTACACAGAATGCACCGTCATCATATGCCCATTCATTGGCAACAGTAACCTGGAATGACATAGTACCACTAACAGTGGATGAAATGGTTCATAAACTTGAAGAGTTCGAAGACAATCTCACCCCTTCCATCATCTCAGCTGTGAAAAAACTGTCCCAGGACATCGAACAATTGAAGGACAATCTATCTGATTTATCCGGCTCCTCACGTGTACCAACACACGTCTCAGCTATTAACAAAAGGCGTCCTATTGTTCAAGAGAGGAGATACAGGAGGTATACGCCACGGGGTACCCTATGGTTTTACCTGCTGGATCACGGAGAAGACATGACAAAGTGGGATGGAAAACCTACTTCAGCTTTGGAGGAACAGGTGAGTGAACTGAAGAGGGGTGCAAGGGCCAAGACTGATTGTCCCATGAGAGCTACGGCTTCAGTCTCTGGTGATCAGTTTCCCAGATGGAGTGGAAGAGCTGATTTTACTCCAGCTCCTGTGATAACGAAGAATAATCCCTTTCAACACGACTTAAGTGTCCAATGCTGTGATGACCATTAGAGGGGCCCTGCCTCCAGCCAGGTGGAGGTAGGGGACAATCGGATTTACTGGACTGTGTGGATCAGATGGCCTGGCACATCAGTCCCACAGAAGTATAAGGCTCTAGTAGATACCGGTGCACAGTGTACCCTGATGCCATCAAGCTGTCAAGGGGTGGAACCCATCTATATTTCTGGAGTAACAGGAGGATCCCAAGAGTTGACTGTGCTGGAGGCTGAAATCAGCCTGACTGGGAGGGAATGGCAAAAGCACCCTATTGTGACTGGTCCAGAGGCTCCATGCATTCTTGGCATAGACTACCTCAAGAGAGGGTACTTCAAAGACCCAAAAGGGTACCGGTGGGCTTTTGGTATTGCTGCTTTGGAGACTGAGGAAATTGAGCAGCTGTCCACCTTGCCTGGTCTCTCAGAAGATCCCTCTGCTGTGGGGTTGCTGAAAGTTGAAGAACAACAAGTGCCAATTGCGACCACAACAGTGCACCGGCGGCAATATCGCACCAACCGAGACTCCCTGATTCCCATCCATCAGCTGATCCGTAGACTGGAGAGTCAGGGGGTGATCAGCAGGACCCGCTCACCCTTCAATAGCCCCATATGGCCAGTGCAAAAGTCTAACGGAGAATGGAGACTAACAGTAGACTATCGTGGCCTGAATGAAGTCACACCACCATTGAGTGCTGCCGTACCGGACATGCTAGAACTTCAGTATGAACTAGAGTCAAAGGCAGCCAAGTGGTATGCCACAATTGATATTGCCAATGCATTTTTCTCAATTCCTTTGGCAGCAGAGTGCAGGCCACAGTTTGCTTTTACTTGGAGGGGTGTCCAGTTCACTTGGAACCGACTGCCCCAGGGGTGGAAACACAGCCCTACCATTTGCCATGGACTGATCCAGAATGCACTGGAACAGGGGCAAGCTCCAGAACACCTGCAATACATTGATGACATTATTGTGTGGGGCGATACAGCGGAAGAAGTCTTTGAGAAAGGGAGGAAAATAATCCAAATCCTGCTGAAATCTGGTTTTGCCATAAAACGGAGTAAGGTCAAGGGACCTGCACAGGAGATTCAATTTTTGGGAATAAAATGGCAAGATGGACGTAGACAGGTCCCCACAGATGTGATCAACAAGATAACAGCAATGTCTCCACCAACTAATAAGAAAGAAACGCAAGCTTTCTTGGGTGCAGTGGGGTTCTGGAGAATGCACATCCCAAATTACAGTTCGATTGTAAGCCCTCTCTATCATGTGACCCGGAAGAAGAATGATTTTAAATGGGGCCCTGAGCAGCAACAAGCCTTTGAGCAAATTAAACGCGAGATAGTTCATGCAGTAGCCCTTGGACCAGTCCGGACCGGACCAGATGTAAAAAATGTGCTGTACACTGCATCTGGGGAGAACGGTCCTACCTGGAGCCTCTGGCAGAAAGCTCCAGGGGAGACTCGAGGTCGACCCCTCGGCTTTTGGAGTCGGGGATATAAAGGATCTGAGGTCAGCTTATACCCCAACTGAGAAAGAGATACTGGCAGCCTATGAAGGGGTTCGAGCTGCTTTGGAAGTGATTGGTACTGAAGCACAGCTCCTTCTGGCACCCCGGCTGCCCGTGCTGGGCTGGATGTTCAAAGGCAGGGTCTCCTCTACACATCATGCAACCGATGCTACATGGAGTAAATGGGCTGCACTAATTACACAACGAACTCGAATAGGAAATCCCAGTCGTCCAGGCATTCTAGAAGTCATCATGGACTGGCCAGAGGGCAAAGATTTCGGAATGTCACCAGAGGAGGAGGTGATGCGCGCTGAAGAGGCCCCACCATATAATAAACTGTCAGAAAGTGAAAAGCAGTATGCCTTGTTTACTGATGGCTCTTGCCGGATTGTGGGAAAGCATCGGAGATGGAAGGCAGCTGTATGCAGTCCTGGACGACAAGTTGCAGAAACTGCTGACGGAGAGGGTGAATCGAGTCAGTTTGCCGAGGTGAAAGCCATCCAGCTGGCCCTGGACATTGCTGAACGAGAAAAGTGGCCAGTACTTTATACTGACTCATGCATGGTGGCAAATGCCCTGTTGGGGTGGTTGAAGCAATGGAAGCAGAGCGACTGGCAACGCAGAGGTAAACCCATCTGGGCTGCTGCACTGTGGAAAGATATTGCTGCCAGGGTGCAGAACCTGGTGGTGAAGGTACGTCATGTAGATGCCCATGTACCCAAGAGTCGGGCCACTGAGGAACACCAGAACAACCAACAAGTGGATAAAGCGGCTAAGATTGAAGTGGCTCAGATGGACTTAGATTGGCAACGTAAAGGTGAATTATTTTTGGCCCTGTGGGCCCATGACACTTCAGGCCATCAGGGCAGAGATGCAACATATAGATGGGCTTGTGACCGAGGGGTGGGCTTAACAATGGACACTATTGCCCAGGTTATTCATGAGTGTGAAACATGTGCTGCAATTAAACAAGCCAAGCGGTTAAAGCCTCTTTGGTATGGAGGACGATGGTTGAAGTATAAATATGGGGAGGCCTGGCAGATTGACTATATCACACTGCCATCAACCCGCCAAGGCAAGCGCCATGTGCTTACCATGGTGGAAGCAACCACCGGGTGGCTGGAAACATACGCCGTGCCCCATGCCACTGCCCAGAACACCATCCTGGGCCTTGAGAAACAGATTTTGTGGCGACACGGCACCCCAGAGAGAATTGAGTCAGACAATGGGACTCATTTCCGGAATAACCTCATAGATATTTGGGCCAAAGAGCATGGCATTGAGTGGGTATATCACATCCCCTACCATGCACCAGCCTCTGGGAAAATCGAACGCTACAATGGGCTGTTAAAAACTACACTGAGAGCAATGGGTGGGGGAACTTTCAAGCATTGGGATACACACTTACCAAAGGCCACCTGGTTGGACAACACCAGAGGATCTGCCAACAGGGCTGGCCCAGCCCAGTCAGAACTTTTACATTTTGTAGAGGGGGACAAAGTTCCCGTGGTGCATATGAAGAATTTGCTGGGGAAGACAGTCTGGGTAATTCCTGCTTCAGGTAAATGCAAACCCATTCGTGGGACTGCTTTTACTCAGGGACCTGGATATACTTGGTGGGTAATGCGGGAAGATGGGGAAGTCCGATGTATACCTCAAGGGGATTTGATTTTAGGGGAAAACAGCCAGTGAACTCAATTGTATGCTGTTGCCTGCTGTGTAATGCTTTTATAGCCCATCAACTAGATGTCTCCAGGTCACCAGCGACTGGCCCTGACTTCCCTCCAGCCGTCATCCCAACAGAGAATGAACTTTGAACATCATGGACCGAATGGACTTGGCAGCACTATAGGGATTGGTCCATGCACTAAGAAAATGATTTTTTCCTCTCGGTCTGTATGTATATGGATGTATATATGTGGGAGAGTGATGGTGTATTGAAAATGTGGGATCTGAGCACGACGTGAATGGTATGGAATAAGGGGTGGATAATGTCCTGGGTTCCGCAGTAGCAGTTATGTTTTTCCTTTGTGTTAACTGGTGCAGTGCAGTGTTTTGACTTTCAGCTCGGGAACAGAGCTGATAACAAGGATATTTTGGTTTGGCCAAGGACTTTGTGAGGCTCATGCTCTGCCAGGGAGGAGGGGAGGCTGTGAGGAAGCAGAGACGGGGCGCCTGACCTGGGCTAGCCGGGGAGGTATTCCATACCACAGCACGTCATGCCCGGGGTGAGGGGTAACTGGGAGTTAGCCGGAAGGACAGGGGCTTCCGGGTGGAACTCGTTTTCTTGGCCGGTGGTATCGTATTCTCTTCCCTTGTTATTTTCCCTTATCATTGTTTTAGCTGATAGTAGCGGTGGTGATTTGTTGCTGGACTGTTTTTGTCTCAACCCGTAGGAGTTGCACTCTCTCGATCCTCCTCCCCGTTCCTCCGGGAGCGGGGAAGGGGAGAGCCCTGGTGCGGGGAGGCGGGGGGGGAGATGGACACGGACCTCGATTGTTGTCAGCTCGGCACCACTCACTGGGAGTGAGTGAACAAGCTACCTGACTGGGTTTAAACCACGACAATATAGAATGATGAGTTTAAGATATATTATATGCGATGGAAAACAATAAAAATTATAAACAACAGGTACTGAAGAGTTATGATTGTACTCATAATTTACAATATGAGTACAACTATGATATGGGAAAGTTTTCACTTTGTGATAAAGTATCGGACATAATAGTGGTCTTAGTTTCCTGGACCAATTCTGAACCCAGTTAGTATATGAAAAACAATTCAGAAAATGGTAACAGAAAATAAAGAGTCTTTCAGAAGAAAAAGCAAATGTTGGGAAAAGCTACATATACTTTAAAGGAAAATTAGAATGAGTATATAAGGCAAGTCAATTAAATGCTATATGACTGTGCTTTTCCTGGGTTCCAAGTTTGATTTTTCTCTGAAAGAAACCAGAAGACAATTAGGGTTTTGCTACTTTTATCTAAATACTAGTATTTTTCTATAGTTTCATCTTTGTCTTCTTTTTTTATGTTTGGTTCTTCTCTTAGTTCACATTTTCAATTATTCTCATAGGTTTCTAAAAGTGAATGAGAATCAAATCACCAGATATTTTTCTCTTTCAGGAAAAGACATCTGAACGCTTGAGTTAGAAAATGTAGAAAAACATCCTCTTCTTTCACACTCCATGATTAAATATAATTTGTATAATCATAAATAAGCTGTTTTGAGTGAAAGAATAAATTCATTGAGAAACAGACAGTTGTTACAGGCTTTATTACCTCAGTAATCTTTTTCTCTAAAGTGTAAATCACACAAAGATATGTTAGAATCAAAGTCAATCTATCAAGCTGTTAAAAGAAATAGGAAAGGAAGCCCTAGACATAATTCACTATTGTGCTCTTCTAGTTTTATACTAATGGAACTCCACAGGCTTTTTTGCTTGTGGACATTCTGAAACAAGTTTAATTTATTAGCTATTCCAGTAGACAAAGTATCATAAAATGCAATCACCAGCAGTTTCCCAGAATAACCATTCCTTGGAATACATAAGAACATAACATGATAAAAGGCTTTAATAACATCTTGCTCTTGTTCCTGTGTCAAAAAGGCAGTGCATAACCACAAATTCCAGCACAATGAAAGCTGATTCCCTGTGTAATACTTCTATCAGCATAACGAAAATAATGAAACTTTCCTTGATCTGCTAAAAGATACCTGCACTCCTATTTGCCATTCTTTCTTTAAGTTAACCATAAAATTTATATATAAGAATATCAAATATATATATGAAAATCAAGTAAAACATTACTAAAAAAAAATGCTCAGTGGGTAAATTTGTTGTAAATTAACTATCGATTCTGGAAAAGTAGTAATTAGCCATAATGCAGTTTAGTTTAAAGATATGAAAATATGAAAATCTCAGTCCTACTGGATCTACATAACTGACTCCACATCAAATATGAATTTAAGCCACATATTTGAGTTTATTCTAGAACTTATACTTTTTACAGATAAAATAACCTCATAGTTCAGAAGTTGTAATGAGCATAATAATAATAGAGATGGTGTCTTTACAATTAAATTCTTCCTTTTTTTCCCCTTTTTTTCTTTTTTTTTTTTTTTTCCCCCTCTCACTTTGGAAATGGCATATCATGGATAAATTCCAGAACTGACAACATTTTAACAGAGCTTTGCCTATGCTATTTGGAAAGATTTGGCCTTCACTGCTTCAGAGCTAAATAGCACTTCAGTACTTCAAAAAGTACTCAATATTACTTCAATACTTCAAAACTACATATTTTTGACATTTGAAATCAAATCTATGGTTTGCCTAACTGTTAACTCCTTTTTGAAATATAAATTTATTAATGATGCCTTTTCTACACCTTCAGTTGTGCCTTTCACAAGATAGGAAATAATCTTGTAAACAACTATTTCGTTTGCATGACTTTCAGCTAGCTACTGCGTTTTTGACCTGTCTAACTTTAATAGCTCTCTGGAGTTTCTCTGGTGGAAATAAATCTTTGCCACACACTTCCTGATGCAAGAATATATGGTGGCTTCACCTTGGCCACTAGGGGCTCATGAAGCCACTCTATCACTTCCTTATCAACAGGACAGGGAAGAAAATATGGTGAAATGTTCATGGTCGAGATGAGGACTGGGAAATCACTTACCAATTACCATCATGGGCAAAACAGGCATAACTTGGGGAAATTCATCTATTTTATTACCAATTAAAAACAGTAGACTAATAAGAAATATTAACAAACCTAACCTTTCCCTCAGTCCTCCCTTTTTCCTTGGATGAGCTTCACTCCCAACTTTTCCTATCTCCTTACTTCCAAACAGCACAGGGACATGGGGAATGGAGATTGCGATCAGTTCAGAACACTTTGTCTTAGCTGTTCTTTCCTCCTTATGCTCTTCCTCTCCTCTAGCGTGGGATCCCTTCCATGGGAGACAGTCCTTCTTGACCACCTCCAGTGTGGGTTCCCCATGAAGTCACCTGCTCCTGTGTGAGCTTTCCATAACATCACAGCTTTCTTCAGGGCACTCAGATCTTGCTGGTTCATCATGGGATCATACACAGCCTACAGGATGGATATCTGCTCCACCATGGACCTCCATGGGCTGCAGGCGGACAACCTGCAGCACCATGGACTTCACCATGGGCTGCAGGGGAATCTCTCTTTACAATGCCTGGAATATTTCCTCCCTTTCCTGTTTCACTGACCTTGGTGTTTGCATAGTTGCTTCATATTTTCATGTACATATTTTCATACACATATTTTCACTTCTCTCTCCCAGGATATGCTGTGAAGAGGTTTTTACCCCTTCTTAAATATGTTGTAACAAAGGCACTACCAACATCACTGATGGGTTCAGCTTTGGCGAGCAGTGAGTCCATCTTGGACCCAGCTGGAACTGGCTCTGTCTGACATAGGAGGAATTTCTGTGGTATTCTCACAGAAGCCAACCCTGACGCCTCCCAGTACCAAAACTTTGCCACATAAGCGGAATGAATAATAACATGTACATAGTCTTTTGCTGAAATACAACCACATAGGATTATTCTGTATTTAACTATTTCTTAATGATACACATCAGGGCGTTCAAGGATATTCAACACCTGTGTCTTTTCGTCTTTGTAGCACATTTACTCAATATTAAAACTGACATACAGCTCCCACTAACCATGCTGACTGTTCACATTACAACAAATTTTACACCAAGGAGGGGGAAAATCACTAGAGATGTGCAAGAAGTTACTTTAGTCGTTGAAGCACTGAATCCAAATCTTTCTAGGAGAAAAACTTTACACAAGTTCAAGATCAAGCTTTTTTTTTGAAAAAAAAACAAATGGAACAAATCTTTCATTGAGTAGCAGATTAACAGATGTAACTCCAATCTTTTCTGAAGTTATGTTTCAGAGAAAGACTTTCATAGATCCTCCATACTTCCATTGCTGTGAGGTAATTTGACAAGTGATTTCCAAACTGTCAAAACTTTTAATAGGAGTACTGTGGAAATAGATGCAGTCATGCTGCTTTGTAGGAAATGTAGGTATTTTAAGCATGTGAGTATGTGTAGGCAGGTGTTTTACAAGGATTCTATGCAGCTAAGTGAATATTGAGAATGACAAAATTCTATCAATTAGACATTGAATAATATGAACATTTTAATGACTAAAATACATACACTACTTTGAGTTAATGGATATTCTTTAAAGTTTATAAAAGATTTTGGTTTTATTTGCTTTTTTTTGCTACAGGCTTATGTAATCATACCATTTGTCTCCAATAACTTTCTATTTTAGCTGTTCTATTTAGGTAACGATAAAAAAAAACTTCTTTTATTTGAAGAATAAGAAGTGTAAAAATCACAGTGGATATTCAATTTTGGACTTAAATTGAGATTGAATTATGGAAAAGATTTCAAACTTGAAGTGACATGAGGAAATTTAACTATTCATAGGGAAAGAGCATGGCTGAATTGTTGGAGGAAGGACACAAATAAAAATGAATAAGAGAGGCATTAAATTGAATACATTTTGCTTTAGAAGAATATTTTTCTTTTTCTACTTGTAAATCATAAAAGATTTTCTTTATGTTATAGCTGATTTCTATTCCAATGCCTCAAGAAAATCAGAAGGAAAGGATACTGTAAATACACAGGGGCAGCTTTTAATTTGGAAACAGTGGAACCAGTTTCATCCAGAACTTTTTAATTTTGCAGTCTTTGTGTAGCTCTTTTCCTGCTACGCTGACTATGGAACAAACCTTTACTAGGCCTACAAACACCAGGCAGTGTACTGTGCCTGTGCAATGGGGAGACCTTCCTGGGAATCCTCACAAACTCGAAGGTGTTAGAGCTCCAGACATATTTCATGAATGGTGCTAAAATCTCAGGCCCCATTTGGAGAGTATGTAAAAATGATCTGAATTATTAAAATTCAAAGGGAGAATTTTACTGCTATTATTGCTAGCAATGAAGTAACAGTGGTATTCCACCCTTTATAATCTAGTTAGTACAATTTGGTTTTATTTATAAAATAAAAATAAATGTACAGTCTTTTAGAAAAGACAGTTAAAAACATTAATCAAAGAAAACAGAAAAGTTGCCATGACATTAGAGATATTTCATAGATAATATGATGACTGTATCACAAACTTAATGTACATCTTGCTGGGAATTTAATTCATCATATATATATATCAGGAGATATGTGTGAGTGTTGGAAAGAGGGTCCACTTCTGCAGTACCAAGGGATGCATAAATTTAATTGGTAGTCCATTCAATCACTCACTTTTACCAATTTGTTCTCATGCAATTTCATTAAATATAACATTTTTATCTTCTTTTTACTCTTCTCTAAATAAATAGCAGGTAAACTGGTCACTTTTGAAAGGGATGATAATTATTACCCCATTTAATTGTTAGCAGATAAACTGACTAATGGTTTAAGAGGATCTGCTTCATTGACTAATATTTTTTTTCTTTCAACTATGGAAAGTAAATTAGATACTTAAAGGTAAGATAATATTCACTTAATAAAGTTAAATAACATCACTCCAACCCAAAAAGAAAAGTGCTTTCCAGTGTTGCAATTGATAATATAATCTAATAATCTTTTCCTTTATAACATGTCTAAATGGTCATTGCAGGTTAAAAGCTACATCTCTGATGCAATCTCAGATATCAGCTTTTGGAGATAAAGTACCCCACTGATCTGCAAAACTTGGTACTGATCAGGAATTTTGAATTTATAACAGTGCTGATCATAGCATTTTGTTATTATGGAAAACAATTTTCAATTTAATATTTGAAATTAAGTTAAAAATTACAATGCAGTGTAAAATATGCTAATTTCATAATGATACATTGCATTTATTTAAAATATCTATTTTAACATTTCTGTTTGAAATAACAAGTTTCTTATCTTCTTCAAGTTGGACATATGGAATCAACTGGTGCAATGTGTCCGGTTCTGGGCTCCCTAGCGCAAGAAAGATGTAGAGTTACTTACTGTGAGTCCAGCACAGGGGCATGAAAATTGCTAAGGAATTGGAACATCTTTCATATGAAGAAAGGCTGAGAGAGCTGGGACCCTGCAGTCTGGAGAAGAAAAGGCTCAGGGAGGGTCTGATTGCAATTTATGAATATGCAATGCGTGGGAATTACAAGGAAGGAGATGAGCTCTTCTCTGTTCTGGCAGTATCAGAGGCAATGGACAGAAATTAAAACAGTTGCATCTGAACAAGTTTTACTTGAGGGTGGTCAAACACTTGCACAGGTAGCCCGAAGAGGTTGTGTAATCTCCTTCCTCAAAGATATCAAAAATCTGACAACGTGGTCCTGGGCAACCTGTTGTAGGTGACCCTGCTTGAGCTGGGGAATTGGATATAAACTAAAACTGCTCCTTCCAAATGAAATGATTCTGTTATTATGTGAATCAAATATTCAGTAACTGAAGTCAGTTACCTTCTGGATCACCTCAATCAGTTTTACTCTTTACAGTCAGAAAGATATGCTGTCCCCATATTAAAAAAAACAAAACCAAACAACTTTTGGGGTTTTTGTATTTATTTGAACACCCTAGTGACTACAAAGTCCAGAACCATCAAATCACAGACCCCAGAACCATCAAGTCGCAAATCTCACATTCTCAAAAGCGTTACAGTTATATTAATAAAATACAAAAAGCTTCAACATTGATAACTTGTTAAAACTAAGAATGTCCATCACTGAACTTGGTGATTTTTAGTCAAATCACTAAGCCAAACAAGTGTGGTTTTGTTTTTTTTGTTTTTTTTTCTCTTAGGGAATTTTTGACAGGCTCACAGCTCTTTATTTTGAAGATGTACTAAGAAAAGAAACTGAAAACCTGAGGGGAAAAAAAATGCAAAATTTGTTTTATTCTTCTTAACAGTTTCATCAAAATTCAGCTGTAAGTAGAATCACTACTTTTTAAACAGCTCTGTTGTTCATGGGGACATTTTCAAAATTAAATCTTTGGCAGCATCTCAATAAGAGCAGGAGAAAATGATATTGGGAATAACTCAATTCTGAAAGCACCTTTTCCTGACCATCAGCAGGTATTGTCCCCACATTTTTTTCACCTGTGTATAACTATGACTGACTTCCTCCCTTAAAAAAAAAAAAAAAAGGTAAAGCTTTAGCATTTTGGCAGTAATCAGAGCCTTGTTTCTTTTGGATGCAAGCTCCAAAATAGAAGACATGATGGTTAAGTCATGAAACAGTCTTTTGAACTATGTTTGCATGCTAATCCACCTCTTTGTACATGCATATCCAACGAGAAATTAGTGTCAGATAAGGGAGGAGGTAAGCATCATGAAAAGGTATAATTTTCACCTCCATTTTCAACTTAAAAAAGAAAAAATCTCACTTAGCAGCTGGGTATATGAAGAAAGAGTGCTAGCCAAATAAATTAAGGAGATCAGAAATAAGTAATTAATAAGGGTATTTTAATATAATTTCCTATGAAAACTGAGAAACTGAACATGAGCCAGCAGTGTCTGTTCACAACCCAGAAAGCCAACCGTATCCTGGGCTGCATCAAAAGGAGAGTGACCAGCAGGTTGAAGGAGGTGATCCTACCCCTCTACTCTGCTCTCATGAGACCTCACCTGGGGTATTATGTACAGTTCTGGTGTCCTCAACATAAAAAGGACATGGAACTGTTGGAACAAGTCCAGAGAAGGGCCACAAGGATGATCAGGGGGCTGGAGCACCTCCCGTATGAAGACAGGCTGAGGAAGTTGGGGCTGTTCAGCCTGGAGAAGAGAAGGCTGCGTGGAGACCTCATAGAAGCCTTCCAGTATCTGAAGGGGGCCTATAGGGATGCTGGAGAGGGACTCTTCATTAGGGACTGTAGTGATAGGACAAGGGTTAATGGATTCAAACTTAAACAGAGGAAGTTTAGATTGGATATAAGGAAGAAATTCTTTATTGTTAGGGTGGTGAGGCACTGGAATGGGCTGCCCAGGGAGGTTGTGAATGCTCCGTCCCTGGTGTTGTTCAAGGCAGGGTTGGACAAAACCTTGGGTGGCATGGTTTAGTGTGAGGTGTCCCTGCCCATTATGGGGGCTGTTTGAACTAGATGATCTTAAGGTCTTTTCCAACCCTAACTCTTCTAGGATTCTATGATTCTGTGGTTGATTCTTTTGAAGTTCTTTTGGAGATTCTTTTTCAACTGCCCAGGTGCTTGCTGAAAAGAATGAACTTTGGAGGGAGACTAATAAAAGGGTTGCATGGAAAGATCTGTTGAGTGTTGCTTTCTGAAACCCAGATGCTATCAGAAAGCAGTTGCTTAATATAGTGTCATTTTATATTATTCCCTTGTAAAATCTTTTAAAGAGAGGCAAACCTCTTTTAGGTCTCAGCCATTTTCAATATTAGCTACATTAACCTTTTAATTTTCTCAGCATACATTTCTGCAACATCCTTAGGTTATGAAAAAAACTTATTGTCCTTGCAATACAGATATGGAATCTATATACAAGTAATGGAATTGTTGGTTGGTTTGTTGTTTTTTAATCTAATTTAGCAGATGAACTTCTTTTGGTTTTGTTACAAGAAAATCATAGAAGTATTTTTGAAATCAAACCTTCATTTTTTTGTTAGTTTCTTGTTAGTTTCTATTATGTTTGATAGGCATTGAATTTCTATTTTAATTTATTTTAAACACCCTGAAAGTCTTTGGTATATTTTTTACTTGAAGAAAAAAAAAGTTAGTTATTTTAAAAGACAATATCTCATTGGTCTATATACAAAGAGCTCTACCTTTAAGTTACTTAAATCCTGCAGGGAATATAACCACTTCTAACCACATTGTCAATGACACCAGTCTATAACTAAACTATTCATTTGTATTAATTACAGAACTTCAAGTGGGTGTGTTATTGCTTGCTGAAAGGAATAGTTTTCCACAGAGAAGATTACTAAGTTTCATGTACAAAACACCCGTGTAACTACTTTTCACATACCTCTTTGACCTTTGATTCAGCTAAGTAGATTACAGGTGATTTCAAATGCATTTAAACAATCATAAGCTAACTGAAACTTTTAGGTTGTAATCCCTGATGTCATAGTTTTGGTTGGGTTTGTTTGGTTTGTGTGTGTGCGTGTGTGTTTGTTGCTGAAGTGCCTTTTTTCAGAAGTGAGAATTTTACTAAAGAATGCATTTAGATGAAGGACTCAACCACTTCATTTACACCTCAATTGCATTTTTATCACAATTCCCTTCATGCCTGGTGTATTTGCTCTTTTAACATACTCAGTGTCTCATGTATGTCTTATGCAACCCAATGAATTTCATGGTCTTCTTAAAGCAATTTAGTGGAATAGATTCAATTTTAATGTGGTGACTAAATACAGCTATCTGACACCCACAGTAGAGACACCGAATTGTCACCCTGCAGACATGCATTCTTCTTGCCAATTTAATAATTTTTTTCTCCCAGAATCTCACTTTAATATATTTCAAAAGACTTCTTCCCTTGAATGACTAAAGTTCATTTTATCAACTTGGATTTCATCAAATAACATCTAAATAGCAAATTTACACACCGAAGACAGCAAACAATCATTACTGTCAATGTCAGCTAAAATATTATTTCTGAATAGCATATTATTTGTGTTTTCTCGAGATAAATAAATACTAAGACCAGTTTCCACTAATTCCAAAAATTGTCTAAGAAGACTGGGAGAGTAGTCATCTGCTGAACAAAGATTTCCTGTAAATAACTAGAAATAAAATGACAGTGAGGCTGTTCTGCAGAAGCCTAAAGATAAAACCTTAGTGATGAACCCTAGAATTTACCAGTAATCAAAAAAAATAGGTAGGTACATTCCTTTACTTAAGTAAGAAAAGGAAGTTCCAGCTGTTATGAATCAAAATTAAACCAGGACTCTAAACAAATTTGTTTGTGAGAACATGATCCTTTTAAGCTGCATTATAAAAATAATGAATTAATTAATTTTAATTAAGATATTAAAGAGGATGGCAATTTTGAGGATGGAAAATTTAAGGAATCTCTAAAAATCACATTATTTTTGTTAGATTTCCCCCAGATATTAAATTCATGGGGGTTAAGATCAGGTATATTTACTCGCTTGGTTATTTTTTGTTGTTTTTTTTTTTTCTTTACAAAGAAATGTTAGTATATCTGGTTTCTTATTTACTATATAAAATTTTGTAACAAAATTTCAGTGTCAGTCTTTTATCTTTTTTCATGATGATTAAATAGTATTACACTTTCTAAGATTTGAGGCACCTTTAAGAGATGAAAAATTTGTGTAATATGGGTTTTGTACAAAATTTCATCTACAGAAAGAGCTAACTTGTGAAAAAAAAATTTATAACAACAAACTTAGAAGTCTACTTGGCTTTTTTTAATAAGGCAGCCCTTAGAGTCATGATCTTTTCTGTGTCATCAATTTGTAGATTACAAATAAAGAGAAATAAAGCAACTGACAAGACAGCATGATGCAGGGAACAAGGGATATCGTGCTATGTGGCCTGAGCATCAAGAATGAAGGGGCTTTATAGTCAACAAAGAAATGGTCATAATAACAGAAAAGCAAAATACTTGAAACCTTGCCTCTTGATAAAATCTCTATTTAACCTCTACATTAATACATATTAAAGCTGTACTAGTTCAAGTGTGTCTTTCAGTTCTGTAACTAAATAGTATGTACCATAAGTGCCAAATGGGCAGTGTCAAATCTAATTTCTGGATATCATATATTTATTTCAGTATTCTAAATGGGATCCTCAGGGGACAATACGTTAAAAAGCAATGTATACTTAATGTTTTTCTGGTCCTTTGCTTGAAGACTTTGTCCTTAATTGTTCATTAGCCTGATTTCCACATAAGATCTATGTTATCTAGAAGTCCTGCTTTTTCAGTTCTCTCTTATTATTTTCCCTATGGGCTATGCACACTTCTGTTGTGAGATGATCATGTTCTGGGTCAATACTAACTTTTTTTTTTTTTAAATAGTATTTAGCAGTGTGCCCTTCAGCAGCCTTATTCAGGATTGAAGTTAGAAAGGGTATTATTGCTTACAAATGTGTTTAGCTCTGGCAAAATAAAATCAGTTGTCATATTGGTAGCACTGAAGTATGAGTTTGGTCATCCTTCATTTGTTCATAAGAGAATCTTCATTTTCTTTCTTCCAAAAGAAGATGAAAATGAAAAGGGCTTTGGTATATTTGCCATAAAGCCACCTTCAGCCTAAGACAAATCACACAAGAGGCTACTTGTTTCTGGCAGATGTTTCAAGTTCAGAAGAACTACTGCTCATTAGGGATATGGAGAATATGGTCCATTCCAGACATTTTAGTTTTCTGAAGAGACTTAGGGTACAAAAGCCAATTATAATTAATCTGTAGTTGCCTGACAGATCCCTCACTCTGGGAGAATTATTTAAAGGATTTATTAGAGATTTCAGTTTTTCATCCACTGCCTGAACAGTCAGAAATGATGAGAACATATCAAAGAATCTAATCATAAGCATCAGTTGTAGCCCTTTGTCCTTTTCAATTTAGTAACTTCAGCAAACACACTGGAAATGGATGATATCACCATACTACACAACCAAGTTTTCCTAAAGCAGTAACTGATTATAAAGAAGTATTACATAAATTGAACTATTTTTTTAATTTTATTTTTTAATTTATTCTTCCTTTAATGAAAGGTGCATAATCATGGATCCCTCGTCTTTAAGAAGTAAGGTTAAAAACTAAGAACTCTTAAAAAAAGCTCTATAAAAATAACTCTGCTCACTTTGACACATTTGTATAATAAATGTCATTAAAAAATACCATCCACAACAGTGTATTTTAATCTTTACTAACAAAATACAGTTGTATGCAACAGTGACGTAGTGATTAAAAAAACCCAATTCCTAACAATAACTGTACATCTTTGAAAGCACAGACCAGACCAGACCAGACTAGGCATCAATCATTGATCTTGGAAGCCTGTTCCAGTGTTTGACTACCGTCTCGGTAAAGAAATACATCCTACCATCCAGTCTCAGCCTTCCATGGCACAGTTTTGAATCCTTCCTATGTGTCCTACCTGGATACCAAGGAGAAGAACTCAATGCCTCCCTCTCCACTTCCCCTCCTCAGGAAGAAGTAGAGAGCAATGAGGTTGCCCCTCAGCCTCCTTTTCTCCAAACTAGACAAGCCCAGTATCATCATTATAACTGTTGTTACCATTGTTACTTCAAAATCATTAGTCATCACTGTGACTTCATTGTCAATTCTCCTGTAGGTCTGAATTTCATCTTTCCTCTCAACAGTTTAGATAAACTGCTGTCTCAAGGAAGGAAAAAGATTAGAGAGAGCACCCAGCTGGATGAAGATTGCTATGATAGAAATACTTCTTATGGACCTGTGAAGTAGACATGATGTATACAAAGATTCATGTTAGATGTTAAAGTGGCAGGGGTATTTGCTTGAACAGCAAGATTAAACAAAATAAACCCCATAAATTCTGCTTTATCTCACCTTGATTTTTGCTAGGAAAGGGTCCTGATTTTGGACTGAAAGGCAAGTGATCCATCAATAGGAAGCTGGCCTCCAATGGTACTGTGTAAAGCCTTTGCTAAAAATATCTGTCTGATGTTGCTTCTGGGAGACTTGAATTAATTGTATTTCAGTTTTTTGTGTTACTTACAAAGAAACCTATGTTTTCCTTCTCTTGGCCTGATAAGCAATTAGCAGTGAAGTGGGCTGTAAATGATGGAGAGAATGATGGATAAGGAATGAGGAATAGCCTTGTAACCCTATGTTATATGAAGCATGAAAAAGGCATTTTTCACAGGTAGTTTTCACATCATTCAATTCAAATGAAAAAGTTTTAGTTTGCCACTTCCAGTTATCTCACTTGTCTTAGGGAAGAGGCATTCCTCAGATGTCCTGAGGGAGAAAACTGGTCAAGGATTCTGTGTGTAAATTCAGCTTCTGTCTCACAAAACTACATTAATTTCTCACATTGTACTTCCTTTGACATCCTCTTGCTTCTCTGTCATTGTTCTCCACATGCAAATTTTCCCTTTCTGTAATGAAAATTGAAGGTCTATCTTTTAGGAGTCAAGCTCTATATTACAAAAGCTTACTTACAGTGTTTCTCTCATACAAGCATTCAATTAAGAATTAATAATGGAGCTTCTATTTTAAATATTGTATACTTTTTAAAATAATTATTTAGCTTAATAACGATGCAGAGATAAATCTACTCTAACTAATCTGAAGCTGCAAAACCTGTAAATTGTGCTGTTATAAATACATTAGTTTTAAGAAAATCATTATTTTCTCAGTTACTGTTATACCCAGACTAATTTGTCATTAAATCACAAAGACCTGACTTACTTACTTAAAGGATCTCATCAGCACAAGCAAAACTTAAGAATTATTTAATACATCCAAAATATCTATAACATATTCCATTTTCTTAATGTTGTTTGATTATCTGTCATAAAAATGCAGCTGATGATGTCCAGCAGGATCAAATATGGTATTGGCACTAGGCATTTGATATTTTAATACACCTAGAAACATGTTAAAATACTTGGCAATTTTCAAGTTATGTATGTGGCTCACTTAGTAAATCTTCCATATAGGCTGACAGTTGTATTATCTACAGAAATTTAAATAACTGAAAGTCTTGTGCTCATTTTAAAGGCATATATAGTATAAATAGTGATAGGACTAGGGGCAATGGCCTTTAACTGACAGAGGCTAGATTTAGATTAGACATCACAAACAAATTGTTTACTGTGGGTGGTGAGACTATGGAACAGGTTACCCAGAGAAGCTGTGGATTCCTGGAAGTGTTCAGGTACAGGCTGGATGGGGCTTTAAGCAACCTGGTCTAGTAGAAGGTGTCCCTGCTCATAGTGGGAGGGTGGAACAAATGATTGTCAAAGTCTTTTCCAAACCAAAACATTCTATGATTTTATGATATATTTTAAATTCCCTTTACTTTCAGAAACACATCCACCTCCTTATTTTAAACTGGTTTTAGACATCAAATTTGTGTATACTATTTTATACTGTCTTTAAATTACATGATCAGTGATAACAGTAATCTCAACAAAGAAAACACTACATTTCTCTATGTATGCACTGCACTTAAACATAGTTGGTATTTAAGGGAGTTGACAGGTTTTGTGACTATAATTCAAAATGCATTTTGAAGATTAATAAACACCACAACAGAACACAGGAAAATATTTGATCTGCTCTTGGAGCCAAGTTTAAAATTGTGGTTAGTTAGTAAAATAGCTGCTGGACAGTTAGAAAAAATTTAACTACTTGTTTACTAAGTGAGAATTGTCAATACTGTAATATGGTGGAAGCAAGTGCTTCTGGGGAGAAGGAAGTAATTCTGTTTTATTAAAAATTGTGTAAATGCTATCAATAAAGAAAACAATATCAAGAGGAGACACTGATAATCATCAGTTTACATCTGTAATACGCGTATATATAAATATATATATATATATGCAGTTAGAATTACCTAAAACAAATTATTTGGTAGTCTGTTCTTCAGGGAAAGATTATTAAGTAAGAAAACAAGGAATATGTTATCCTTTGCTCTGGTTTACACTGACTGCGCACTACAGTTCCAGTAGAACTGAATGACAAAGGCTCTAATTTAGTAGTGATCACACTCTGGAAAACATAGAAACAGCTACTCATACTGTAGAATGAAGTTTCAAGATTTCATCCTTTCTAGGGAATATGACAAGTGATGTAGTCATTAATTCAGAGCAACAAACCTAAATGCATTTAGAAGAATGACAAACAAGGAAAGCTTTGTCACAGTAATTAGTATCACAAAGCAATGTTGGTGCTCAAGCTGCAAATGAAACACATGGGTTTCTTTCTGCTTGAACCTACATATAAACTGCATGAAAATAAGACACAAATTTCAGTAAAGTCATAGTACAAAAGGCAGAAAACATCTTGTATTGACATTGTAAGGCATTCAGCATGAAATAATTGGTAGAAAGAGGACCCAATATATCTGGCAATCATTATGAAACATTTCTAGTGCCTGCTATACATGGTCTATTCTGATGAGCTATTGTAGGAATAGAATGATACAAAGGAAAGTACAACTGTCATTATTGAATATATATTTAGGTTAATCTTAACATTTGGGTTATACTAGAATCAAATAAAGGGTTGAAAACAAAAGCTGACATAGAATGTTAAAAGTTAAAAGCATCATATCCCTACAGAAGCCATTTGGGAACAAATGTCTTTTCCTCTTTAAAGAGTGTACATTAGTCAGCATTATCTATAAGATAAAGTTATAACAGTGTAAAGGAGACTTCCACATGTTTTTTCAATAACCTGGATTTCCTTTGAAAGAGTTATATTTATTTGTGCATTTTACCACCACATGACACCAAAATAGTTACATATTTTGTTGTTGGTAAGATTGTAGGAATTAGTATCTATTGGCAAATGTGTGCCTTAAAACTAACTGCTGACATTTAAAATTTTGCTAAGGAATAAATCATTTCACTTTTCCAACTCACTAGAGACCGTGCTTTATACATACATTTAGTAATATAAATCTTTTATCATGTTGACATCAGTAGAGAAGATGTAGCCCCTACTGACTGGTTAAACAGAAACCTTGAGTAAGTAATGAAACTCTTTTATGCCTTCGAAGTTGCAAATCTCCTCACCCTGCATTTATAAGTATAAAGAGTTATCTTAACCTTCTACAATTCTACAGAGACTTAGATATATTCCATTTCCTATCTTTTTTTTAATGACTGCTTAAAACACAGAGGAAATTATGAGTAGGGTTCAGTGATACTTACTATTGAATATAAATATAATTTTTAAAATATGAATACTTAAATAATTTTAATAATATAGCTTTCAGCATATACTGTTTTTCAGTCCTCTATACCTTAAAACAATCTGACAACTTCTATCCTATCTATCTAGCTTCCACTAGCAAAATCCTCTGTCATGTACCCAAGAAAAACCTGAAAAATGTCTTTGTCTAAATTTAAATTTCAAATTACTGTCAGTGCCACTAACTGTAGGTCAGAATGCACAGTCAGTATTTCAGGCTTCAGGGGAACATGAATGCTTTCAGAACTGTTCTTTATCATAATTATAATGAAGTGAACAATTAAATCTAACAATCTGGAAAACCATTCCACAAGAGCAGGCAGGTGAGCTGTCTGATCAAAGAAAGAAATAACTAAATACAGAAAAAAGTGTCTGTTCAAGACCAGAAACTGATCCACAGGTTCTTTAGAGATAATTTTTACTCTCATTTTATTTGCTATCCTCAATAGTCTCAAACTAAAATCTACACTAAACAGAGGACTGATCAAAGGCATTAATTTGGTCCAGACTTGTCACTTTGAAAGCCTTTAACAGTTTTGAGGATAAAAAGAAATAGATTTCAAAATGGCTACTGAGCAAAAGAGTGATATATCTTTAAACCAGTTGAGACCTGACAAGAAACAGGATGCAGCATTTTAAAGTTTGAGAAATACCACTTAATTTCATTGCAAGAGTACAAAGAGAAGATGATGTTCAGTGATGTTGGTTCAGACAGATTTCCTGTTGTACCACCTTGTAGCATCGGGGACGTTTGCAGTATCACATCTTCAGATGATGCAAAAGTGTTGTTGTTGTGGTTTTAATTTAATCACTAATCTAACAGAGAATTATATCAGTTTACATCTGTCCCATGACTCAGGCTCCTGTATGAGATATGCACATCACATTGGTTATCACATAACAAGACAACTTCTAGTAATGTGAAGGAGTGACTGTTAGTAGGCAGCTATGAAGTGAATTTTCCTGCAAGGTCTCTATAAGTTCAGGCGCATTAACAGTAAAACACTACCTTCTTCCTGGACTTGGCTATTGCATTCTGAAGACAAGCTTCAGTGCTTGCAAACAAATAAAACATGGAAAGCCCAGGTCATGATACATATGTTTTATAGGCTATGCCAGAAAGTTTATAGGTTTACAATTTGCAAGCAGGCCACATGAACCACAAATAACTGAAAACAAATTGAAAGGAGGTGATAACTGGCAAAACTAATAACTGGCTTGGAGAAATCTGAAAATAAATGTGGCTCAAATATTTTTTTCCTTAGAAAATGTAACCCATTAAAATAGAAAAGGTTCATAGAAGTGTATTGATTATTTTTTTTCTTTTTTTCATGTCAACAGTGTCAAAACATATCATTGTCACTTTTGTGCTTCATTTCAGTATTAAATAAAATTGCTTCAATGAGCAAAAAGGCTTTATTTCAAGTCTGTTTAGTTTAAACATATGCTTTAGATTATATTTGACATAATATTGCGGATACATAAGGTATCTATGTTAATTATAGTGTTTCAGAGTTATTGAAGCAATGTTTTTCATAAGATAAAAATGACTACTGAAATGAGATTATTTGACATTGGTCAAAATTATAGAATCAAGTATAATTAAATAAATATTTTGGAATTTCTATTTTATGGGTCTGACAAATTCCAGTTTGTCATTCTAGCTGTAAGGAAAAGAACAACCTAAAAATACCAAAACATCAGAATTTACAGTAAAATCGGGAAAAAACAGGGGAACAAATTTCCCTTTTGCATGCTTATAGTAGTGATGTCTCCTATACTGGGACATAGTGAACTGACTTTAATATTCTGGAGAAAACTTCTAGAATAAAATGAAAAGTCACTGGGATTTATGGCAGACAGGCAGCACATTACTACTGGGGGCACTTGATTCAGATATATGGGGACATTCTTCATGAATTTTTGAGAATCCATCCGTATAAAATTTTTTTTAAGCTAAATCTATTTGGTGGAACCTTTCATATCCCACTCCGCAGTCACCTTGCTGCCAAGCTTAACGTTTATTTCAGGATCTTCTAAAGCAGAATTTCTAAAAAGATAGAAGTTAAAAATCCATGCTATTCAAAGTGGTGGTTTTAATCTCAGAATGTGATGAAGACTTGTACTCCTCAAGAATTTACTGGCTTACCTTTTGAATAGAAGGTTTCATGACTAATTAAAACCAAACACTGTCCAGTTTACACTTTGGAACCAATTAAATGTAAGTTTTTGGAGAAAAAGGTAGAACCAGCTTTTCAGCAAGACTAAGATACATACCATGCCATTTGACCCAGGGTATATAGTCCACTGTAATTAGGACTGTTTATTCAGACACAAGCTGGCTAGCTATCTCCACCTTCACTGTGACATGCAAACACCTCTTTGTAAATTTAAAATTTTGGAAAGTCAGGTCATAACTATTACAGTGGAAATTGAATGAAGCATAAATTCATAGTTACCTTCTCAGTAAATTAAATATTAAAGAAAAGAACTAACATTGTGTTTATTATTCAGTCAGTAAGACAACAGCAAAATAAGGAACTAAATTCTTGTTGGATAACAAAAAGAATCTTCATTATCTTGGTAGCAGGAACTGGATCTTTAGAATTTCCTACCTAATGCATACTTATATGCATAATGCTCAGACATACATTGTCCTCTTTCTAGTATACTTAGTTGATGAGGATCAAAAATCTAGACTTTTCTGGAAAATATTTTAAACACTGCAGTTTCATAAAAAAAAACAACAAAACTATGGCCCAATCATGTTTGGAGCTTGACTGAATGCTGCCAGTATATAAGTTTAGGCCAAAAGGGTTCCAATACACAGAACTGTTTTTCAGTATTCCAAGATACAAATATCATGGTAGTAAATCTACACCCATGTACTGGCAAAGTCTAAGGTATCTAAAAGAGTTTTGCAGAATGAGTAGAAACAGGTCTTCCCATAACTAGGGCAACCTTCAGTAACTGAGTTGCTGAGCCAGATTTATGTTTGATCTTAGCAGTAGTCATTCAGGCACAGAAGCTTTGATAGTCTGAGGTGACAACAGATGAAGTCAAACAATGCCTAGATGCCTCTTCTTCTGAGGATTTAGGGAAGAGAACTTAAGTAGATATGTCCAAGTCTGTATCTCACGATGGGATGCAATGCATTGATCTTTAACACTGACTCAGGCTGTGATTTCCACATGATACAATGTGGTATCACACAGCAGTTCTAGATTAGGTATGGAAGCTGGGTGGATCTGCAGCATTCATACAATGCTGGAGAGCAATTCTTGCTAGCTAGAATATTAATGCAACTATGCTATTTGCTGAAACAGTCTTTGCCAGGGACAGCTTGCATTACTTTTCACAGCACTTCTCAGTAGACACATTCTACATCATTTAGATGTCCTGAAAATGGTACCTTTAGCCTTGCAGCTATGTGTAGGAGTGAATAATTTATGTGTGAGCTGTTTATGTTCGAATGTTTCAGTGGGAACACTTCTGTGTGTCCTGGGTTCAGCAGTAGCAGTCATGTTTTTCCTTTGTGTTAACTGGTGCAGTGCTGTGTTTTGACTTCCAGCTTGAGAACAGTGTTGGTGAAGCCGATGTTTTCAGTTGTTGCTAAGTGATGTTTACCCTGACCAAGGACTCAGTGAGGCTCATGCTCTGCCAGGGAGGAGGGGAAGCTGTGAGGAAGCAGAGGTGGGGCGCCTGACCCAGGCTAGCCAGGGAGGTATTCCATACCACAGCACGTCATGCCCGGGGTGAGGGGTAACTGGGAGTTACCCGGAAGGACACGGGCTTCCGGGTGGAACTCGTTTTCTTGGCCGGTGGTATCGTATTCTCTTCCCTTGTTATTTTCCCTTATCATTGTTGTAGTTGATAGTAGCAGTGGTGATTTGTTGCTGGACTGTTCTTTTCTCAACCCGTAGGAGTTGCACTCTCTCGATCCTCCTCCCCGTTCCTCCAGGAGCGGGGAAGGGGAGAGCCCGGTGCGGGGGGGGGGACGGACACGGACCTCGATTGTTGTCAGCTCGGCACCACTCACTGGGAGTGAGTGAACAAGTTACCAGACTGGGTTTAAACCACGACACTGTGTTAAAAAAATAAGGTTCACTAATTGAATTACAGAGCTCTGCAAACAGTAGGACTGGCTTCTCTATTCACAGTTAGAATGCCAAAATGCCTGTGAATAGATAGGTATGTCTGTCAGTGATCACAGCACCCACTGTGCAGAAATGTGCTTCAGAATAAACATTTCAGATTTTGAAAGTCAACAGAGCTTAACAGCAAGACACAGACTATATGCTCTAGGCAACTACCATTGGCATTGCAACAGCTAAAAACCAAGCATCTTGCTCTTTCTGGGCAATACAGACCACCTCTTTAATTAACTGGTCTATCAATTTAGTCAATGGCAACACATTAGGTTCCTCCAAGCAGCAATTTCAAATAGCTGAGTTGCCTGGAATTTCAATTGACTGCACACAGAGCCTGAACTCTGACAGGAGAGCTCAAGCAGAAAGCTGCCTGCTCAGGGGGACATGTTGAGTCCAGAACACAGTCCTGGAGCTAAAGAACATGACCCTGCCTGCATAGGCTTTGCTTCAGATTGCCGTATCCTTGACCAAGATCATGCCCTTGTAAAAAGTCCTCACCAGATTTCTTGTAGGCTCCCTTTAGTTACTGGAACACTGTTACATCATCTTGCTTTCTTCATGTTTGCATTCATTCTCTCAGACTTTGAGGACAAATGGTGGATGCATGGTGTTGCAATTTGCAGATCATCCTTGGCAGTTAGATGGCTTACATCATACTCTTATTTTTGCTGCAAGAAACCTGACCAGACCCACTATTAACACATCAGTAAGTAGGCAGGTGTAACCTTTTACCCTTCCTCACAGCCAATAATTTTTTCTTGCTGCAACCTTTACTATGTTGCAGAACTCTAATGGTGCCTCAGAAGGGAGGAAAATAAATAGTCTGATGTCTACACAATGAGCATTAGCAGCTATTACCTCCCTAAACCCTTGACATCAAGTAGAATGGGTTGGGGCAGACATATGAAACACTGTCTCCTTGTAAAGGGTTTCCTGAGCTGTGTTACATAACCCTATACTTTACAAACACATTATACAGTTCAACAAAAAGTAGTCCTACAGTAAGGAGGTCTGACACTTCTACCTCTCAAATATTTGCAATGTCTCTGATAATGTTAAGAGCATTTCCATCAATCTTTTCACCAGGGTTAACTGGAGAGCAATCTCGTTGAGGAAGTCCCCAAACACCATTTAAGAAACATGTGTACAAACACAGAAGGACTGCTAAGCCAGCTGCCCAGCGGCTAAGAGAAATTAATCTTGCCTGGATTTTCCTTACAGCTGAATTTCATTGCTCACTTTCACAGAAGCTTACAACACATGAAGGAAAAGATCAGTCCCATCTGTCTTGCACATGAAGGAAAATATCAGTCCCATCTGTCTTGCATATGTTAAGCGGAAAAGCTTTTTCTTGTGATATATAGAAAACTTTTTTTTTCAGAAGTTTTATCCTTAATATTACATCTTTAAAAATTTCTGCAGTATATGAAGTGTCTTCAAAAATGTAGTTATAAAATCTCTCTAAGACAAGACCTTTTTAAAAATTTTATTCAACACAGAGAAGAAACTAGTATAATATGGGGAAAACAAAACAAAACAAAAAACTAAAACCCAAGACAGTTCAAAGATAAATCCAGAAGAACATTTTTTTCCCACCCCATCAACTATCCCTTAAAACAAGTCCCTTTGCCAAAATACTGATTTAGTAATAAAACATGCCTATAACTGATTCAAGCAACTAGCAGGAGAATTTTTTTTATGAAAGTAGAATATTAATTAGAGAACAAACAGAATTGTATCTTCTATGCAGAAGTGTTTTGGTTTGTTTAGAAAATTTTTTTCTGTGTCAGGTTTTCTACACTCCTCAAAGTGGTACCTGATGATGGATGTTCAGAAAAAACCCTGCAAAGTATTTTTTTTCCTTTTTTGCTAAAAATAAACAGCTTTTAATTTTATTTTTTTTTAATTTAAAATCATCCAGAAAGAATAATAACTATGGAAAAATTGTGAATAAAAAGTAAATTAATACTGAACACACTAAGTAAGATGCAATTGGACAAATCTCATAAAAATTTCACAGAGTTCCTTGGATAAAGTCAAATAAATTTAGAGACCCTAGTTTCTGGGCATGAGTTGAAGTGGTTATATTAAACTATCAGAGTTAGGCTGACAGCAGACCAGTTCTACTTTTGCAAGTCTTAAGAAATGCATGACTTTTTCCAGGCATTTTGAGGAATCTTCCACAAAGTTAGGCTACATTTTCATCCCTCTGATCAAGGTGCTTGCATTTCATAGAATCATAGAATCATTAGGGTTGGAAAGGACCTTAAGATCATCTAGTTCTAACCCCCCTGCCATGAGCAGGAACACCTTACGCTAAATCATATCACCCAAGGCCTCGTCCAACCTGGTCTTGAACACTGCCAGGGATGGAGCATTCACAACCTCCCTGGGCAACCTATTCCAGTGCCTCACCACCCTCACAGGAAAGAATTTCCTCCTTATATCCAACCTAAACTTCCCCTGTTTAAGTTTTGACCCATTACCCCTTGTCCTGTCACTACAGTCTCTAATGAAGAGTCCCTCCCCAGCATCCCTATAGGGCCCCTTCAGATACAGGAAGGCTGCTATGAGGTTTCCACACAGCCTTCTCTTCTCCAGGCTGAACAGCTCCAACTTTATCAGCCTGTCTTCATATGAGAGCTCCTCCAGCCCCCTGATCATCCTCCTGGCCCTTCTCTGGACTTGTTCCAACAGTTCCATGTCTTTTTAAGTTGAGGGCACCAGAACTGCACACAATACTCCAGGTGAGGTCTCACAAGAGCAGAGTAGAGGGGTAGGATCACCTCCTTCGACCTGATGGTCACTCTCCTTTTGATGCAGCCCAGGATACAGTTGGCTTTCTGGGCTGCAAGTACACACTGAAGCCAATTCATGTTCATTTTCTCATCGACCAGCACCCCTAAGTCCTTCTCCGCAGGGCTGCTCTCAATCTCTTCTCTGCCCAACCTCTAGCTGTGCCTGAGATTGCTCCAACCCAGGTGTAGGACCTTGCACTTGGCATGGTTAAACCTCATGAGGTTGGCATCAGCCTACCTCACAAGTGTATCGAGGTCCCTTTGGATGGCATTCCTTCCCTCCAGCCTATCAACCGAACCACACAGATTGGTGTCATCAGCAAATTTGCTGAGGGCGCACTCAATCCCACTGTCCATGTCAGTGACAAAGATGTTGAACAAGACCGGTCCCAACACCAATCCCTGAGGGACACCACTCGTTACTGGTCTCCAGCCAGATATTGAGCCATTGACCACAACTCTTTGTGTGCGGCCATCCAGCCAGTTCTTTATCCACTGAGTGGTCCATCCATCAAATTGATGTCGCTCCAATTTAGAGACAAGGATGTCATGTGGGACAGAGTCGAATGTTTTGCAGAATTCCAGGTAGATGACATCAACTGCTCTACCCCTGTCCATCAGTTCTGTAGCCCCATCATAGAAGGCCACCAAATTGGTCAGGCAGGATTTCCCCTTAGTGAAGCCATGCTGGCTGTCACCAAGCACCTTGTTGATTTTCATGTGCCTTAGCATGCCTTCCAGGAGAATCTGCTCCAAGATTTTGCCAGGCACAGAGGTGAGACTGACTGGTCTGTAATTCCCCAGGTCATCCATTTTCCCCTTTCTTGAAAATGAGGGTTATATTTCCCTTTTTCCAGTCATCCGGAACTTCACCTGACTGCCATGATTTCTCAAATATGATGGCCAGGAGCTTCGCAACTTCATTTTTCTGCTCCTTCAGGACCCGCAGATGGATCTCATCAGGACCCATGGACTTGTGCACATTCAGATTTTTAAGATGGTCTCGAACCAGATCCTCTCCTACAGTGGGCACAAGGTCTTCATTCTCACAGTCCCTGAGTCTGCCTTCCAAGACTTCGGTGGTTTGATCAGAGCCTTTGCCAATGAAGACTGAGGCAAAGAAGTCTTTGAGAACCTCAGCCTTCTCCAAATCCCGTGTAGCCAGTTCTCCCGAGAGCTTCCTGAGAGGGCCTACATTCTCCCTAGTCTGTTTTTTATTTGCTGTGTACCTGTAGAATCCCTTCCTGTTATCTTTAATACTTCTAGCTAAGTTTAATTCTAACTGGGCCTTAGCTTTCCTAACCTGGTCCCTAGCTTCTCGGACAACATCCCTGTACTCTTCCCATGCCACCTGTCCTTGCTTCCACTTATTATAAGCCTCTTTTTTCAATTGAATTTTCCTCAGCAGCTCCTTATCCATCCAAGGAGGTCTCCTGGCCCTCCTGCTGCACTTCCTTCTGGTTGGGATGCAACACTCCTGAGCTTGCAGCAGGTGATCCTTGAATATCAACCAACAGTCTTGGGCCCCTCTGCCCTCTAGGGCTGTATCCCATGGAACCTTCCTAAGCAGGTTTCTGAAGAGGCCAAAGTCTGCTCTTTTGAAGTCCAGGGCAGTGAGCTTGCTGCATGCTCTTCTCACTGTCCTGAGAATCTCAAATTCGAGCATCTCATGATCGCTGCATCCAAGGCTGCCCTGGAGCGTCACATTTCCAACGAGCCCTTCCCTGTTGGTGAGCATGAGGTCAAGCACGGCACCTCTCCTTGTCGGCTCCTCTATTACTTGCAGAAGGAAGTTGTCTTCTACACAATCGAGGAACCTCCTGGATTGCTTATGCCAGGCCGTACCGTCCTTCCAACAGATGTTAGGGTGGTTGAAGTCACCCATGAGAACAAGGGGCTGTGAGCGTGAGGTTTTTCCTATCTGTCCATGGAGTGCTTCATCCACAGGTTCTCCTTGATCAGGCGGTCTGTAACGGATCCCCACAGTAATGTCTCCCATAGCTATACTCCCTTTAACCCTGACCCACAAACTCTCTGTGGACTGCTCACCTGTCCCCAGACACAGTTCCATACTCTCCAGCCTATCCCTAACATAAAGGGCAACTCCCCCTCCCCGCCTGCCAGGCCTGTCCTTTCTAAAGAGCCTGTAACCTTCCATTCCAACGCTCCAGTCGTAGGAGCCATCCCACCATGTTTCTGTGATGCCTATTATATCATACCCCTGTAGACGTGCCCACATCTCTAATTCCTCTTGTTCCCCATGCTACGGGCATTTGTAGAGAGGTATCTGAGCCGAGCTCCAACTGAAGCCGGCTCATTGGCTGGAGCAGCTGGGATATCTCTACATTGCTCCAAGCATTTATTATAGGTTCTGGCAACTGACTGGGTGTGTTGGAATGGAATGATGCCCCCCTCCCCCAACACATCTAGTTTAAAGCCTCCTTGACCAGTCTGGCAAGCCTATTACCAAAACTGCTCTTTCCCTTCTTTTAGCAGCAGCTCCACCAGCCACCACTAGACCTGGCCTACAAGCTTGGGTTCCATGTTCAAGACCCCTGACTATGACACCACCCTTTTAACCGGTTATTAACCTGGCTAATCCTCCTAGATTTTTTTAGGTCCTCCCCTGTACCCTGGAGAATTGATGAAAAGACCACCTGAGCTCCAGAGCACCTAACCACCTCCTCCAGGGCTCTGTAGTCCTTCTTTTATGTTCCCCAGGCTACTCCTATCTATATCTCTAGCACCCACATGTATCACCAGAAGTGGGTAATAATCCGTGGGACTTAGTAGAGCAGGCAGCCTCTCTACCACATCCCTTATCTGTGCCCCCGGTAGGCAACACACCTCCCTTGAGACAGGGTCTGGCCGGCAGACAAGTGCTGCTGTCCCTTTCAGTGTAGTCCCCTACTACTACGACCCACCACTTTTTCCTAGCAGCACCAGTAGAGATCCTTTAGCAGTGCATCAGCCAGCTGTTTCTGGCTCGAGTGCGTTTCCTCATTAGCCCCCTGCAGGACAGCAAAGCGGTTCTGCGTGGGGACAGGGGATTTAGGGGGAAGCCCCTTGCTTTTGGTTGTCCTTTTCCTTCTTTTTTTTTTTTTTTTTTTTTTGTCACTAATTCCCAGCTTCCCAGGTTAACGGCCTCCTTCTTTCCTTCATGAGGTAGAGGGGAAGCTCGAGCCCCCTGCACGGTCTGGGCCAGGAGCAAGCATTCCTGCTTCCTCTCAGCTTCCCTGACATCTCGCAGCCTATTAACAGCATCCCGCAGCTCAGCCCCTGCTGCAGGAGGACCTCCACCAGGGAGCACGAGTGCAGCCCTGCCCATTGCGCACCTTTCCTTCACCAGACCAGTGCAGGCACTCTGTACACCCTGAGCTCTGCACTGCAGCCTCCCCTCTCATCAGCTCTGTCTGGGTGCCTACGCTGGCTACTGCCAGGGCAGCCAGAGCAGAGCTCCCAGACCGAGCCCTGATCATACCACGAGTGATCACCATCCCGCCCGCCTGCCCGCGCAAACTGCCTCGACCCGCTCTGTTTGCCCGCTCTGTTCGCCGCGCTCCCTGGGGCAGGTTTTTACCCAGTCAGGGTTGGTTCCACGGCTTCAGGCTCCGCCCCCTGTGACTCAGCCGCTCTCGTCAGCTGAGCTGCCGGCTCCTGGGCAGGTCCTGTCGAGGACTTGAGGTTCCCTCGGTGGGAGGCTCTCGTCGCTCTGAGTTGAGGCTCCTGGAAGCTGATCTCCCACCCGCTCCGGTGTTGAAGGCGTCCTCTCTCGAGCTACTCACCTCAGGAATTTACCTCACGTCAGCAATTGACCAATTCATCATGACTTCTAAAGTAAACTAATAAAATAAACTAATAAATAAACTAATTCAAAATAGATTTTATATGTAGGCTCAGTTCATACACTTACATCTTTACTTGTCACATCATATAAATATGAATACTATTTCAAGACTTAAGTATAACACAATCTGATCCCTTTGAGTAAGTGTATTTGACCACAAATATTATTTATCCAGTTATTTCTGTTTCAAGTCTCATAGGCCATGATTCAGTCATAGCATGTTACTTGTAAAAGTATTGTCTTGAGTTGACTACTTCAAGCAATGTAGACTCTTCTACAGTAGAGTATTAGATCCCTTTGAGTATGTGTATTTGACTACAAATATTACTTATCCAGTTATTTCTGTTTCAAGTCCCATAGGCCATGATTCAGTCATAGCATGTTACTTGTAAAAGTATTAAGACTTGAGTTGACTACTCCAAGAAATGTAGATTCTTCTACAGTAGAGAATTAGAAGTTTTGTTTTAAACAATTTTAAAACACACTGGAGTAGTTTTAATCTGCCCTCATTTTCTGGTTGTGACAGTTTGAAGAATATTTGTTTGTACTACAAAGGAACAAACTAATTTGTAGTATATCTGCTATTACTGTTTTACTAAGAACTTAAAAAGTATAAACCTGTTTATAAAACATATATCTCTATTAACACAACTCAGCAAGGTACTGAGCAATATGGCTCGTAATCAGAAATGCACATAGGCACATTTAATTTCATTCTCCATAGTGGCTTTCCTGGCTGGAGCTCCAGCTGTTTGCTTGATCCTTGCTTGCTTCAATTTTAAAAGAATTCACTAGCCAAATGCTTTCTGTTGTACCAAGTCATAGAATCAAAATAGTTAATAAGGATAATAGCAAGAAGAATAGCAAGAATGCTGTTTCACATTTTAGTTTATGTGTTTTCCTAAATTTATAAAGGTGGATATTGACTCCTTTATGCTGTCATCCCAAAGCAGTCTTTTTTTTTTTGTTTTTTTTTTTTGACAGAGACTCACATTTTAAAGTCAAACTTAAAATGGTCTTGTACTGGAACTAAGGCTCTGTGAACCAGTGCAGAAATTTTTCTGTGAGCAAGGGTATGAAAATGTAACTAAGGACATCGTTAGCAAGCAGATGGAGGAAAAAATAAATCGACATTCAGGCCAGAATAAAAAGTGGTAAGAGAAAACAGTCTGCTTTCACAATAATTGTAATTCACTGTTCTTTTCTGCCTAGCCTTCTCCTCAACTTCAGAGACAGGTAATTTTCTAGGTGCCTAAACAGTGACTTATTTTTTTTAGGTGATAACAGGCAGAAGTAACAGAGACATTGCCTGTGCCTGTGGACTGACTATAAAGTAGCTTAGACAATTCATTGGCCCCTATATATTTTATTTTTAGGTAGGTTTTACATATGTCCACGTGAACAACTTTTCCCCTGGATTTAGTTTAGGACAGTATAAACAGGGAACCTGGGTAATTTGGGAAGTGTCTTAATTTACTTCCAGTTGAAGCAGTTTGCAGGTGAAACTATTCTATAATTATAACAGATTCTGTAAAGTGTGAGTTAAAACAGAATTTAGGAAGTATATTAAAAAAAAAAAAAAGAACATTGCTGGATTTATAAGATACAGACACCTGGGCAAGTCATTGTAAGAACTCTTTTAGTTAATGAAAGAATTAAGTAACTTGCCTAATAGCATGCATTTCTTGTCACCTTAAATATCTAAAAGAGATCAGTTGACTTGAACATTAGAAGACCATATTTCTCTTCATTTACAAAAAGGAGAGTCCAGGATTATCAATTTTGATGTACAAAACTAAAGTTAAATTCTATTGCATAAGCATGTTTATCTAGTCCGATTAAAATGCAGAGGGATATCCAAGACATCTACACAATGTTGACAGATATGGCACAGGACCTGAAAGTAATCTGATGAAAGAGAAAAATTCAGTCCTCAAATTTAGAGTCACAATGTAAAATTTTAGCTATGAGGTATTTTTCTAAACTCTAATTTTAATCAGTGGAGTCAGCTGACTAAAAGTTAATCAAATAGATCTTAAGTGTCACTAATGTACTAGCTATACTACAATTTAGGGTGAGCTGAATATGTATTTCTGGAACAGAAGTGACTTGTGGCTGGGATTCCTTTGCCAGAATTAGAGGTCAGGCTGACCCCATTTAGAATTTACTTCACCCTAAACTTGTGTTTTGTCACTTTGCTTGCTTCTCCTTCTAATTTTGCAGATCTAACATCAGCTGTGGCCATTTAAGTCAGACAAAATTTCCTTGCAGAAGTGTGTGTATACTGCTGTAACTGACAGGAATATATAATGAACTTTCTGAACTTAATTTCTATGTATGATTGGAAGTACTGCTTTTCAGAACTTCCATGTTTCACAAATGCAAATAGTTTTGCTTACCTGAACTGTAAATTATTTGTATGAAAGCTGACTAGAATTTGCTAGCAGGAATTGTCATTACATCTTCACACACCTGTGCTTACTTGGATGTAGCATTTGCATGCTTAGGTCCTGTGTATTTCTCAGATATCGTCTTTCCCTCTAGTTTCCCATAGAAGTTTAAGAAGTTACTTCTGACAATTACAACATATGGAATGTGATTTAGTTGCCTAAGCATTGGCACCCAGTACTATTTGAGATTCTCTGGAATATTCAAGATGATTGCACAGGTCTGGCACATACAACACAAGAACAGAGCTTATGAGGATAGAAATCCATTTTCTTCCAAAATGGCAACTGGAAAATCACATGGGAAAAAAAAAAGAAAAAAAAAAATCCTAAATGAAGCACACACTTCACATGCAGAGTTTTACATTGTATCACTTTATATCCCATTTGGTAATCACTCCTCTCTCTTGCTATTCCCTTTTCTCCTCCGTCCCCCTTACACTGCCAAAGTAAAGTTATCCTTTGTCTGGGCGATATATTGGCTGTTGACATTTGTGAAGTAAGACAACACTGTAATTTCAGAACTTCAGGCAGTGTAATATAGTGTGCCTGATCTTCATACTGCACAGACTTGATACTTACATTCTGACAACTTTAATTTGACACTGGTGTTTAATCATGCATCACTTAAAAAGAGAGAATATCTCTGGCAGCAACGTACTAAAACTACGTAATAGTGATTGCAACAGCCACTGGCCAAAAATCTAATGTGATGATACAAGGACAAAAAGCTCAAGGCAACTGAAGTGAGGGTATTGGTTCTTATCTTATTGGTATGTTTTCATAAAAAAAAATTTTACGAGAAAGAATTACTTCAAAATTATTTCATGGCTAGTGGATGTATAGCTAGTCCTCTGTACCTTAAAATATTAATTTCTCATTTTAAAATTATTCTAATAATTCCTCTTTTTTTTGTTTTTTTTTTCACTATCTGAAATGGTGGAAGAAACTCACTGAAGACATACATACTACTGGAAGTTGCAATTGTTTTTGCATTGCATTAAATCATATGCTGTGTCCCTGTCACCATCGCAAAACTACACATGCCAGTTAACTGATTTTATTTAGCATACATGTAGTAACTACATGTGGTATTTAAATCATATAAACTACCTGTCATGGTTTAAGCCCTAGCCAGACAGTTTGTTCACTCACTCCCAGTGAGTGGTGCTGGGCTGACAGCAATCGAGACGCCCCCCCCCCCCCCCCCCCCCCCCCCCGGGGCTCTCCCCTTCCCTGCTCCTGGAGGAACGGGGAGGAGGATCAAAAGAGTGCAACTCCCACAGGTTGAGACAAGAACAGTCCAGCAACCAATGTACAACACAAATCACCACCACCACCACCAATGACAACAATGATAAGAGAAAATGACAAGGGAAGAGAATTTTAATACCACCGGCCAAGAAACAAGACCCACCTGGAAGCCCGTGTCCTTCCAGGTAACTCCCAGTTACCCCTCACCCCGGGCATGATGTGCTGTGGTATGGAATACCTCCTTGGCTAGCCTGGGTCGGCACCCCATCTCTGCTTCCTCACAGCTTCCCCTCCTCCCTGGCACAGCATGAGCCTCACAAAGTCCTTGGTCAGGGTAAACATCACTTAGCAACAACCGAAAACATTGGTATCACCAGCACTGTTCCCAGGCTGGAAGTCAAAACACAGCACTGCACCAGCTACCACGAAGGAGAAGCATGACTGCTACTGCTGAACCCAGGACACTACCTAGCACAGAAAACCAGTTATGATGGCTATTGTGGTAAATCTTTGGCGTGTATCAAGACCACTAAAAAGAGGTAGCTGTTGCTAACATCAGCAACATCACCATCCAAAGTGTATTTGTATATGATTAGAGTGAGATGTGTTAACTAAGCCAGCACTCGGAGGCACAAGCACTCACTTCCTAGCCACATCTATGGCCTCTGAAACTTACCTGGGTGAGGCCTCTGGTAGTCTCTTTCTAGGCAATTTCGATGTTTTCTGGTTTCTACTGGTTCATCACTTCTTCAAGGACAGCTAATACTAATTTTACAAGTTTTATGCCTTTTTTCACTCCTGTCTTCCAGAACCAGATGGCTTTAATAGCAAAACCACAGATTTATTTCATAAATTTTAGATCACACTTATAATTACATTCCTAGAAACAGACTGGAGAATATAGATATGTATATAAAATTGTAGCACTAGTTTAACAGGATTTCTTCTTAGCCGATGTGGCACTTTTTACCTAAACTTTCTTCAGTGTCACAATTTCATCCTCAGAATCCTGTACTGCATTTTTAATAAAGTAGCTATCTTAGGAAACTATCTGGTCCTGACCAACAGTCATCTCACAACAAAGCTGAAAAAAATCAGTCATATATAGTAAAATCACAATACAGAGATAGATGCTTACGATAAATTCCCTTCAACAAAATAAGATCCTGTATACTTTGACCATTCCTAATTTTGACAAATTTCTCAGCTGTAGTTATAGATGTAAGAACAGGGTCTTAGGTCATGTAGTCTTTTTAGCCTGATGAAAAGTCAAGGATAGCACCAGTTTTGGTCAGTTTGAGTCAGCTGATACAACCAGCATTATCATGAGCCTGAGGTCTAACAAGCTCCATTAAAAGTCCTTAATCAGTAATTCATCTGCAAATCACCACAAAAAAATTATCCTTTTAGTCAGTTAACACACGATGACAGGTGAAATTAAAGTATCTGGTTGCAAAACTCACCAGGTGCTGTGCCACTTTGAATTTGCATAAACATTTCTTCTGCCTATGCAAACGTTTGAGTACCCAGAATCCATCATAACAGTACTTTTATTTCATAATGGGTTTTGTGATGCTCACATCTGCCTGACCACTTTTTGTTTTAGAGACTGACAGACCTGACATTGCTCTGCAGGTAAATCAAGAGCTGTATTGTTTTCCAGTAAATGATACTTTGCCTTGCCACCAGGAGAAGCAAAAGTCAAATATTATAGGCTAAAATTTTGTATTATACCCTTTACTGCAGGAATTAAGATTGAATTCCTGGTTTTGTTCCCATAATATGCCATATTTTACCATAGCCCTTTCAAATCCTTATTCTAGGATTCTATTATAACGTACCACATAATGTATCACAATTTGTATTAAGGGCTTTGTTATTCCAATACTACTTTTTGTATCTAGGCCCTAATTTGGGCTACTGTTTTGTAAGATTTTTTAAACATGTTTTGCAAACTTTACAGTTTGTTACCCCATTTATTTATGCTTGGTGAAACTCCATGCTTTGTGTCACATAAGCTAAAGCAGATCTATTCCTCTTGACTTGCCCCTTCATCTCTTCATGTTTATCTGTCTAGGTTATAGTTCTTCAGGCAGAAACTCTGAATATTTTACATTCTGTAAAGTGATTAGCATGAGTCACTTACTGAATAAAACATATTCAGAGCTTATACAATTTTATACCAAATGGTGTTTCTTTTTTTTTAAACAACCTTCTTGAAATAACACTCACCTCTTAGGATGTCAAAGTAATAATCAGTCTTCTTTGAAATGGTAAAACAAGCAATTCTAATAGTATTTTATATGAACTTGTTTTCAGTAATCAAAAATGAATAAAGGAATTAGTTACACAACAAAGCTTGAGTGAGAACCAGCTCTAAAACTTACGGAATCAAGGTAACTACAGTGATGAAAACAGAAGTGCTTATACTCAGGTATGTCACAAGGTATTCATTACTTTATTGTCACGTATCGGTCACTAAGTAGTAATAAAAGGTCTTGTTCTGCCTTAGCTCATTAGCTGAAAGTTGTCATGCAAAAAAGTAGTCATGGAATTCTTATGATGCTTTTTCTTTTACTCAGAACTGAGACCATAATATTATTTGTAGTTCAATAGCGTGTTAATGAATCATCAATAAATGAGGGTAAAGCTAGTGTAAGATTGTGACAAGACAAAAGAGAAGGGTTCAGAAATGAGGGTAAAGCTAATGTAAGATTGTGACAGGACAAAAGAGAAGGGTTCAGAAGTCCCAACTGAAGGAAACCTGAGAATTGGAGAGCTGGCAAGATATAGCTCCTGTGAGTAATTTCCAATGCTTTAATAACCATGATACAGGAAAAAAAAAAAAAAAAGGATTTCCCATCTACTTCAGAAACCAAAGGAAATTTTATGATTGATTGAAATAGGCTTTGATGAGGTTTTAATCTGTATAATTTGCATTTTAATTTTTTTTTATGCTCCATGCTACATGTTGAACTGGATCAGAAATACAGGAAAATTAAAAAGACTGAGGGAGTCAACCTGTGCCTTGTTCTTTTCTCTGCTCCAAGCAAGAATTTTCTTAGCCTGCATGCAAAGACAGATATAGGGACATAAAAATCTACATATATGTGTATGTACAGGTTTAGAAACAGGTATATATTTGACTGTACTAGTCATTCATCCATTGAAATACATATCTTATGAAGTTACCATCAAACTGATGACACACAATAAAGCAAAAATAACCTAGGTTCTATCTTCCTTTTCTTGAAAAGACATTATTTCTGTAATGCTTCTTCCCCAAGAGAACTGTCATGGATAAGGAAGTCCTTTTTAGAGAATTCAGGGGTACCTTATTTCTCTGCAGAATGAGGCAGAAGCATGATAAAAAGTTTCAGCAGGAAATTACTGCAGAATTTTTATGAGATTTCCTTGTCTGTCTTCTCTCACTGACTAGAAAATAACATTTCCATAGTGTATTGCTTTCTTGTATACTTGTATCTGAAAATATCTTTAATGTAGCTTTCAACAGAGCATTTATTTCCAGACTTACATAACACTGATGCTTTTTCTAGTTTATTGGAAAGTTATACAAAATAAAACCTACAGTGTGCAAAGGAGTATAAGAAAATGCATTTGCTTATGTTATGTTATTCTACACACAGATATGCAGAAAGATTTATCTAACCAGAAATCAATAACTTGTCTGTAAGCTTCTTTTGCCCATTAAATACAAGCAAAACTCAAGGTATGAATTCTAGTCATTTTCTGGATGGACGTTTTCTTGTCATAAGTGAGGGCTTTGCCTGGCAAAGGCAAAGGTTAAGCTATCAATCAGCATGTAAGTTCAGATCCCTTAGTGTTTGTATATGTACTTCAAAGTCATTGGAGGCCACAAGCAACAGACAAGGCCTTATGATGCAGAACTGGGTGATACATTATATGAGAATGGAATTATATGGGTGGAATATTGGAAAAACATATACCCTTATACAATTATTATTAGCATTCTTGAATACATTTGCTTTGAATATACTTTCTGTTCACTGTCTATAACTAAAGAAGACATTTATTTGTAACAGAATGAAGAAAATATAAAGGGAATAATTTGGGGGTTTTGTCACAGAGAGTTATATAGAAAATAGTAACTATGCATTAAATCGAACTCTAAGTCATTTATGTTTCTGAATGTACTCTATTTCAGATCTTTCACTAGCTTAAACTAACTTACCACCACTGTTTTCCCCATATAATTTTTGTTGCAAAAGCGCATTTTTAGGCTCCTAACTTCCTCATGACTTCAAAAGTAAATTCAGGTTAATATTTTAATGAATAATTAGGAACTAAAATATAATGTTGTTTGCACACCTGAATTTCTATCTTTTCATGAAAAGATGCTGCTGTCAGGAATTGCATTTATACTTGACTTCCACACAACTGAGTAAACCACCAGTGCTCAGCAGCCCAGAGGGAGCAGCAGGAGGCATTGGTAAAACGTCTCACAGCAGATTACATTGTTCTTTACATGGAGAGCTGAGCACTCTGTCATGCCCCTTTAAGGTTTTTATTTAGCAGCTCTGTTGGCTACTGCTTAACAGCGGCAGAAACCTTATTCCACCTATTCTTTGGACAGAGGTTGCCAGCTGAGAGCATATTTACAGCAACAGAGGGGACATGATTTTAGGGAGTCTTTGTATGCTTTCAGAAACAGACTCTTTATTGCTTCCTTTCTTAACTGTGTTTGGGGATGTAGCTCAAAACACATTATTCATAAAATGGTTTGTGTGTGTGTGTTAAATCAAATGAAAAGCTTCCCAGGAGAGGAAAGTGTCATCATAACGTATACTTATTATAGGAAAGGATACTATTAAGGAAAAGTTACCATATCTACATCTTTTTAACATTAGTCTGAGTAGCTCAATGCAAACTGGAAGGTTGAAAAAAAAAGTCAAGGGGAAAAATGAATGACTTTTGTTGGCTGAGTGTCTTTGCAAATCAGCTTTATGGAAGCTCCAGGTTTTCTCTGTATTGCAACTGCAATCAGAGAGGAATACTTACAAACAGTTTTCAGATGCCAAATATATTACTGATGTTTATTACTACATGTGTATTGGAAGAGTACTAATCCATCTAAAATGCATGATTCATAATTTGTACAAATAATTGAAAGCTTTCTCTTTTGTTTACTGGTGAAAATTTGATGAATAACCTCAAATGAAACTACTTACATGTAATAAAATGTTTACTACTTAGACACAATAAAATTATGAAATAACAATAAATTGTATTTTATAAGATTAGGAAGAGTGTTGTTGTTGGCAAGAAAGATTCTTGGACTACTGAAATAATGGGATTCAGACAGTAATTTTTTGATCCATCCCTCACTTTCTGGCTCACAATGGAACTAGCAGTCCACAGTTTGTTTTGCAGCTAGTAGAACAATTTATGTAGTGCACACAATTTATTGAAAAATTTTTCTGCATACATATATTTGTTAGTGTTACACTGATCATACGTTTTACAAATACTGAGTATGTTAAGATGAACAAAGTTCACTCAGTTTTCAAAAACAACAGACCATTTTGGAGTGATTTTTTTTCTGAGCTGAATAATTTTTATATTTTTTAATTTACATGTTAGGAAAACTAATATGAAATTAAAGTCATGTTGTTTTTAAAATATGTCAAAGTACATTTTTATATAAATATGTTCTGACCAAAAAAAACTGTGAATGATTGAAAAATGTAATAATTCTTATGATGCAAGTTAAATTACAATCCTTGTAAGCCTAGGTTTGAGCCTCTGTACTTTAGGAAGTAGTAAAGACTGTTAGTACAAGAGGTAAATGGGCTTTTTTAGACATTCTTTTTTTCTGTTGGCTGATTAGTAGAAAAAAATCTAAGAACTCGCCAATAAAGTTTAAGTTGACAAGAAGATACTCTTTATTGCGGTGCCTGGAGACATGGGAGATAATTCCTCTGAGCATGTCTTGCCTAAGCACCAAACAAGCCATGATTATATAGTCATCAAACATACATATTCATTATATTACATGGATATTCATAAAGCTACTTATACATGACATCATTCTAGAAAATCCCTACTGCATGCGCACAATAATGTGGTAGTGGTCTCTGGGACCCCTGGTGGTCCTTTCTTCATCATCTTCCTCTTCATCACTTCATCCTTTGGCTGAACTTTGGAGTTGGCCAGCCTTGTTGTTCGTTTGCCAGCTCCTTAGCTGGTTCTAACTCGTTTCTCTAAACGTTAACTGAAGAGTTCTCTTCCTTATAATTTTTATAGATTCCACCTGGAGTCCAGGTCACTTAGTTACAAGCAAAATATTCATTCTATTTACAACGAGCTATCCTTCAGTTTTTCTTGTTCTTTCCCCATCTCAAGGCTTGAATCAGATATTCAAGATATCCTACTTTTACAGGTACAGATATGTTAGAAAACAAAGAGTTATCTTCAATTCAAGACTCCAGTTCAAGTCATCATCCAATTCAGTGTAAATGCTATGTCTTGTTACCTATGTGTGTCACAGTGATGCTATTAGAAACATATTAGAATTATCAGTTCCACTCTACAGAATGGGAGCACAGATAGAAACTTTAAACTGGAAGTTTCAAAGATAAAAGAGTCTGCAGTAGGAAAGAAATTTTAATCCAAATTGCCATCACAGAGGGTTAGTACAGTAACCACTGGGCAATCTTTCCTCTCTAGAAGCTCTTACCCTATAACTTCTGTAACTTCCTCTTGCCTGAATGACTCCCTACAATTTAAAGACTTCCAGCTTGTCTTTCCAAGCACAGATTTAGCAAGGAATGAAAGAGAGAAGGAAACTTACAGGGATATAGGGCCTTCAGAGCCTCTTTCAGGGAGTCTGGCAGCAGAACTGTCGTGATTTAAACCCAGCCAGACAGCTCGTTCACTCACTTCCCCCCCTTCTTGCCCTCCCCCTACTCCCGGAGGGACGGAGAGGGGAATCGAAAAGAATGCAACTCGCCCGGGTTGAGATAAAAACAGTTTAGTAAGTAAGGTATAACACAAATCACTACTGCTACCACCAATAATAATAATGATAAAGGAAATAACAAGGGCAGAGAATACAACACCTCAGCGCCAGCCGACCGATAACTCACCCCCCCAGCCCGACCAAGCACCAACCGATACCTCCTCCAACCTTGCAGACTACCAACCCTTTCGTGTAACTCCCAGTTACATCCTGGGCGTGACGTGCTGTGGTATGGAATACCTCTTTGTTCAGTTTGGGTCAGGTGTCCTGTCTCTGCTTCCTCCTGGCTTCCCCTCCTCCCTGGCAGAGCATGAGGCTCACAAAGTCCTTGGCCAAACCAAAACATCATTGTTATCAGCTCTGTTCCCAGGACAAAAGTCAAAACACAGCACTGCACCAGCTACCAAGAAGGAGAAAAATGACTGCTACTGCTGAACCCAGGACATTATCTGTTGCAGTTCTGCAGCTACTGCACTTTGTTTCATCCCCTCAGTCATATTAAGGCAGCATGCACATCTGTTTTCCAGATTCCCTAGATTATCACATCTCCTTTCAGAACTGCAGCTCTTCAGAGATCCAAATTTGTCTTTGAAAATTCTGTGCGGAGTTCATATCCTCATCTCACAGTGGCTGGAGCTTTTTTTTGTGTGCATCTCTGAGTATTTGTGTGTCCTGGTTTCAGCTGGGATGGAGCTAAGGGTTAGATCACTTCTCAGTTGTGCTGTGTATCGGTCAGCAGGTGGTGAGCGGTTGTATTCTCTTCCCTTGTTATTTTCCTTATCATTATTATTATTGGTGGTAGCAGTAGTGGTATTGTATTATACCTTAGTTACTGGACTGTTCTTGTCTCAACCCGGGGGAGTTAAATTCTTTCGATTCTCCTCCCCATCCCTCCAGGAGCGGGTGGTAAAAAAGAGGGGAGTGAGAGAACAGCTGTGCGGTTCTGAGTTACGGCTGGGCTTAAACCACAACAACCGCTTGTATCTCAACCCATGGGTTTTATCTCTTTTTCTGATTCTCCTCGCCATCCAACTGGGGGCAGTTTAGTGAGTGTGCAGCCGTGTGGATGCCAGCTGAAGTTAAATCACAGCAATCCTTTCTGGTGCCCAGTGTGGGGCCTGAATGGTTTGAGATAACAACAGATTTGATTGGAATGTGCTAGATCAAATTTATAGCTGTTATTTCTGTTTAGCTAATAATTGTCAGGCTTCTGTGCTTCCCATGGGGCTTGCTTGCCTTACTGTATATTAGAGCCTAGTTCTCGTTAGTAGCTGAATTTGCTTTCATTGCTTGCTGTACTGATGTACAGCTTATCATGAGACTCTGCTGTGGCTGGGAACATTTTGATAACAACGGTGGTGATGTGCCTGGGCTGGCAGATGGCCGTGGCATCTTTGTGGTTTGAGTTGCTTTATCAGACATGCTGGGAACTCCATTGTGAATTTGAGTTGAAGGGACTGTGACCTGTGGATGAGTCACTAATACATCTGTCATGATGGATAAGCCTATGCCAGAGCTGGTACATCTCGAAGCATCTTTGGCCATGATTGTGTCTGTGCCACAGCAGGTATATCTCTGAAGGGACTCCAGTCCAAGGATAAGTCCAAGCTGGAAAAGGTACTCCTTGAAGCATGAGCTGTATGCTGGAGTATTTCAAAATATGCATCCATGGACAAGCCCACAACAGAGCAGGTACACCCCTGGAGGGACTGCAGCCATGGGGTAAGGCTGTGTTGGAGCAGGTTTACTTCTGAAGGGACTGTGCCTGTGGTTAAGGTTAGACTAGAGCACATATATCTTTGAAGGCATTGTGGCCCATGGATTAGGCCATGCTGGAGCAGGTGCACCTCAAAGTGACTGTGGCTTTGGACAAGTCTATGTCACAGCAGGTATACCCCTGGAGAGACTGTCTCATAGATAAGGCTCCACTTGGAGCAGGTACACCTCTAAGGGACTGCAGTCTCTGAGTAAGTCCAAACTTGTAAAGAAAAAGGAGAGCACTAAGAGAAAGACCATGGAAAATTAAACTTCTGGTAGCAGTTAAGCAAAACGAGAAAGTGTACTGAGGATAGTTACCAGGATACATTTGCAATGTTCCATAAATAAAACTTGAGTCCCTTTCAAACAGATCATGTGTTATTAAAATAATATTTACCTATTCTTTCCAAGAGACACCTAACAGATACTCAGTGGGACACTGTTGTGAATCTGAAAGTCCAGACAAGGAGCTTTTCTGAAGATCTGCCCTATTTACTGGGAGAAAATTCTGGTGCTATATTTACATGTTTGTGTTCTTTTTTCCACTTCCTGGACCTCTGCTCTTCCTTCTGCTGCTTCTGGTAGAAAAGAAAGAAATTCTTGTTCTTACTATAAATGCATTGCACTGTATTTCAAAGGACAAACCAACATTAGGCTGGCATGTTATATTAGTAAGGGCAAGGTTAAGTATGTTTAAAGAGATACTGCTTATTAGCCTGAAGTGAATTACCATGGAGATGATGGATTTCTGCCCAGAAATAAAAAGCAGCTGAGATACCTCTTTGGCTACGCTGATTAATATGTGGGAGTCTTACTACTAATTGTGTGGGTTTGTTAATTTGATAAAATTGGAAAGTTATAGGCAATGTATTCTTTTTGTAGTAAACAGATAAGTAAATATTTAATCCTGAGTCTACTGTGTGAGCAGTATCTCAGAAGACAGAAAAACTATGACAAAACCAAAGCTATAGATTCTGGCTATTACCTAGCATAAGCATATTCCACATAGCATTACAAGCTTTGATCAGTTGTTTTCAATCAGAAATAATGCAGAAAGACCACTGATCACATTTTCAAATTATTTATGAGTTCTTGAGGAAAGCTTTGATGAGTTTTTGGGCCCATATTAGCACTCTTGAATGCCTGAGGTGTCTACAACTCTGATCTCCACGTGTCAGTTACATTTCAGTTTGTTAGCTTATGTTTTAATTGATGCCTTCTGGTTTCTTGGGTGTGGGTATGTGTGTGTTTGTTTGCTTGGTTTTTTTTGTGACAACCAGTTCTCCTATTCTCTGCTAATCCATAATTTATATCGCATTTGCATGGCCATCAAAGGTATAGAATTTATTGCATGAGCTGATTGTAAAGAGGTTGCTGAATTTCAGTTATCAAACAACACAGTTATCCACATCGCTTTAAAGTTCTAATACAATGTGACAAACTTGACCTAGAGTTTTGTTCAAACTTGAACTTGCAAGGTAATCCTGGGGACCAGATCCCTGACCTTGTATTGAAACTGGTATTTAAGGACGAGATTTGTCTATGTACCTCAGGGAAATTATTTCAGAATTTGTTTACTTTGAAATTGTGGATGTGTGGATATTTATAGCTATTCCTTTTGCCAGTAGAGTAGGCAGTTTGGTAAAATGCATTCAAGAATGACAATAAAATATAGTGAACATCAGGAAGAAAACATCTGCATGTTTCCTTGTCTCCATGTGTACCTATCGCCAGAATACTTACGTTTCTCTTCATTAGTATCTCACTATTTTTTTTTCCCTTGCTCTCTTACACAACCCATAGGAAAGGGTTGTATCCACTCTTGATTGCATAATCATTATAATTAGTCCCTAACTTCATCAACCAAGAGGTTGTACACATAATCTCCAATTTGCTAAGCACAAAATGGGTACCTCAGAATTGTTCTTTATTCAAATGGTATTCTGCCATTATCATCTTTCATTCCGAAGTTATCACTTGTTTGTTACAAAGTGAACCTGAGCTGTTCCGAGGGCTGGTGTTCAGGAACAAGTAGTATTTGCTCTGAAGAGCTGTGCTATACTATAGCACAGTGTATTACTAAGTAATCCCAGTCAGTAGGATAAATAATTTGGTTAGTGAAGCCGCTATATCTATGCTATATATTGTTTCAGTGTGCTACCTCAGACAAAATTTATCCTATCCCTATGGACCAATAGTCTTCTCCATGTATTTGATTTAAAGCTGTCCAGAGGACTAAACAAGTCTTACTCACATGAGCACATATTCGTCCATCTAAAGGAGACATCCTAGTGCAGTTTCCTCTGTAAGGTATCTTGCTTGCACTCTCTGAAACCATTCTGCAAAGCAAAATAATTTGAAGGAAGCAGAATGGTTGAGGAATTGTCTTTAAAATGATTCTACTGAACCGAAACCCAAATGCAAATACAGTCAGAATCTTCCAGATCATGCTATAAGGAACATTATACACCATACTGCTACACCAGCATTATCTGCATTATCATGCACTTTTAATGTTAATTATGAAAATATTAATCTTCTCAGCTGTGAATTGTGGAATCTGATAGCCACACCTCTGAATCACTACATGTGTTCAAAATTTTTCATGAACTGAGACAGACATAGACTTTTATTTAGAAATATTGAAGGAAATTGGTAGAAACTGTCTCTATTACAGGATAGTCCTCTAAGGCTACAAAGTTTTTTAATCGTTCCTTTCTGTTAACAGTCATCTTTGCCTTCATCATCACATTGTACACATGGTGAACTTTGATTCTTGAAGAGCTGGATGGAAACACTGTTTCCATGAAAAAAAAACCAAAACAACATGAATTAGGCAGCATTTTTAATGAATCAGGAACAAAGAAATACTCAGTATTCTGCCCACATCATGCAACAAACAAATAACATATGTTTACAAGAAATAATGATGTGAATCATTAGTCACAAAATGGTTCACACATGAGATACATTAATATTCGAAGCTTAGATGGATTACAAAATAAGCTAATTAGTAACATCACCTAAAGTAGCAAAAGAAAGATCAGGAAGGTTCCAGATAAATGGAGAAACTGAACAAGAGGAAGCCTTATAAAAAAATCAGAAGAGAGCATCATGGTGTAAAAGCTACACTACAAAGTGTAATTTCTGCCTTTTCTCACTGGAGGAAGTCTTAATACTCCTTACTGGAGTGTTCAGCAAATGCAGTGGCAAGAGGCAATATATCAAAGAAATGTTTACCTTATTTGGGTATGTGCTTTGTCATTTTTTCAGGTCTTATGCTTCAGCTAATATTCTGTACATATGGCAAAAAAACCAAAACCACTTGCTTTGTGCTGAAGTTGAGCAACAAGCAAAACAGAGCGTTTGTTGAGTACTGAATTACACTGTCATTTGTACTAAGAGTTAATGAAGCTTTATGCAATAACAGCCTCATTGCCATTATAGACTCCATTTCATTATGATGTAGATGCATTATCAACCATGAAGTCACTGTCAGCTATGACCTGCTTACTGGTTAATGGCAGAACATGTGATTCTATTTCCTTTAAATGCACTTATCTACGAATATCACTAACAACTACAGTAAAAGAAAAGAGTTTTCTTTGCAGTAAGTCACCCACATTGGAATTTTCTGCATTTTCCCACTAGCATTCTGCTGGGGAGACAGAAAATAAAAGAATCCTTGCAAATAATTAAATATCAATAATTAGTTATGAGGAGGGCATGGTAACATACTTCCAGAGTATAAATGCATTGCCTATCTTGCTAATTTTGCTTTATTTTTTAATTTTATTTTTATACTTTGTACTCAAGCCTGAGTTCTCATCTAATTTTAACTGAATCAGTGGAAGATAATTAAATGCCTTGTAAAATCTGGGCTTAGTGGTGGATTTATTTTTTTTGTGGGTTTTTTTTTTGTTTGTTTGGATGGTTGTTTGGATTTTTTTTTAAGAAAAAGACCCAATACTTAGGTGCAGAAAAGAATTGTATTTACTTCCATTTATCACCTTTTGGCCCTTCCTGTAAAGGACTTGTAAGGGTGCCACCATGAATTCCCATACCATGCAAGATGTATTTTTGATCTCTTCAAACACACTTTTCTTAACAATGATTTTCATTGACCTTTATATCTAATCTCCAGCAAGATGGAAGAACAGCATTATTTTATTTTGTCCACAAATTTGTCTAATTAATTGCTCTAAAGCTTCATCCACCTGACATAGCAGATTCCTACAGTGACACAATTAGCCTTTATGTCTGCATCTTGTAAGTAAATTTCTTCTTTACAACCTCTCAGGTGGCAAGACTAATTCACCCAGCTGGGAAAACCATTCAATAATATCTTTACCTGGAAAATGTGAGAAAAAAAGAACTTGTGGCACAGTGCACAGAGACTTCTGTTAATAGCTTAGATAGATCAATTAATAAACATGCAGACTGCACTTAAGTTCATTTCAGAAGAATTCTGATGCCAAGTAGTATATATACAGAGCAGCTGGAGGTTAGGGCATGACAAAGAGATGACTTCTGAGTTGCTACAAGATCTCGGTTGATTTGACAATCTGATAACCAAAGAGTACACAGAAGAAATCATAAAGCCAAACCTTAGTCAGATTATATAATAGTCAGATTATTATAAGGTAAATCACATTACTTTTGTCATAATGCGCATCACATTACCTCTTCAGAGAGAGAAAAATCAAATGTTTTTTAATATGACTAATACTATGGAAGTAGTGGATTCTGAAGGCAGAAATAGTTCTAATGTAGTAGCTTAGTTGCAGTGATAAGAGTATGGTAAAAATTAAGCTAAGATCAAACAGACAAGGCACTAAAAAAGGCTCCCCCCAGTAGGAACAGAAGCATGAACAATAAGGTAGCAATGTAGGGTGGCCTTTCTAGTCAAGCTGCATCTTCAGCTTCAACCTTCTGTTTCAAAAGTTATTTCTTAGGTTTGCATTTTAATATAATAAACTCTTTTTCCTTATGCCCTGAAATATTACAGAAACTTCAGTGAGAAGATAAGTGTTTTCCCAAATGAGCAGTGATCCAAAACAGAAGGCACTGGTTAATGTAAAAGTGACACCAATGTACTGTCAGAAATCCTTAAGGCAATTTTTTCATGAGGAATATATTTCTTGGCAGTATTAGACCAGACAGAGACCTTTAAATGAGCTTTACACAGGTTCCCAAACAGATTATAGCCTCTTTCAGTCATTACAGTGCAAGACTGATGCTTAATTAGATCCAGATTAAATTTCAATGTGAAGTTTGGGTCACTTTCTAAAACAGAGTAATTTTCATTGTCAGTAGTTTTTTTAACTTTTAAGTACTTTATAAAGACAGTTATCTCTTTCTTCTGTATCAAATAGCCTTCAGGGTGGTAAGTTAGTGAAAAAAAAAAAAAAAAAAGAAAGGATTAATGATCTCCTCAAAGTCTCCAAATTTCCCTTTCCCTTTTTCATGCATAGCAAAATCTGACGTCCAAAACGACTCTGTTTTAAAATGTTCTCTGAAGAAAAAGGGAGAATATACTAACACAAATTTTGCAGTCACTAGAGGTCCAGTTTTCCGAGTAATTAACCTAAAAATGTACAGAATATTCTGATGTATTACAGCCAGATTTCAAAAACTGGTCAGATGTCCACAGATACTATTGGTGCCTATGAGTTTGTGAAAAGTGCGGTCAGTACTTTCTGCACTTTTCAGTGCCTGATTACCTTGAAAAACCTGGTCTGTTGTTTCCTTGCTATTCTTAATGTGGGTGCCCCTTGTGTTTGTTTTAATCTTTCCACTGCTACACGGACAAAAATCAAAAAAAAAAAAAAAAATTACTAATGCAGCAGCATTTTTTTTTTGAAGTAACTCGTGTGAATTTCAAAGAACTGCATGCTTATGGATCTAGATAATTTGGCACTCAGAGACAATGCGAAAGCATATTATGTATTATGGTGTGCAAGGAAACAAACACGTGAATCGAAACATATCTACCTCTGTTTGATTATTTGTCTTGTTTTGCTTTTCTTCTTTTTCTATGCCTCTGACAAACTGCTCTTTTTCATTTCCTTTTTCATGCTTGACTGGAAGTGCCTACCCCATGTTGCTACCATAGTAGCCACACTTCTTTTATTACTGACAAAACAGAAGCTCTTTTTACTGCCTTGTGTGTTTGGTCATAGCTTAGCTTTTACCAGACTAGTATCACTTCAGCTAAGCTGTTACATTATAACGCCTTCAAAAGCTGCTATATCCAAGTCTTAGTCAAAGTACAGAGTATTTCAGTTTTAACACTTAATGCTTTGTGACTTCTACCTATTTTTTACCAGTTAAAATATCTCTACTCAGTAAAAAAAATGTAAATGTTTGGTTGGGTTTCTGAGTGTTCTCAGTCTCCTTCTGTCTAGTGAGCTTTGCAGAGGAGTTCTTGAATCTTTGTTTTTTTCTGTATCACTGCTTCTTCCATATGAAAGGATAGGTAGGTGAGAAAATTCTTTTTAGAGAATCATTCTTGACAACTTCAAGAGTTCTGCCATTTAAGATAAGGGAGTCAGCAAGAAAAAAAAGGTTTATCCATTTACACTTACCTTTTCTACTATCAACAGTGCAGTTTCAGTAAATTAATTTGATACCGCATGTGTTATTATAATGTAAATAGCTTTTTTTGGACTGCCATAAAATCAGAAAAATTCTTACAGCCTGAAAATCTCTCTGGCTTATGGCAGGAAAACTCATCATGAGCATTTGTAAAGTAAATGTTTCAAAATGGTGTGTCCTGAAAATGCTCAATAATGAAGAGGCTCTTGAAAAGATGATATATACTATCTTCCTTCTGGTGAGTCTTATGGTCATATTGCACTCACAGTTCAAGATACAGTTGTAGAAAACTGCAGTTAAAATCTGTCATTGACTTGGGTTTATGTGTCAAGGTTTTACTAATGGAGAGGGCTAAAGTGGTGGCCTCTATGAGAAGACACCAGAAGCTGCTACCATGTCATCTGCAGTTTAAGCAAGACTGCTGGCCAAAGCTAAACCTATCAGCACTCACATTGAATCATAGAATCATAAAATGGATTGAGATAGAAAGAACATTTAAAAATCATCAGGTCCAATCTGCTGCCATGAGGAGGGATATCTTTCACCAATTAGGTCTAAAAGGCCCATTCAAACTGACTTCAAATACTTCCACTGAATATCCCTAACTTCTCCAGACAACCCGTACCAACATTTCATCATCCTCATTGTAAATAATGTCTTCCTTATATCTAGTCTGAACCTATCTTCTTTCAGTTTAAAACCATCACCCCATTGCCCTGTCACTACGTGCTCAAGTGAAAAGTCTCTCCATGTTTCTTATTAGCTCCTTTTACATATTGAAATGCTGCAACAGTATCCACAGAGCCTTCTGTTCTCCATAGTGAATAACTCCAACTCTCTCAGCCTTTCTTCACAGGAGATGTGTTTTTTCCTTTGGATCTACTCTAATAGGTCTATGACTTTTTTGTACTGGGAATCTCAGAGCTGGACATGATACTGTAGGTGGGGTATCACAAGCACAGGGTAGAGCAGGAGAATCACCTCCCTTGGCCAGATGGCCATGATTATTTTTTATGCAGCCCAGAATGATTGGTTTTCTGGGCTGCAAATGCACATTGCTGGTTCATATCCAATTTTTTCATCCACCAGTATCCCCAAGTCTGTCTTTGCTGGGCTGCCCTTCATCCATTTGTCAATTCATTATTCATATTTGCAGAAAAGATAAAAAATGCTGCACAGCATCTGTGAGAGAGGAGTGAGAAAATGTGAGAGAAACAGCCCTGCAGACACCAAGGTCAGTGAAGGAGGAAGGGGAGGATATGCTCCATGCACCAAAACAGAGGTTCCCCTGTGGCCTGTGGAGAAGACCATGATGACAGAGCTTGTCACCCTGCAGCCTGTGGAGGACCATACTGGAGCAGATATTCACCTTTTAGCCCCACAGATAAGCCCACAATGGAGCAGGCTGCTGCTAGGAACTGCAGCCTGTGTAAAGGAGCCCTTGCTGGAGTAGGTTTTCTGGAAAGACCTGTGGCCCATGGGGACCCATTCTGTATTCTGTTCCTGAAGAATGGTACACATGGAAAGGAGCAACTCTCAAGAGCTGCACATGTAAGAAGGACCCATAGTGGAGAAGTTCATAAGGACTGTATCCTGTGGGAGGGATCTTACACTGAAGCAGGGGAACAGCATGAGCAGGAAGGAGCAGCAGAGATGAAGACTAATCACAACTCTCATTCCTCATCTCCTCTGTGCTGCTCACTGGGGAGGAAGTCAAAGATTCAGAAGTGAAATAGAGCCTGAGAAGAAGAAGGGGGGTGGAGGGAAGGTGGTTTTAGTTTTGGTTTTATTTCTCACTATTGTACTCTGTAATTAAGTGACAATAAATTGTTTTTTTTTCTCAATTGAGTTCGTTTTGACATTCGTTCGTCATTAATTGGTGAGGGATCTCCCTGTCCTTATCTCAATCCATTTTTGCCCCTGTGCTTCTGAGGAAAGAGGGCAGCTTGGTGGGCAGCTGGCAGACAGATGAGATCAATCCACCACAGCTATTCACACCATTATTTGCAAAGTTATTTGAATTAGAAAAGGTAACTAGAGCCTGGTAATTTTACCATATGGAATAACCTTTACACTTTCTTCTCTTTAAAAATTTGACTTTCGCCTTGGATTTTAGGGGAAATTCAGAGGGTTTTATTTGTATTGACTATTTAAAAATTGGCATTATTTATCTTGCTATTTTTGCTAATTAAAATTGGGAACACCTGTTTGGTCTTTTTATTTTCAATTTGCACATTACCTGCATTATTTTAAAGTGTGTTAATTCTCAAATACCCTTACATAAAATTCTGTCACTTAAATAAATAAAAATGTGACATGTATAATTTCAGAAATACAATTTGTGATTAGATTTAAATTTTAAAAATAAATTAGCTTGAGATACAGGTGATTCTTAAAGTATATGTAAATATTTTCATTTGATTATAAAAAGTAATTATGTTGACAAGCAATACATTTGAAAGTGTAAGTGGGGTTATGAAAAATTAATGTAATCATTGAACTGCTTGATAGCTCTTGATAATATGATAATAAAATAAATCAAGGAGCTGTCACTTTGCAGAGTAGAAAAAGCAAGGTTTGGACAAAAGTAAATGTTCTAAGAAAATCAAATAATGTTATGGAAAAGAAAATGCTGTCATACTCAAATACAGGCTTTAGACATTTATTTCTGACAGACATATCATATAAAATTCCCATGACTCTGTGCCTGGAACTTTTTATGAAAATAAAATCGCTGCAATGTGATTGGCTTAAAAGGGACATTAATGTTTCCTAAATATATGTTCTGTCATGAATCTGGGCTTTTCTGAGTGATTTAAACCAGATTCTTTACTCATTCTTAGAAGTCATGTTTCCAGAGCTTAGTTTCAAATAATTTTGGAACCTCAGACTAGACCCAGTAATCGACCATCATGCCATGAAAAAAGTAATCCTATGACATATCCGTGTAAAAAAATATAGTAACAGCCCAGTAGAAGAATACTTACCGTAGAGGTGTTCAGATTCTTTACAGAGTGTAACAGAAGAATTCAGCATCTCTGAATGGTTCTACAAAAAGTGTGGTGATGCAGTACAAGGTTGTACGGAGTTTTGGGTGACATGGTTTAGTGTGACGTGTGCTTGCCCATGGCAGGGGGGCTGGAACTAAATGATCTTAAGGTCCTTTCCAGCCCTGACTATTCCATGATTCTATGATTCTGTGAATATGGTAATGCATTTAGCCAACAGGAGGTGCTATGTACACAGACTTTTAAGGTAACATTTCCTTACACTGAGGTTTAATGTGTGGCTCAGTGTTAGGTTCATTCTTCTGATTTGGCAGAGGTCTTTGGCACCCAAAAAAAATCTGGGTAGAATGTAATGCTTTGTTCCAAATTACTATTCAAAAAACCACTGCTCAGTTATTGCTTAAGTTGAAACAAAGGTCTGACTGATGTCTGCAATACCATATTTCTGCATGCCCAGTACCAATTAGCCACCTGAGAGCCTGACTTGTGTTTATGGTTTATTGATAGTCACAAGGAAGAGTTCAGAAAGGTTCAGCTTATGGCAGCTGGAATGCTCTTTATGATGCTTTCTTTTCAGTGGGCATTTTTTCTGTCTCGTCAGTAAAAGGTGATGATGTTATTACACTTCAAGTCACTCAGAAAATGGGAGTTCTCGGATCTGTGCTGTCCCCAGGCTATAAAGCCACAGCTTGCACATTCCAGAAGAATGTGTAAGCAGAGGAGGACTGAATTACACTCTTTCTGTTCAAACATACACACTAGGTGGAGAAGTCAGTGGGAGAAGGAAAAAAGATTTCGTAGCTGAGCGGTTAGGGCACTAGTGTTCTGCTCTCTTCACCCATGACTGAGTACTTCTAATCCAATTATTTAAGTTAAAACATATAAAAAGTGAGAGTAAATGGCCTGAAACACATAGTTGCTTCTGCCAGCAATGCCTGAGCGTTAAACAAGAATTATTCTATTCATATTTTATTCACCTTTTGAAGAAGTTCTTTTTCTATTAGCCTTACCAAGCAAAACTAGAAAGGGTGGCTATACTTAGGAAAACAATTAGGAGCTTTGATTAGGAACAAGATCTTCAGTTCTGGACCCTAGGATAATTATACAGTTTCTCTTTAACACTGAACACCCCAGACCACAGACAAAAGCCACCAAGTTTGCTTGCAGTCAACCATGCCCACACTGAGGTTGACTGGGACGTTCAGTAAGCAGTCCAGGGTCTAGGGCCAGTCTGCAAAACTATATTCTCTGCCTCCTGGATATGCTGATTGATTTGGGATGAGAAACTGAGGGGAAAAGAAAGCTAAAGGAGGAGCTAAAAAAGCTATACTGGTTTTTGTAGACTTCACTAAATCAAACGCAGTATGATACAAACAATATTAAATGACCTGACACTCAAACATGTGACTATTCTTCCCAAATTCATAGCTGTTTACCCTTGTTCTTACACAAAATGTCATATCCCATAATAAAAAAGAATGCTTTTTCTAGTAGTGGGCCAAAACTTTCCATGGAAGTCAATATTTGAAGACAGCAGAGAGCAATGGCATCAAGTGGGCAGAGTTTTGGAACCTTTGTTAATAGTGGAAAACTGGTTATGGTTATGCAATCAGAGCACACACTTAGTCCACATGTTGTTGGAGAGAAAATTAAATATTCTTTTCCTTGTAAATTGAAAACATCCATATCATATTTGTAAGAAGAGTTTATTGGCTCTATTTCTGATGTGACTGAGCATTGGTTGCAATTTTGATATCTCAGGAAGACGTAGTAAGTACAAATGGAGTGCTCAGAAAAAAAAAGGTAAAATTTAATGTTCATTTAACTAAGGCAAGTAAAATGGAAATAAAAACTACTTTTAGAAATAAATATATAAATCAGTCTGACACATAGTTGAAGGATGCAGTAGCAATCAGTATAATTAAAAGCATATTACTAAGCCAGTTCAACAGCAGTAACAAAATTCTGTAAAGTGATATTCTTGTCACTTTCTATATGGACTTACAAATTACAAATACCCTGTTCTGCTACAAGATACAGGGTATTTGTATACATTTAATTTCCACTGCTTGCTTTTCAAAGTCAGGTTAACATTGGTTTTGTTGGTTTTTTTGTTGCATTCTTAATGAAAATCAAATTAAGAAAAAAGATGCAGAACTAAAAAATACAGGCTTGAAATACTGTATCAAAGTTATATATATCCGGGAGCTGGAGCTGACCAAATTCAACTAATTCTTGGAAAACATAATACTTTGGTATTGTCCCTTTTATGTGAGGTGATTGACTGTCTTCTATGCTACCTACTTGGGATCTTAGTTTACATCTGGTGTCCATACAGAATCAGATTTTTAATTAAGATGTGCCTGTTGTAGCCCTATCATAAATTCATTAGCATGTTCATAATAATATCTAGTAGTTTTCCTTCCTGAGAGTTCAAAACACTTATTTAAGAGGATAATCATCACCAGTATTATTTTAAATGTGGATTAAATACAGCATGAAATGTTGAGGTGACTTGCTGAAAGTCAGGGTCAGCAGTAGAGCTGTAGGTGAAATCTAGATACAGTAAGACTCAATTAGACAGGAAATACTAGTTCAAATTCTCTCCCAGGGCACACTACACCATATTATTAGAGGGTTGCATTGTTTTCTTAGAAGTTTGTCTTTGAAAGCAGAAGTGACTTTTTACTGGAATAAGTAAAAGCCAAGTGCAAGGTCCTACACCAGGGTCGGGGCAATCCCAGGCACAGCTACAGGTTGGGCAAAGAAGAGATTCAGAGCAGCCCTGTGGAGAAGGACTTGGGGGTGTTGGTCAATGAGAAAATGAACATGAGCAGGCAGTGTGAGCTTGCAGCCCAGAAAGCCAACTGTATCCTGGGCTGCATCAGAAGGAGCTTGACCAGCAGGTCAAAGGAGGTGATCCTGCCCCACTACTATGCTCTTGTGAGACCTCACTTGGAGTACGGTGTACATTTCTGGTGTCCTCAACATGAAAAGGACATGGAACTGTGGGAACAAGTCCAGAGGAGGACCACGAGGATGATCAGGGGGCTGGAGCACCTCCCATATGAAGACAGGCTGAGAAAGTTGGGGCTGTTCAGCCTGGAGAAGAGAAGGCTGTGTGATGACCTCATAGCAGCTTTCCAGGGGCTATAAGGATGCTGGAGAGGGACTCTTCATTAGGGACTGCAGTGGTAGAACAACGGCTAACAGGTTAAAACTTCAACAGGATAAGTTTAGATTAGATATAAGGAAGAAGTTCTTTACTGTGAGGCTGGTGAGGCACTGGAATGGGTTGCCCAAGAAAGTGATACATGCTCCATCCCTGGCGGTGTTCCAGGCCAGGTTGGATGAAGCCTTGGGTGATATGGTTTAGTGCGAGGTGTCCCTGCCCATGGCAGGGGTGTTGGAAGTTGATGATCTTAAGGTTCTTTCCAAACATAACTATTATATGATTCTATGATTCTGTGATCTGTATCTAATAATTCTGTTCCAATGGAAGAAGTGACACTGATCCAAACACTAAATGTAAACACAGATACATTTCTGTATATATGGCTGCTGATTTATTTGCTCCTTTGTATGTTGCATATAAAACAATGATACATGAAGATATATCCATTGCGTAAATGTTGCCTTGTACCTAAGGAAAAGGATTCCTTGTAGCTAAGAAATCTAAATTCTATTTCCAATTGTATTTCCAGACACAAATGATCTGTGTGATTTAGAACTACCTTTCAGCCTGAGACGCAGTTGTCCTGTAAGCAAAAATTTCTCAATATCTTTGAGACAGAAATAGAATTACTAAAAATGTTTTAGACCAATGATTTAAAGACTCTATGACATTTCATCAAAAGCAGTACTTGTTTCATTTAAACAGATATGTTGCATCATTGCTATGCTATCTGCCTACACATTTTTTTGTATTGTATAGAGATCTTGCACCTGCCTTTCATTGTTTCAGCATAGTTAAAACAAAAAGATGTTGTTAATATAGTTCTGTCAGTCATTATTAGGAAATATTTTTATGTGATTAACAAACTTAAAACTGTCCATATGCATTAGTATTTATAGTACATTTGTACAATAACATGAGTGTTGCTAATGTACCATGAATATCTGAATATCATTAATGGAACTATAGCAAAGGTTTCAGTCTCTTTATCAATTGTAATTAAGTCACTTACCTATTTTCTCTAATAATGTTTTTTCCTTCATGTTAGTTAAAAAACAGAGGGAATCTTTCTTTTTAATGCAAACAGCTGTGACCATAATTATTAACCTACACATACAAGACTGTTTTGCTTGTCTCACAAAGTTCAGAGGCATAATTTATAGCCCAACCAAATTTAATATCATATCAGACATTCCTCACACAAAAATAGAAAAAGAAAAAAAATGAAAATATAAAACTCCATCACATCAAAATACAACAAGAAAAAAAACAACCCAGAAAGATAAAACATCAACTCATTAGGCAGCCTCTAATCCCTTAATATTTGGAAGGCATTTTCTCCATCAAAAATTTATGTGAAAATTTTGAACTACATACCTTCTTTCTCTACAGCAGATTTACCATTGGTATAATTTGGTACAGCAGTTCTTAATTCTAAATGAAAAAAAATAACAAAGTCTTATTATTTGTTTGCCGAATCAGTATATGATCTAATGACTATATGAATTCAGGTTTTCTCAGGCTACACTTTTGTAGTTAAAAATTGATTTCTAAGAGGCTTTTGAATGAAAGCAAGAAAAGACTTAGAAAACTGTCTTCAAAGGAGCATTGTGTATTCAATGACAAATATTGTTAAAGAACAGTTTAGTTCAAATTTTGCCCTTATATATTTACCAATGTTGAAGATGCTGAATAAACAAGTGGATGTAAAGTTGAAATTTTACAGCTCTTAACCACTTTTTGGACAACCGTGCTAATTAGCTCAGAACTAATTATAGCTAATAAAAAGCAACACTCCAAACACTTTGTGTTTTATTTCATTTTTATAGTAAAGGTTAGAAGTTTAGGGTAACCGCTTGTTCTCAGGCCTAAAAAATATCCCAAACAAATATTCAAGGTTACTGGAGCTTTTTAAGGAATATAGCTCACTAGTGAGGAGTGTGCTTCCTTCTCTTCATAGCAAACCCCACACATACTGTATTAAAAGGTTCAAAAGTTTACTGGCCCTTACTTTGATGACCTATTCTTGTAAAAAGCACTGTGGAAAATTCGATTTTTATCATTTATGTGTGCACAGTTAGTGTAACAACAAAGAATAAAAAGTTTTATAGATGAATAAATCTTATTAATATGTCTAACGATATTAATACAACAACTGATAGGCAGTTTTTACTGTTTCTAACCTGAATACATAAATAATACATCCGAACTGCAAATACATTTTGCGTCTCTAACTTTATAGTGGCCTTTGAAAGCACTAATGAAGTCTGATCTATGTTAAGAGATGAAGGAAAAGAGAGAGGACTAGCTCCTTATCAGATAATTTTGTACCCTATAAATTCTAAGCTTATTTTTTTTAATTAATGGACTGAAGTATTGCTGTCCTAGAGTTTCCTTGTAATTTTTGCAGTACCCTGAAAGGTGATAACTAGAAATATAGATTCTGTGTCATACTGCATTTTATACACTGCCAGTGTGACCAGACATCTTCAAGGGCCAAAAGCTCTCTTGCATCGCAACTGAAAACTTTAATGTATAAATATAAATCCTCCAAATATGAGGAGTAGATGCTTTGTTAGGCAATAAAAAACGATGCATGTAATGCATCATCAACAGAAATGCAGCCTATAACCCTAACAGGATAATCTCAGTCAGAGAACTTCATGTTTCCTCTCACTTGCCTCTAGCCATTGTCTATGAGAAACCCTAAGGGAGCTAATGGGTGTGAAGGTATGGATTTTAACCAAGGAGTAAGAGTTAGCACCTGTGTGACAGCCAAACATATTCTTCAGGAACAGAACAAATTATTTTGTGGGGGACATTTTTAAAGCACTTTTTGTCACTTTGAAAAGTGACTTTAGAAGGAGTTAATAAGTAATGCTGGGACTCAATGGTCCTCTTTTCTTGGTTTAAATCTTCTGGCCTACCTTTAGTTTGAATAAACATTTTTTATACATCTATTTAACTTTTAAAAAAAGCCTTAAGAGGATATTTACTCACAGAAAAGTGCAGTGTTCTATGCGAGTGTCCTCCAAATGTTTCTGTAGGAAGCTCTAACCCTTCCCTACCCTACAAGCATTTCAGATGCCCAGAATATTTTTCTCAGTGTCTGTTTTCCCAGTCAGCAGCAATGCATTCTCTTTATGAGATCACAGTAGATTTTCCCCTTGACAGGCTAAACAAATTTTTTATCATTGTTTGATTCATCCCTGCTGGAATATTAAAAGCTGCAAAGAGCAAATGGTAATATGAACAATAGGGTTTGTTACCAATTCTGAAAACTACCTAATTTGTAAAATTTGAAAATTTTAGTCCATAGAGTAATTGGAATAAAAGCTGGGTTGGTTGGTAGTGGGTTTGGTTGGTAGTTTTTTTGTTTGGTTGTGGGTTTTTGGTTGGTTGGTTGGTTGGTTGGGGGGGGGGTGCTCAGGTTGTTTTGTTGTGGGGTTTTTTTTTTGTTTGTTTGGTTTTTTGTTATTATTTTGGTTTTTTTTTGTTTTAAATACATAAATGCATAAGTAGCAGATTTTACTGGCTGCAACCAAAACTGGGAGTAGACTCTTGATAAAATCACTTAGTAATTCATCCTGGTCTCACATTGCAAAAGAGAAACTAGATACAGTAGATCATACGGCAAGTCTCATATCTTACTGCACTGGGTTCAGCAGTAGCAGTCGTTCTTCTCCTTTTTAGTAGCTGGTGCAGTGCTGTGTTTTTGACTTTCAGGTTGGGAAGAGCGCTGATAATAATGTTTTTAGTTGCTGCTAAGTAATGTTTACTCTGACCAAGGACTTTCTGAGTCTCATGGTCTGCTAGGGAGGAGGGGAAGCCAGGAGGAAGTAGACACAGGACACCTGACCCAAACTAGCCAAAGAGGTATTCCATACCAAAGAACGTCATGCCCAGTATACAAACTGGGGGCAGTTACCTGGAAGGGGGAGATCACTGCTCGGTCGGGCTGGGTATTGGTCAGTGGGTGGTGAGGCGTGGTATTCTCTTCCCTTGTTATTTCCCTTATCATTATTGTTATTGGTGGTAGCAGTAGTGGTTTTGTGTTACTGGACTGTTCTTATCTCAACCCGTGGGAGTTACATTCTTTCAATTTTCCTCCCCATCCCTCCGGGAGCAGGGGAGAAAGGGGGGAGGAGCGAGAGAGAGAGCTGCATGGCTGGGCTTAAACCATTTACAAGGAAAACAAGTAAATAATAGAATGATTTTATAAGTTATTTCATTTAGATGTGAAAAAAGAAAAAGAAAAAAACAAAAAGGTTATGTCCAAACACGAGAATTAAGTTTTCACAGAATAGAACAATATCTAAATTCAAACCTAGCCTAAAAACATTGCTAATTCACAGAAAAAAAAAAAAAAAAAAAATCCTGGTTATTATTTTATTATATTAGTGAGTGGCTAAATAGAATTAAAAAAATATCCTGTCTGAATATAAACTTTTGAAACAAAACACAAGGAACTTCTGAACTTTATTGCTTCTCTTTTGATAGTTGAAATGTTTATCTTCTTTAAGTTGTTTTGGATTTCAGTGAACTAGAAAATAAGACAGGTCACACTAAACTAAGGGAACATTGATGATTAAACAATTCTAAGTTCTGTCTGAGCTTCTAATCAACTAAAAAAACCTTCTTTTAATTTTCAATTTAGAGGGTAACAATTGCTTATTATCACAGGAAGACACAATTTTTCCTCTGTTCAGAATGTATTATATTTGGGAACTGATCAATTTGCTACTGCTGTAGAAACGTGAGCATAATATGAAGTAAACTCTTTATCATTTGGAGGCAGTCAGTGAGACTGTACACACTTGCTGACAGCTTGGTGTGATACATACTTTCTCCTTACCTGTACTCAGAAAGGTTGATTAGTGATTCTCTCAATTTCCTTAGCCTGCAAACCATCAGACCTCTACCTTAGATGCACAGTGTGATACATAAATAAATCCTGCCTGTCCTTAATATTTTCTAACCTGCCAAATGCAAGGGATCACTGGTCACACGGGAAGTCCACCATGAAATGGAACAAGATGCTTAAAACGAGTCATTTCTTTTCATTATACTGACCTCTACAAATGGCCTCATGTCTTCATTAGCAGTTCAGACAAGGTAGAAAACTGGTTTTGCTTTGGAGAAGAAAATAAATTATAATTTTACACACTCTGAGCAACAGTAAAAAATTCAGTTCTGTGGCTTATGGTTAGGTCTGCAAAATAGACATAGACCCCACAATATTAGGCACTGTGACAGTATTTGGTCGATCCAGAGTACAGAATGGTGCCTGAATATACCTCTGGGATTTTTTAGGTTGGTGTTTTCTTGTCGTTTTGTTTTGGGTTTGTTTTTTTTTTTTTTTTGGTAAAGTTAAATAATCCTGAAATCTTTTTTTTTGCAAAGATAATATTTAACCCTTCTTATGAAATATTTTCGGGTTTTTTTCCAAACATTCTTTCTTAATGTAAGTGGTAGTCCCATGATAATGTTTTTGTGATAACATCTGACTCCATCAGAAAATGTACTACAGAAAGTGTACTACTTTCTTCTTCTGACCAAATTAACTGTGGAATGGATTCAAGGCAGAGATAAAGATTTTCATTCTTTTTGTCCAGGTGTTTCGGAATATAGAAGATAGATGATTTGTACACTTTGCAGAAAAGTGAATGTGTCCTGGATCTTGCACTTCAGAGGTGAATTCTGCAACTGTTATGCTATTGTATAATAGTGGGAATCTGATTTTAAAACAAACAAACAAACACCAAAAAAAAGAAAAAACCCACCAAAACCAAACCAAACCAAACCAAACCAACAACAAAACCACAGAGCATCAGAGCTTGGGACAAACTGGAAGAAAAAAGTCAGTTTGAACTCCCTGAATACTATGACTTGGATGAGTGATAATATACATATTTATATATATTTAAAAGTATAGAATAAAAAGTCTTTAAAATGTAATATTCTTTTTCTTCTTATTTTTTCTCCAGTCATTTACCTATTAGCCAACATTCTGACAAAGGAGATAACCCTGAAACTGCCTACAACTCATACACAGCTTTTGATGAAAAAAAGTATCCATCTTCATTACAAAACTAGATAATGCCTAAATGCATATTTGCTTGAAATTAAGGAATATATTCAGAGAAAAGACTTGGTTCTCTCATTGTGTGTCATGATAGAACAGTATTTTAAAAGACCATATGAGCAAAAGTGAATGTTCCAAAACCTCTCTTCTAGTTTTATTTTACCAAAGAGAACGCCAGATAACAAAAGCAGACACTCCTTCTAAGCTCAGTGAAATGTGTGTTCCAGCATGACACAATCATGATTCTCACTGTTGCCTTCTAAATACTGTAGAAAAAAAACACAGGAAAATGATGCCTGCAGTAAAGAACTGTTTTTCTCCCTTATAAAAAAGTATTAGTTGAGGAATTCTTTGCAAATATGGAATACAATTATAAAATACATGAGGGGATAATATTGAGAACCAAATTTTCAGCTGGTGGAAATTAACATAGTTCCACTGGAGACAAAAGAATCTGTTTATATTAGCTGAAGATTTAGCTGTTATTTGGTATTCAGTGAGCTCAGTGACGAAAAAGCTGTAAGGCAAACAGAAAGATGAGAGAAAGGGGGAAGTAAGAATGAGAAGGCAAGAAGAATAGATATTAATTTTGATTGTGCAAAGCATCTGTCCCTCCCAAAAACCCAGTAAGCACAGAGAGGCCACACATGCATTGGAAACAACTACTATGCTTACTGATAACTCACTCCATCTCATTGTAGTCCTTTCTGAGCCTTGTCTACTTTACAGTGCCTTTCTTTCTATCTACTGCAATGAGTCACTAGATCAGGACTTAAAACACTAAGGAAAATTTGGGCATATCTACCTCTGTTAGGTAGCGGTAGTCATGTCAGCTCTGTCCAGAGCTGGAGTTGGCAGATGAGACTTGTTAGCACATCTCAGCTGCACATTAATGTTTCTGACTGGAGGTAGTTTAGTTTCATTTTATGAACAGTACTTACATAAGGTAAGTATGCTACTCTCAGTGCTTGTGCATACCATGTTTTACAGTAATTGTTCTATGAATGGCATGTAAGTATTTAGGACAAGATCAGAGAAAGATCACACCAAAAGATCCAAGGTGCATTTGTTCTTACTGTTCTTTTCTCAGCCTCTTGCTAGTATTATATCGTCAGCAGTATTATTTTTCATTTCAAATCACCCCACTGTAGCTCCTTTCTTAGAAGCTTTACCCATTCAAACTTGCTGCCTTGAGACATTATCAAAGTCAAAGTGATAAAACAGAAATAAACACAAGAAACTGAAAATAAAATTTTTAAACAATTGTTGAAGAGTTTTATTTTTATTCACTTACCTATTCCTTAACTTCAACTTTTCTGTTTCTGCAGGCTGTGCGGGTGGACCTGGATTTTTTGAAACAAATACTATATAGATTTTTGGCCACTGTGTCAGTAGTCTAAAATTAAAACCCCCTTATTTGTTGAAGCTGCTGTCAGGGAGCTGAATGCATGAAAACACTCTGCAACCCCTCTCACTGCCCCTACTCTACACTCTAGGTGTTTAGCTAGCTCTCAAATGCACTGAAATTCAAGTTTCACATAGTGCTTGGATCAGACTGCTGTGAGCTTCACCATGTTGAAGCTCCGATTCTCACCATTGATCCTTGCCTGATCTACGTATGTCTGTGCCAACACATATGTGTGTGCCTAGCCAGGTACCTTGTTGACCTTACCTGCTGAATTAGTTTCCTGGCTTGACCTTGGATCTGCCTCATCACTGCATATTTTTCTGTCTAAGTCTGAACTGGCTGACCCTGGTTATCATCACTAGACTTGTTCTTCCCTTGTTAGTGTGCTGCCAAATGGCTATCTTGTTTTGCCCTGTCAGCTCTGCTTCTGGCTCCTCTTCCCTTTCTTGTTTTTAGTGCTCCATGGCAGCCAATATATGGACAAAACATCTGAAATCTGAAGCGAGTTTTACTCATTTAGAAGAAGTAGATCATTACTTTAAGTTCCTTTTGAAAATAAAACCCAACCAACAAACTGAAAAACTCATCCAATAAAGTCATGGATTTAGAATCTCTGATGTGTGAAAGATAACTAGTAAGTTATTTTACTTCCAGTCAAAAGTGACAGATGGCAATTCACCTTTTGACTGACTGACCACTATTATTCGAATAATCAATAGTAGACATCAATAATGGTTATTTTATCTTTTTAAACTGAAACACATGGAAAGATAATGAGTACCTTAGAATTTCTTAGGAATACATCTCATAATAATGATTTGTAAATCTGAAAAGCACAAGGTTATCAAGCAGATTATGCAGATATAACTTACTCAACTAAAATTAATAGCCACTATTCAAGCCCAGCATTCCAGTCTTTTTTTACATGCAGAGGTAACAAAACAGCTGTTAATAAATATATTAGTTAACAGAAACAAAAAAGATGCATACCATCAAAACTCACTTGGGATATAAAAAATGGCAATTTTGATGTCATGTCCCATATGCTAGTGCGTGTGGCAAGGGTACTCACCCATTACTCATGCACACATAAGAAGATACAAAAATGTTCCATGTGTTTCATGATCTCAACATAAAACTATTAAGGATTTTTTCCACTGCAAAGTTCTGTAGTGGAGAGATTGCTAGTGAGAATGTGGACTCTGAAGAACAGCAGGGCAAGGTAATATAGTAACAAACAACAAAAAGTATGAAATAAAACTTTTCATTCTGTAAACTCTTTTAATCAGAGAGTCTCAAAGAACGACAAATAATAATACCTTATGCTTCCAATATCACTGTGTGGGAGGAAAAACTATATGGTGCTCGGTCAGTAAGGACAGAAATATTCATTGTCTTAACTATGATTAATTTACTGTATTCAGTGTATGATTTTTTTACCTTTGAGAGTGAAACAATGGCCTATCATTAGTATAGCAAAAGAATAATCTCTAGAAGAAAAAAAAATAAATAAATCTGAGGAAACTGTTCACATGAACTCCAGATCTAGCCTTGCAGATTCAAAGGCTTGTTTGATATTTATTTTTGTATTTAAACTTCTGAGTGTTTTGAGTCTTGAAATTCATATATCTCTAGAAAAGGCAGAAGGATTCTTATATATGCTTTCATAGAGTGTGAGAGTTTTTACATTACTGGTGAAGCAGGAATGATATATTTTTGTTCACACTGAATTTAAAAAAGGGGACACGTGAACAAAAATGCTTCTTTTAAATATTCTATTTTTTTCAAAATTGTAGAAATAAAACCTGGGGTAAAAATAGTGTGAACATTTCATGATTACAGTATTCTTATTTTGTTAAACCGCAGAAAATAAATTGTTTCCTGAGGAAGTCCTTCAAATGAGCATCTAAGGCAGTTTATTTTCTGGAGCACAGACAATTTTTGAAGCTTAAAATTAATCCTCTTCTCAGAGCTCTGTAGATATCCTTTTGTTTGCCTATTAACTCATAATTCTTTTACCATCAGCAACTCAAGACATCTTTAAAATTGGACTCCTATTTTTCCAGGTAGTTTTTTTTAAAGAAGTAATTTAAGAAACAAACAAACAAAAAAATGAAACAAACAATCAAAACACAATTTCTGTTATAGGATCAGGAAAAAGATGCAATAATGAAATGGGAAGATTTGTTTTCATCTCCTGTATTTGTATCCACTTCACCATGAATAAGTCTCTTCATTGAATCATATCAGAAGTGCTAAAATACTGATCACTACATCTCAGTAAAATAAGGAAATTTTTCAATTCTCTTCTTCCCCACTAAAATCAGTGGAGGAAAACCGAATTAATTCTCTGTCATTTTGAAAGAAAATTCTGTTTCAATTTGTTTAAACTGCATAGCCTGGTAAAGCTTTCCCTTTGTTCTAAGTATTTAAAGCAGATGTAAATATTTATGCATTGCAGTGACTGTCCTGTAACTCCTACTTGGTTTTAACAGTATTTTTTCAGTATGTTTTTTCTTGTGACATTATTATTTAAAGAGCATTTTCAAGTAAATGTAATAAAGCTAATTATGAGAGACCAAGGCATAGGTTAAATGTGCTCTTTAAAAAAGAACAGAATATGCACTAAGCATTTGTAATAAATCTTGCTTTTATCACCTTGCACACTTACAACCTTTAGCTAGAAAGTCTTGCTTTCTTCTTTCTTAAAACATGTACCTCAGATAATACACGAACTCAATTGCTCATATTATCAGAATGAATCAATGTCTAGGTTAATGACCTGGTGTCCTGGGTTCACCAGTAGCAGTCATTTTTCTCCTTCTTAGTAGCTGGTGCAGCGTGGTAGTGGTTTTGTGTTATACCTTAGTTACTGGACTGTTCTTATCTCAATCAGTGGGGGGTGTTACATTCTTTTCATTTCTCCTTCCCATCCCTCCGGGGGTGGGGGGGGGGGGAAGGGCTGGGCGTGGGGGAGTAGACTGTGTGGTTCTGATTTATGGCCTGGGCTTAAACCACAACATCTGGGAAGAGTTCTTTTGTTGTATAACGTGTATCTATGTACTTAAATTCAGTGAAACTCTCCAGCGAGGCTCTGTTTTTACCTGTGAAGTGAAGCCTGAAGGCATTATCATCTTTAAGAACAGAACTCCTGGATATGTTATCCTGCTAACCTGAACTTGCTTGTAAGCAAATTATATATCATAAAATCTGTGAGAGACATAGCATAGCTTTTAAAATTAAAGGCTTTTACTCTGTATAGCCAATGAACCAGAATATGTCTCCCAGTTTCTCCATTAAAATCTTGCAGATAGGTTTTACTTAAATTACATCAAACTTAAAATTTTCTATAATGGTTCCAAAAGCATGGCTATGCATAGAAATAGAAATAACTAATTAAAGACAAGCTTGAACTGACACCGTGGTTGAATTGTAAAGATCACTGTAATATTCCAAACAATTCAGTATTCTTTCTGAATCTTCAAACTTCTATTTCCAAATTAGTTGCAATATTTGCTATAACCCTGATCAGAATTATAAGTGGTGCTGCTTCCAGAGAACCCAGAAACTAATTACTTAGCATTTAAAAAGTTTTAACCTACGCATACAGGAAAAGGATGCTGTATTCATTTTATTATGTCCTATTAAGATACATGAGATGGCTTTCATTATCCAGATGACTAAGCTTGCCAGGGGCCACCAGACAAAACTTTTTATAGTTTCCTTTATTTTTGCATATATATGAGTTTACTTGATTTGGGGGAGGGAGGAGTGTTTCATTTTGTCTATAAGAAGCATCCACTGGAATTCTTAGCAAAAGTCATCTTTATGTCAAGGACAGCTTTTTGTTCCAAGGCTCAAGAAAGTTCAGACTAAAGATACTAAAAATTAATCACCATTTCAAAATGGAAGTGGTACCACTGAAAAGAGAGGTCTATTCCCTTCATCAGAAGTATTCCACAGAATTCCACACAGATGACCAAGACAGAGACACCAACTACAAAGTTAAGTTTCTTCATTGTACAATAAAGTAACCAGTGAGCTGAACTCTGAAAAATACTGGATTGCTAATATGTAAGAAACTAATCTTGGGAATTTACACTCTATAGTAAAGGTTTATGAGTTCTATCTAAGTATTCCAGACAACATGAAATAATAGAAATACGTAAAAAATCAAGCAGTGTTTTAAACTAGGTACTCAGCCACATGCACAGAATGGGGGTCCAGGTAGTTTAAGATTAAAAAATCCCAACTAAACAAACAAACAAAAAAATCCCAAACACACAAATAAATAAAATTGCTGTATTAATTTTCTATATATCTTATAGCAATAAAAATCTCAAACAATGTCACTACTCCTTCATATTCATTGAAATTGTTCAAAATAGGTAAGTAAGATAAGGTATCAGGAGCTTTCTCAGAACTGTATTTCTTGGGGTCATTTTTCTCCCCCAGTTCTATAACATAGCCAAAGCACTAAGGCAAATTTACCACATCATGACATTTTCTGGAAGGCACTCAATATTATAACAAATGTTAACACCTTTGTTTCATACTTAAGAATTCAAGCAGGTTGTGCTAGTCTTGGCTGAGATAGACTTAATCATAGTATCTTGTATGGGACTATGTTTCAGATTTGTGCTGAAAACAACATTGATAATACAAAGACATTTTCATTACTGCTGAACAGTGCTTGCACAGAGTCAAGGCCTTTTCTGCTTCCCACCTCTGCACCTAAGAATCATAGAATTAACTATGGAAAAGACAAGATAATCAAGTCCAACCATTACCCAAGTGAGTAGGTTGGGAGTGAACAAGAAACTGGGAGGAGATACAACTTTGACAGCTGACCCCAACTGACAAAAGGGATATTCCATACCACATGACAGCATATAAAGCTGGGGAAAAAAAGGAAGGGTGGGGCTTTTTTGAGCGATGGCATTTTTCTTCCCAAGTAACCAATACGTGTGACAGAGTCCTGCTTTCCTCTAAGGGTGTATTACAAGGTGAGGAGTTTGTCTCTATGACTGAAGGTCAAAAGATCCTGTTCTGGTTTTGGCTGGTATTCTTAGTCTGGTTTTAGTCAGGGAATAATGCTGATAAGACACGGATGTTTTAGTTATTGCTAAGTAGCACCCTGCTCAACGACTTTTCAGTCTTTCATGCTGTCCTGGGTTCAGCTGTAGGAGTCATTTCTCTTCTTCTTAGCAGCTGGTGCAGTGCTGTGTTTTTGACTTCTAGCCTGGGAACAAAGCTGATAACATCAATGTTTTTAGCTGCTGCTAAAAACTGCTACTCTGACCAAGGACTTTCTGGGTCTCATGCTCTGCCAGGGAGGAGGGGAAGCCAGGAGAAAGCAGAGACAGGACTGGTTGGCTGGGAGGGGCTAACCACTGCTCAGGAATAGGTTGGGTATTTTTCAGCAGGTGATGAGCAATTGTGTTGTTCATCACTCTTATTTTTCTTTTGTTTAGTTGATTGTTTTTTCCTTTCCCCTTCTAGTTTTGTATCTCTCTCCTTGTTATTTCTCTTGTTGTTGCTATTGATATTATTATTATTATTAGCTTCATCATGATCATCAGCACTAGTGTTATACTGTTCTTTTGATTCTCTTCCCCCTCCCACTTGACAGGAAAAGAAGTAGGGGTGAGTGAACAGCTGTTTGGTACTTAGTTACCAGCTGGGTTTAAACCACGACAGACCATAAAGCTTGAAACTTTGACAGGACAAGGGGTAACAGCTTCAAGCTGAAATAAGGTAGATTTAGATTAGATATTAGAAAAAAAAATCACTATGAGGGTGATGAGACATTGGAAAACGTTGCTCAGAGAAGTTGTGGATGTTTCCTCCCTTAAAGTGTTAAAGGCCAGGTTGGATCGAGATTTGATCAACCTGGTCTAGTGGAAGGTGTCCTTGCCCATGGCAGTGAGATTGGAACCAGATCATCTTTAAGGTCCCTTCCAACCAAAACCAGTCTATGATTCCATAGGATCCATGGCTGAATTCCTGCCTGCTGATGGGAATGAATCCCTTTTTCAGCTTTGCTTGTGTATGTGGCTTTTGCTTTCTTTATTAAAATATCTTTATCCCAACCCAGGTTTCTCACCTTCACACTTCCAATCCTCTCCCGCATCCCACCAGGGAAAGTAAGTGAGCAGCTGTGTGGGGCTTAGTTGCTGGCTACAGCATAAGTAGTGCAGTTATAGGACACAATTACATTGAAATTTGTAAGTGGTTTAACTCCATGAAAGATGAGAGTGAAAAGCAATTTTCCTTTTGATGCATTAAAAAGTCAAAGAAAATTATTTTTCCATCATTAGAAAAAATATGTAGGTGAAAAAAAAAACACCTGAAACGTGATAGAACTAACAGCTAACTACAGAGAAAAGTCTTGTGCAGCAGTTATAGAAACAACTTTATTTCTACTTTTCCTGAATAATGTGATCAATAAAAATGAAAGATCAATAAAAAATAACTGCCTCAATGAAACCTTTTTCATTTTGCTTAGGGAAGAGTCAAATTAATTCCTTCAGCTGATCAGAAGCAAAAAAGACAGTGGAAAGCTACATTTTATGCCTCTTATTCTGATGAAAATACAGCTTATTCAGACCATCAAATATATAATTGTCAAGAGGCATTAATATTTGCTGATACAGACGCTCCGATATGCTGTCAAAGTTTGAAATCATTTTTCCTATTGGGCATTTAGACATCATGTTACTATTTGAAACCTAAGAGAAATGTGATTACAAAGCAAATTTCATCTATTCACCTTACCTTTTTTTTTTTAAGAAATATGTACATATATATACTTAAAGCATTAAATTTAAAGCTACATAGCAAATACATCTAAAAACAGAGCTTGGGTATATCACAGCACTCTTGATATCAGCTTTTTATGAAATATGCCACAGTGACTTTGCAAAGAGGAGAAGAGAGAAGAGAGAAGAGGAAGGGGAGGGGAAGGGAAGGTAGGGGAGAGAGGAGAGGAGAGGAGAGGAGAGGAGAGGAGAGGAGAGGAGAGGAGAGGAGAGGAGAGGAGAGGAGAGGAGAGGAGAGGAGAGGAGAGGAGAGGAGAGGAGAGGAGAGGAGAGGAGAGGAGTATTCTTGAGGACTTTTACATTATTTTGACAACCTGGACTATTAGATTTAAAAATATTATATTAACAATATAGTTGAGTATAGGTTATTCTCTTTTGTCCAGAACCAGAGTGTAAGTGTAATTCAGCTATTACACAAAATAATTTTCCAGTAATCCTATAGCTTTACTTTACTTTTTTAGATCAAAAGAAATGTCTTAATATCCTACAAAAGGTGATGGGAAATAGAAGAAAAAAGAAAAATGTGACGTAGTATGTACAAAGTTTGAATCCACTTACAAACTTCTAATGAAAATAAATTCACACAGAAATTTGATGAAAGAGAACTAATCTTGAGTTAACTTAGTTTCTATTAATTTGCTTACCAAGACAGCCTAACAAATTCTTGGATTGCCTTTATAAAGGTATCTTCTCCCTCCCAGAAGTTTTCTGGATAGCCAAAGACTATGAGGAAAAGTACCTGCAGATGGGAGGTTTTGGTGATTGTTGATAAAATTCCTTATTCACCACTCTCAGTCAGGGGTCTGCAGCAGATCTCTACCCAACATCCCTCAGGTTACTCTTCCATGTTACTTTGACCTTGAGACTCACAACTGGCATGTACCTGTTTGTAGCACACATGAGACAAAAAAAAAGCCATTGAGTAAAACATCTGTCTGATATTTGCTACACTTGGAAATAAAATTCAGTTTTTAACTAATTGAGTAATTCTATGAAGGAAGAAAGGCTGACACAGTTAAATTCATATACAGCAGAAGCACAAAATCCTTTGAAATGCAAAAAAAAACCTACAGAATTTTAGGTAGCTTGCTGTAAAGCAAAGGCAAAGCCCTGCATGTCTCTTAGGGACATCAGGAAGGATACCTACCCTGTCTTCAATTGCTGAACTTTTTATTCAAGACATACATATCACAGCACAGAAAAAAAACTGTAGAAGCACCAGCATTGCTTAATCTGAAGTCCAATAGGGAAAGAAATTATAGAATGTGGCTCTCTTCAGTAATTAATGGATATATAAATTGGCAAGTACACATTGCGGGGAAAGCTCTTCTCTCCACATTGGATATTGTCTTAAACTGGAAGTACCTTGGTGTAGGATTTTTCTTTTTTTTTTTTATGCATCAATGTATTTTGATTTTTAAAACACCATTTGCATGAAGCTTATTTTAACAGTAGTAAAACTTTTGATTTTTTTTGCAAAATATTAAAATCTCCTAATGAAAAACACTATAGGAAAGCCAGATGTTATCATTAGTATTGTACATGTAATTAAATGATAGGAGTTCACAATGAATTTTACAGTCTAAGAGAATGATTGTAAGAAGTGAAAAAACAAGGAACATTTTGTAGACTTCTACTCCATCTTTACAGAGATTTATTAGAGGAGAGAAGAAGGGGAAGGGAAATAAGTAAACAACTCCTAGTGGTTCTTTCTTCAGTAGTTAAGAAACTATGGGCTCTCTTAGGGAATTAGCTGCACATATGATAAATCAGTAAGATAAAGCATGTAAATTAAGTAAGCATTATGATTTACAAGTCACTTGCAATTAGTTCATCTGAACATACTTCTGTTGTAATCATTCTGCAAACTATCTAAAGAAAGAGAGCACTACAAATACCAACTGATCAAGCAAGATTTAATTTAAGTAATATGTAGTCAGCACAAGAGTGCAATTTATAACCATCAGACTAACAAAAAAAAAAATTGATGTAAGCAGTACTTTTTTTTTACTTCACTAACACAATTTATTTGTGTGAGAGAATAGATGTATCTTCTAATTCTTGAGATGAGATTTTTGCATTCATCTGAAAAGTATTTAAAATATGCTTGATTCAATTAGTGGCAATAAGCCCCTACTTATGTTGTAAAACTAGTATAAATGATGAATGGTCTGCAGTTAACCAAACTGAAAGGCAATGGGCAGTATGGTAATTTTCTGAGTTCAGAAATCTAATAGTAGGACAAAGAATATGGCAAGGCATTAGAGAGGTCCCTAAGACAGGAAATAGCTGGATAAGTAGTTTGAATGTAGTAAATACCCTCAGGATTGAATGTAGCAAATAACCTTCAAGACTGAAGAGGAAGAAACTCTCACTGCCAACATAATACTTGCCCCAGAAAAGAACTAGGGGTGTGACAACCTGCCAAAACAACATGTAAGTAGGGTGGGGATTACACCAGATAAAGGAATATGGGCTAGAAAGCATATATTGTTAATTGTATTACTGAGAGTAATTGTTAATAATTAGGTGAAATGAAATTACCAGTTCAAACTGGACTTAAAAAATAACTTTCTATTTTGATTAACCTTCTAGAGCGCTCACTACAGTAATAGTAAATTCTCTTCATTTGTTGTCCATAAGAAAAATGTGCAAGTAAAAAAGCTTTGAAATTTATTTATGTTTGAATAAGTAAGGTTCTCAGTCTTGTTACATTCAATAAGAAAAAATTATGATCAAAAAATAGAAGAAATGCAGTGGGGTAGATAATGGTCTCTCTACCTTACTTTTCTGTCTTTGATAATGACAGTAGGAGGTGATGTTTAGGGATAATACATGAGTCTAGCCAGAACACGGTGAATGACTTGTCACAGGAGTATGTGGAACTGAAATTCCCTGAAGGCACAATGAATAAACAAAACTGAAATGAAGTGAACAGAGAACACAATGAGACCTTATCAGAAGACTTTAAGAATGTAGCTGTCATAGTTTGAAAGTGTATCAAATACAGTGCTACAGCATTATACCTGAAGATAGGTATCCAAGTGCTCAGAGAATAGATAAGTGCTTCAAAGACATGATGAACTAAAAGATAGAGCAAAAATAATTTTATATAAGAAAGAAATAATGCAAATCACAAACAATTAAATACAAGGGAACTGAACCCTTCAGTGCAATGAAGTTATTTTGTCACACTGATATTGACCTTATTTCTTTAACTAAAATAGATATAGGTATATGCATATATGTAGTAATTGGCTTTGGTTTAGGGTATTTTGAGTATTTTTCTTTTCTTTTCTTCCCTACCTACCCCCATTCTCCCCTCACACCCCCGAGGAAATAAGTGACTAACTTTGTGCTCTTGATTTCAAATTTTCCCAGTTGAAACATTCTGTCACCCATATGTGTGGCTTATTTACTATGCCTTTCAAGCCAAGAGCATGAATCATGCCCCAGGGTCGCAGTATTCTAAACACTGTACATATACATAGTTAAAAGGCCAAAGGTCAAACTTAGAAAGACCATGAAACAGCTTTTGCTTGTTTCCCCCACTTTGGTCCCCTTTACCTTGCCCATTCTTTTGTGAATTGTCCTGTAATTTGTCTAGTCTGGCTTTGGAAACATAAAGGTGTTTGTGTATTATTAACCTGATACCCAACAAGTACATATGTAAACAAACACATTCACAGTTCACAGTTGTATATTCCTGCTCCAGACATTACACATTTGTGTAAGATTTTTTACACTATGAGATTCCCTCAGTTGCCGAGGGGAGCAACACTGATGCTGGCAGAATCCACAGTGGAGTGCTACATGGTGCCTGGGAGGCTTCCATGAAAGCCATGCAACAGCTAAGACACAAGCTATTGATGTGTATTAAACCTTGGAAAAGCCTGACAATCAGTACATAGGAATTAGAGCTTCTTCCCCTAGAAAGACATTGGGATCATTGACCTGACTGAAGTGCACCTACGAAGTCAAATAAAGAAAAAATATTCAGAAAATTAAAATTGCCCTTATAACCTTATTTCAAAGCCCTTCTATATATGTTTTCTGATGTTGCCATATTTTTCTCTACTATCTTGCTTAATTTGGTTGAAAAATAAAGTTGTTTAGATCTACCATAGTTAATATTTTATATTTTATTTTGTTTTTGTTTTAACCTTATTTGTTAAAGTAGAACTTTAAGGTCTATTTACTAGGCATTATTTAAATACTGTTCTGGTTACTTATTATTAGTTATCTCCCAGTCTGTTCTAGATTGTTCTAAAGTATTTGAATTTTAAAAAATATATTTGAAAGGTAAGGGATCAGTATAATTTCATTTCATAGCTGGAGAGGCAAAATAGAGGAAGATAAAGATTGAAAAACTGCTACATTTTGGGCATAAGACAGATGGAACCCCTTATGCCTAAGTAACTGTAATCAGGTAGCACTTGACATGTTCAAGGCACATGTCCCTTTGGTTCTAATTGCTATTGTGAATATGTAGTGTGTTCAGCAAATTGTTTTGAAAGATCTCATATTTGACAATTGTTAAAAATGAATGACCATTTTCAAAGAGTTTTGTTAGGTTGCTTCTTTCATATCTCCTTAATTCTCAAGCAAATAAAATTTCAGTTTGTTCCAAATAGCTTTTAGAATACTAAATCAGCAGAGTATCCTTCTATCTGATGAGGATTCTACTTTAGTCATTGCATACCTCCCACATTCTGAAGCAAGAAGTATGGTCGCAATGACAACCTTCATCACTATTCAGTCTTTCTTGCTGTATCTACATCTGTCCTATGCAATGAAGTAAATGCAAAAATATTATTCCACTAGTAAATACCAATTTCAGCACTGTATTAACATTCAAGGTAGCATTTAATCTGACATTTCTTAAAGTTTGACTTTGCAGTATGTTGTTATGTTCTTTCAATGTGGTTTCTAACTTTAGATTATTTTTTATTTTTTAACAAAAAGAATTTTATAAAGACACCTCTCTGTTATGACAACTTGTGATATGAACAGGTAAAAAACAGTAATATTTTTTTATCTACTACACGAATAGCATTTAGACATTTGGTCATTCTGTTTGTCACCTATTGCTGGTAGAATTCATGAAACTTAAAAATCTTCTGAAGACATGAATAGAATCTTCTGCATATTCCCCTACAGATCAGGATCAGTTCTCAGAGCTCCCTAATGCAATTACAAATATTTTTATTTTCCTCATTCTCTCACTTTAAAATCCTATCCCAAATTTGCTTGAGAAGTGCATAAAATATTCACCTTTTGTTGCTATCTTAAAATTAAAAAATCTCTCACAATTACCATCCTGCCACACCCTTTAATCCTAACATTATTGCTACTGAATCTCTTCAAGTCTTGTCCAAGAAGTATATAATGATATACATTTTCCCCTTTTAGATTCTTTTTAGACTGCCTTACTTCTGTCTTGATTTATTGTTTTTCTGAAGATTAACCTTCCATTTTACTTGTTTCTGTGTCATGCTCTGGTCAATCATTATTCTTCACCACAGTTCTCCCATATTGTCAAAAATACCCTTTCATAGTGTTTTATTTTTAGCCCTAGCCCAAACGTCTAAATCCATCCTCCACCCAAACAAATCTCCGCATTGCCAAAGGGCACCGCAGTCCAAAATTCTTCAATCATCTCTGCAGCTACTACTTGATATTCACAATGCCACAATGCCCCTTATCTTTCTTCTACACTTCATTCCCTGTCTTAATCCCTCTAAGAAATCCTAGAAAACTGTATAGCATTCTGTAATTCACTCAAATAAAGCTATAATGTGGAATAAGTCAGATGTAATGAATGAGAACCTGACTTTGTTTTACAAAAGATAAAACTTGTTTTTATTGTCTGTTTCTAAATAATAATAAACAAAGAAAAAGTATTACAGGGAGACAATATAAGTTCTTTAAAAATACTGAATGTAGGTAAAATAATTTTAAAATATATGACAGAGTTCAAGACCCCTAGTTAAATTCCAATAATTATTTTTTTTTATGTTCATAAAAAGGGTGCTAGAGCTTCTAGTGTTCAAATTAAGTGTAATTTTTATATTATTATTACACTGGTGCCCAAAAAGATAGAAGTATTACTTTTTTCTTGACCTTGGTAAGAGTTTTTTGGATATGCAAGACAAAATTGACAAGTTCAAAGAGAAAAAACAATAAAATGGTATGTTAAATGACTCAGCAGAAAGACTCATTTTAGGAAAAAGAACAGCCTTAAAAGATAAAAGAAAATCAAGCTGAACTGAATGGTCATCTTACACCCATGTAGAGACAGAAGCTTAGATAAATTTGTATAAACTTGCACAAATATTTAGAATGCAGTGACTTGATGGAGTGTATGAAAAAAATCAAATTATGTAAACAATCTGTAAGAACTGAGCTGCATGTGGTATCAGTAACATAGAGTGTTCTATTTAGGGTACTGATATTCATGAAAGCAGCCAAATATCAATTGAAACACTTCTACCTTATCCTGTAAAACATACATTGTAAATTATATGTATCTTCATTAAATATTTGTGTTGTTCTCTAAGCCACAGTTGAATATGGTATTTTTTGACTATCTGCATTGTCTTCAATGGAAATATAATATTTAAAATACATAATACTCAATTTATAAACACAAAAAATCAAGGGAAATTTCTCTGCTGCCTAAAGTGGCAATCATGTTAAAAAGAATGTGACTCTTTTGTTACATTCAAAAGAGACTATCACAGGTCATACCAACAAACTGAAGGTTTAGCTGCCCATTGTTTTGCAGAAGCAGAGAATCAATTCAACAATTTTGTTAAAATAAAGCAAAAAATGCTAATTTTTTTTTTTTTTTTAATTCATTATCGGAACGAATTTTGTGATAATAACAAATTTCACACTTAGTCACTACTTCAGAAAGAAACTAGGTAAGAAGTAGTCCATGCCAGGAAGCACTGAAGCAACAGGGACAGATAAATCATTTTGGAAGATATACTTCTTTCTACCCACATGAGTATTTTTATTGCTGCTTCTTTATTTCTTCCAAACATAGTTTATGCTATCAGAGCTTGCAAGCATCTTAAAATGTTCCCTCAGCATACCCTAAGCTAGAATGTTTCTTAAGTTTCATTTGTAACAAAGCAGAAAAAAGATGCAGAAAGAAAGTAAAATCCATTACTTAACAGATAGTTTATGTACGATTTATGTAGTAAAATGCCAAAATAGAAAATAATACGTAATACAGAAATTATACAGCATGTTTAATACAGCTTTCTGCAATAACTGGCTGTTTGTTTTACTTTATCCTATTCAGCCAGAGTAGAATACGTTCCACTAGTAATACAAATACAAAGCATGTAGTTTTGGAGATACTGCAACTGACAAATTTGCTATAAATTCTAACATGGTTATGTTAGCAAACACAATTATATGCAAACATGTATCAATATTTTAGTGTGAAAATGAAAAAGCAACTTACAAATGTGACCAGATTTTTACATCTGTTTTTTTACTTTTTCCTGTTGACAATTCTTCTGCTGTTATTATAGACATCTTTCAACTCCAGCCTGCTGAACTTTGAAATCTTAGCTAAGTGATATATAAGAATGATTGTGCATATATAATCCTTTAGAAAAAAACTGTTGATGAAGCCGCCTGAGACTAAATCTGGATCTAGCTGCACCTAGACTGCACCTGGACTCTGAGAAAAACTTTGGAAAGGAAGGGGGTAGTTTCTGAACCTCATGACTCAACAGGAGGGTCTCTCTGACAGTTTCGACTTGCATGTTGCCATCAAATTTATTAAATCACTATTGCATTTACTATCAGACTTCGTTAAATTGCTGTTTCATATCAATAAACATACTGCTGCTTCTCTCTTACAAGTTAAACATGTCACTCCATCAGTGGTAATCTCACAGCCAATATGAATTTCTTCCATGTAGCTCTAACTATGATTTCTGGAACCAGAAATCCTAGAACTCTTTTTAATGTTACACCTCCTTGCTAAAGGCATTGATATTTTTTTCAAAGGTTAAGCTTAAAGATATAACAGCAGTATTGTATGCAACATGTCATGCAAGTCTTTTTGGTCTGTTTGTGGTGATTTTTGCGCTCAAAGTAAAAGAAGATATTTAGAATCCACAAGAAGGCCTGATAGAAACAATAAAGGAAAGATTTTAATGAGCTCTAAAACCAGTTTTTATTGCAAAGTACAGTAGAAGGTCTCTGCTAATGTAATAAGCAAGAAATGTGTATCTATAAAGTGAAAGTCTTTTGGCCTTCAAGGGGAATTTACCTTTGTCCTGGGTTCAGCAGCAGCAGTCATGTTTCTCCTTCTTGGTAGCTGGTGCAGTGCCGTGTTTTGACTTTCGGCCTGGGAACAGAGCTGATAGCGATGTTTTGGTTTGGCCAAGGACTTTGTGAGCCTCATGCTCTGCCAGGGAGGAGGGGAAGCCGGGAGGAAGCAGAGACAGGACACCTGACCCAAACTGACCAAAGAGGTATTCCATACCACAGCACGTCATGCCCAGGATGTAACTGGGAGTTAGCCGGAAGGGCTGGGAGACTGCAGGGTTGGAGGAGGTATCGGTCGGTGCTTGGTCGGGCTGAGGGGGGGCAAGTTATCGGTCGGCTGGTGCTGAGGTGTTGTATTCTCTTCCCTTGTTATTTCCTTTATCATTATTATCACTGGTGGTAGCAGTAGTGATTTGTGTTATACCTTAGTTACTAAACTGTTCTTATCTCAACCCGTGGGAGTTGCATTCTTTTCGATTCTCCTCTCCGTCCCTCCGAGAGCAGGGGGAGGGCAAGAAAGGGGGGGGGAAGTGAGCGAACGAATTACCTGACTGGGTTTAAACCACGACAACCTTAAAACAGCAATAAAAGTATATTTTCTGGGGACCTTTTCTGCCCAGTCTGAGTAATTACAAATGGGTGAATTGCCAACTAATAGCCATTGCAACTATTTTTACAATTTGATTAATGAAGGCAATTTTAAGTTAACATAAGTCTTTTTGAATACTTTTTTTTCTTGAAGAACACTTTATCATTGACAGAAGGACATGAATTTTGCAATATTTGCTGAATTTTGATATACTTTTTCTTGTTTAGTAACAAATATGTGAATACAAGGGTATGTATGAATCCTCATGCGCAGAGAATATAATTTCTAGCTATCAGCACTTTTAACAATATACTCAATAGGGCTTTCAGAAAAATAGAAATAAAGCCTTAGAGAAGAAAGCAAGCCATAGTCACCACCCACATTTTGCTTCATAGTATCTCTCAGCAGTTGAGTCTCCTTAGACAGGGGGATCATTTCTTATTGTAGGATTTCAGAGTGGGCATAAGTGAAAGAACATAAAGACAAATTAATTAATTCACACATTATAAGCAGTAAAGCTATCCTAGCAGAACACCTTTTGTAGTTTACTATGCATGTGGATGACAATTGAATGGATTGTGCTGTACTGATATATCCCCAGTAATATGAGTTTCAAGATTCATGAAATTAAAAAAAAAAAGTAAAAGGACATAAAAAAACAAAACAACCCCCCCCCCCCAAAAAAAAAAAAAACAAAACAACCAATGAAAACCAAACCACAAAACAACAGAACATCCTCAAAAATAAAACAGTGAACATCTGTTCTAAATGCCACCACAGCATTTGTTTGGGAAAATAGTTGGGAGAAAGTACAGGTATTCACAGAAAGATTACATTAGGATGAGTCAGAGCCAGTCAAGAAATGGCTACCACATATCCTTATGCAAACAGCCCAGCAACAGAGGATTTTAACAAAATAAACTATTTCCATCTTCTTTGAAGTCTCTTTATTGGCAGAGAGAAGTAAAACCAAAAAAGGAAGAGTACAACTTAGCTAACAGGGCAGCATGTTTAGAATGACCATGCGAAGTAATGTAAAATAGTATTTTAAAGCTTCAGATGGGTTCAGGTTTTTAAAGAGTTTTCAAACCATCAATGAACTAGCTCAAAACAATTCTTTTTTTCCTTTTTTTAATGACCTTGTCTTTTTCAAATTGCCTCTAATAGACATCATGGCTGTGTTGCTTTTTATGTAGCATAAATGTTCTTAGAGTAGTTAAATCAATTTTATGCTGAAATTTATTTAGACTTTACTAATGTCTTCAGCTGGACTACTGAATGATATTTGTTCTCTCAGAGCCTGGGTTAGAATGACAGCATACAATTTTGTATTTAGAGCTCAGCCTTTTAATCAGCTGTATTTCAGAGCCGTATGAGTAAAATAACATTTTCTGCTATTCTAAAACATTACAAATGCATGTGAAGATAATTACTTGAACAGCTAATAGACCGTTTTAGGGTCTTCCCTATAGAGTGCTTCCTCTGTAGTGTCAGCTAACCCAGCATAGTCCTGTCAAAAGTTTAATGCTTCAGATGCAGCATCCAATTTTAATCTAATGCACAGCACTGCTAATATTTCAAACATGACGATATGTGCACTGAGACAGAAATGTGTAGTTTGTTTTAAAAGCCATCTAAAATGCCTTGGATCTCTGAAATTATTTTGAAATTTAAGGCAGAAGGTTTTTTATCTGTGGGTTATTATTTTTATAGTTTTTGTTTTCTTTTGTTTTGTTTTCTGTGATTTCCCCCCCACCCCTTCTTTTTTCTAATTAAACACAGGTGAGACAATGCAGAAATACCCATCTTGTCTGAGGAAGATGTATGGTTACCCAACAGGTAATCAGTGTAAAATGACAGGTTTTGAGGTATGGCTTTTTCTTCTCTATGCTTTGTAAAAAACCATTTTATTAGGTGTTAATCTCCAACATGATGATGAACTCTGATCATGACACTGACTTGCAATAAACATACAACCTAGCCACTGAAAGTAATCTGTTGCATCATTCTGATTGTGAATATCCAGCTCCAAATCTTACTTTTACAGGAATTCTCTGTCTTTACAGAGAAGCTATAATCTTCCTTGTCTTTCTCTCTAAAGGACTGTACAGAAAAAGGACCTACAGGAAAAAATCTGAGCTAACATACTGTGCGTCAAGAAAGCATTTAACCACCTAAGTATTTATACATCACTAGGGCATTAATTTCTTGTCCTAAACTCATACTTTATAGATGGATAAAAAACTGTAATAGATATTTTTCTCATACCAGATACAAAACAAGAATTTCAATAGAACTGAACATTTCCTCCACATTAACTGTTACCTTTTCCCTTTTAGCCTTACAGTTGCGTCCTGGTTTCAGGACACATTATGCACATGTAAGAATGCAGCATGACATCTGCAGTGTCCTACAATGGCATCCCTGACAGCTGTTAGTTTCCAGTTCCTCTTGGTTGTAGTTTCTTGTACTGAGTGATGTACAGACAAGCACATCAAAATCTAACACATACATGGGCTAGATTCATTATGTTTTCCACCTTTTGCTTTTTGTCAGTTTGATTTGTACTGGAGGGACCATGAAAGCCACTTATCATTCCTGTTGCCAAAGGGCATTTGCGCTGTTCAGTTGCTGGGCATTGAAGAGATAAATGCAGCTTGCTGCAATTAACAAAATAGCTTTTCTACGGACATAATTTGTAGAAATGAATTTAAGTTATGTCACTGTGTGCTTATTGATATGTATGAGCTGTAATATAGATCTAATACACAAGATATTTCTTCTTAGCTGACATAACTGATATGGTAAAGATTATCTTTACAGCCAGATTTTGAAATCACTTACAGTTAGACTCAAGAGAAAATGTGCATTTCACACAGGTTTTCAACATTTGTTCTCTGATTGAGAATGAAACAGAACAACAATATTTGCTACAATGTTTCTCTGCCTGCATTTCATGGGAGCAGCATATGAAATCATTGTAATGTATTGATTTTTTTAAAAAACATGTATTTGACCATATGTTCCCAGTCATATGGAAAGAAACAAATGGAATGGAAAAGGGTGATAACAGCTTACTGCTGTGAACTCACAAAACTCAGAACACTTTTTCTGAAAAGTGAAAATGAACATTCAGTGTGGAGAAGGCTGCATGATGACCTCATAGGAGCCTTCAAATATCTGAAGGGGACCTACAAGGATGCTGGAGAAAAACTCTTCATTAGAGACTGCAGCAATAGGATAAGGGGAAATGGGTTTAAACTTAAATAGGTGAAGTTCAGGTTAGATATAAGGAAGAAGTTCTTTACTGTGAGGGTGATGAGGCACTGGAACGGGTTGCCAAAAGAAGTGGTAAATGCTCCATCCCTGTCAGTGTTCGAGGCCAGGTTGGACAGAGCCTTGGGTGACATGGTCTATGGTGAGGCATCCTTGCCCTTGGCAAGGGGGTTGGAACTAGATGATCTTAAGGTCCTTTCCAACCCTAATTTTTCTATGATTCTATGATCATTGAGGCTATACTGTGCATGATGGCACAAATCCAGCCTAGATGGGAGGAGGGTGGTTTCTTTTTTCAAAAGAGCTAGATGATTCTTGTGAATTTTGGTTTAAGTATTGCATGGCCTACAGAAAGACTGAGAAGCACCATTCAAGTGTTTTAAGTATTGCCTCAATTTAAATATTTAACTTCAAATTTCATATTTTATATTTTGCATTGTACAGTGATATATTTTTTTGATGGGAAACCTGGTGTAAGAAATCCAGGAAACAATGAAACAGAATGTTACAGAAACACTTAATCACTTAACTTTTCTTCTCTGAAAAGAATTTTATATAAAATCTCCATGGTGTCAGAGGTACTTTATTTTCTTTGCACCATCTCTATTAATAAGGGCTGAACGCAGAGGAAGCTACTACAGATCTTGAAGGAATCACCTGCACCTCAAAAGAAGAATTTTTGTAAAATATAATACTAATTTTAGTGCATCCTCGTTTTACTATAAACTGAAAAGCAAACACTTCAGAAAAGTTAATCCTGCAGTCTTAATACAAAGAACTCACAATAAAATTTACCATAAGCACTGGTATCTAGAACTGAAATTCTCCAACGAAGCGACAACATGAAGCAGAGAAGATGTGTTGAGAGACATAAAATGTATGATAAAATCGTAGAACCATTTATGTTGGATAACACCTTTAAAATCAGTGAGTCCAACAGTTAACCTGCCACTGTCGTCCAGCACTAAACTGCTTGAGACCAACTATAGGTAACTCCATTCAATGCAAATCTTTGGGTCTGGCTATCCAGCCAGATTTTTATCAAGAGAAGTGTATGCAAATCCAACCCATGAGAAGCAGGCTTCTTCAGGACCATGCTGTAGAATATTTTCCTTTTCTTTTCTGTCCTGTTCAATTATCATTGTTTCAGCCCATGGGTTTTACCTTTTTTCCAGTTCTCTCCCCATCCCACTGGGAAAGAGTCTTCCAGAAGTTCTAGGTAGCAGTTCTTCTGACCCCCTCCCTCCTTCTTCAAGAATTAAAAACTCTTTTCATTTCGTGATCATTGTGCCCTCGATAGCCTCCAACTACCAGATCACCCATAAGTCCTTCTCTGTTCACAAACAACAGGTCCAGTGGGTGCCTTCCCCTATTGGGTCACTCACCAGTTGTGTCAGCAAGTTACCTTCCACACACCCCAGGAACCTGCTGGACTGCTCACTCTTCACTGTATTGTGCTGTATTTCTAGCAGATGTCTGATAGTTCCCCGATTCAATTTAATTGAAGTATTAGCCTGCATAGTCTTAGTAAGTAACAATCAAAAAACTTGTTCCAATAACAGCAATGACTACGTCTCTCTTATAAGAACAGACAAGTCAAAGCTGCACAGAATTTCAGGATACCAATGTAACAAAGTACACATAGCTACCCAACCACAAAAAACAACCTAACTTTCAAAGAAGATTAAAAAATAAAGGGAATGCCTGTTTATTCACGTTCTGAGCTAGAGACAGATGGTGAAAAGAAAGGTAATTCCTCAACAGCAAACAGAATACTTGAAGAGGAACTGGAGGATTCCTGAAATGATAAAGGAGGGTGACTGGGATGGACAGATGTTCTGGATGAGGGCTAATGGAGTTCCATTACACAAAAAGATATGATCAGAGTAAATGGTTTTGTGCTTGACTGGTACAATCCTGGGAAGTAAAATAGTCTTCTTTCCTTCAGAAGGGACAGCCCCTTTCACAGAAGTTCAGATTTATTCAAGGAAATTCACTGACAAATGCTTAAGGATAACATTTTTTGTGTTTAAATCACCATTTTTGAAATCCTATTCTTTTGAAAGAACACGCTGTCATTGCAACACCCAATTCACACCAGAGCTGTAACTTGCAAATGCATGTGAGGGTCTAGTAAAGAGGTGAATTAAATATTTTTTCTCAGAGAAATTCTATATTTGCAATTTCAGGTCTTTTGACTCCTCAGGCATTTATATACTCTATTTTAAAAATGTAACTTACTTTTTTTGACCAAGAAAGACTTTTTAAATTCTCTTAAATGACTTTGACACTTAATTCATTAACATTATTTAAATGCAATTTTATAAGTGTATGATTATTGAAGCTTGGTTTTCTTCCAAGTTATCCCACTGGACCATAACATATGCTTTAAGACCAGTCTACATTTAGAGGGTTTTGGAATATGTATAATCACACTGAGTAATTCCAACTCTATTTGTTTCCTTGGAGGTTTCTCTTATACTTTGGTGCATTTTACTTTTCTGTCTTTCCCTTCCTCATCAAAGTCACAATTAATTCCTGTTAGAAGCATTATAAGTATATATCCTCAGGGTTATGATTTAGTCTTAGGCAGACTGGCTAAAACTCAGTTTTCTCCTTCTCCTGTCTCACTATTATTCAGTGGAGATTTAGAAATGCTAAGTTTTATTGGCTTAGAGTCAAAGGGAATTTGGAAGCTAAAGCATCTCAATGCCTAATTTGCAAGCACTGGTCCCAAGGGTGGAATCATAACATAAAGCTCCCTACATGATTCATTAGAGAAGGTAGGCATCTTAAAATAGGATCCACAAAATTGTGCATGTTAAAAAGGGATATGTGTACACTGCATCTAATTCCTTCTTCTTCATTTTAAGAAGTTGCAGTCTGTGACTCTCACTTGTCATGTTCCAGCAGGACTGCTCTATCTCCCTTGCTTTCAATATCAGGATAAACACATCAGATATGTATTGAAAATATTTCCACTTTAAAGCAACAAATATCAATCAGCCAGAAGGAGCAGTCAGCTACATTTCAATCTTGTGAGAAGAGCATTCAAGAAAGGTGTGAGAAAGTCTGAAAGCTGTATTATCCAAGGTTTACCTCAGCATTTCAGTCACTGACTTTCATTTTTACCATATGTAAAGGTCAGAGCAGCAAATGAGGTTTTCAGCATCACAGTTTCAAGCTAATATCACTTTTTTAGAGATCATAATTTTATATTTGTTAATATATTTCATAACTTCAGATTAAAATACAAAGTCCATCTTCCCTATTTCATTCTGATCTGCACTACCATCTGATGCGTTTCCAAGTAGGAGAAGGAGGAATGTGCATAAATCTTGTGTTCTGATGCCATGATGGACTCAGGGTCTCCAGGAATCATCAGCGAGATGATACAAACTGGACTTCCTTTGATTGTTTTGAAACCTGAATAACTCTAGTTTGTATGGCAGCAACTCACTGCAAGTACAACCATGGAGGAAGGATTAGGTTCAATGGAAAAAAGTTATATTGACAGTATTCTAAACAGCTGCACACTGCATGCTCAGTTTAGGGTACACACAGACCGTGTGTGAAAAAAGGAAACAGAAAGACTGCTGAAAGCTGCTGGTCAAAGACTGAAATGCTATGTGCATAACAAAACCCCCGAGTTTATATTTAGGAAAAAACAAACAACAACCCTTCAATTAGAGCATGCTAATGGAAATACATGTAAGTCATCTTTATTACCTTAGTGAGAACTGGCTCTATTAACTTGTGTGCAGATGGTCAGCTATTTCCCAGGGAAATATTTTCATTAAAAAAAGTCGAACTGAGCCTGAATTCTTTGTTTAACTCTTCTCTTAGGTTTGGCCACATTTTGCCAAATCAAAATCAATACAGACAGTCCCGCCAGGCTGCTTCAGAGCAGTCAATTTACTGCTGCCAAGTTTGGCAGGTCTGGGACAGATTAACCAGACTACTTCTGGAACAGAAAACCTGAAAGCTTTGTTGGTCCAAAGCTGGGGCAGGTTCACATAACTTATTTGTTCTGGGTCACTCTACATGATAGATCTGCCCTGAAGCTGCTTACCCTGGCAGCAGTTGCTAAGATGTTCCCAGTTCTGGAATGAATTTTCTGGTAACTGACAAATTATCAAGATTAAAGAATTTGTCTCTAAATTGGAGAGACATCAATTTGGTAGGTGGACCACCCAGTGGATAAAGAACTGGATGGATGGCTACATGCAAAGAGTTGTGGTCAATGTCTCAGTGTCCGGCTGGAGACCTGTAATGAGTGGTGTCCCTCAGGGATCAGTGTTGGGACCGGTCTTGTTCAACATCTTTGTCGCTGACATGGACAGTGGGATTGAGTGCGCCCTCAGCAAGTTTGCCGATGACACCAAGCTGTGTGGTTCGGTTGATAAGCTGGACGGAAGGAATGCCATCCAGAGGGACCTTGACAAGCGTGTGAGGTGGGCTGATGCCAACCTCATGAAGTTTAACCAAGCCAAGTGCAAGGTCCTACACCTGGGTTGGAGCAATACCAGGCACAGCTAAAGGTTGGGCAAAGAAGAGATTCAGAGCAGCCCTGTGGAGAAGGACTTGGGGGTGCTGGTCAATGAGAAAATGAACATGAGTCGGCTTCAGTGTGCACTTGCAGCCCAGAAAGCCAACTGTATCCTGGGCTGCATCAAAAGGAGCTTGACCAGCAGGTCAAAGGAGGTAATCCTGCCTCTTTACTCTGCTCTTGTGAGACCTCACCTGGAGTACTGTGTACAGTTCTGGTGTCCTCAACATAAAAAGGACATGGAACTGTTGGAACAAGTCCAGAGGAGGGCCACAGGGATGATCAGGAGACTGGAGCACCTCTCATATGAAGACAGGTTGAGGAAGTTGGAGCTGTTCAGCCTGGAGAAGAGAAGGCTGCGTGGAGACCTAATAGCAGCCTTCCAGTATCTGAAGGGGGGCTATAGGGATGCTGGGGATGGACTCTTCATTAGGGACTGTAGTGACAAGACAAGGGGTAACAGGTTAAAACTTCAACAGGGGAAGTTTAGATTGGATATAAGGAAGAAATTATTTCCTGTGAGGGTGGTGAGACACTGGAATGGGTTGCCCAGGGAGGTTGTGAATGCTCCATCCCTGGCAGAGTTCAAGGCCAGGTTGGACAAAGTCTTGGGCGAGATGGTTTAGTGTGAGGTGTCCCTGCCCATGGCAGTGGGGTTGGAACTTGATGATCTTGAGGTCCTTTCCAACCCTAATTATTCTATGATTTTGTGGCTTCAGACTCTGCACAGAGTGGCTGATGATCTTACCAAAGCCTCCAGTCTGTGAGCATGTGAGCCACAATGCAGCAAAGCTCTGAAGGGCTGAGATGATCTCGGAGATTGAAAGCTCTATGCAACAAAGCCAGAATCTAGAAGACCTTATGGGCTTCTCCATTCTGCCTTTTAAAGAGATCTGCACAGTGCGGCATCCCAAAGACACATAGCTTCAGAGCCACTCAACAATCCTCCTTATCAGTTCCTCTAGTCAATGTTATGTAGTGTCTTAGGCTTAGATGCAGTACTTCAGAAGTTCTTCTTTCATAGAAACTATATGTATATGTACATTTACATATACATACATATACATGTGTGTATATATATGCACACAAACATATATACGTGTATATATACAAGTGTGTACATGTTTAAAAAAATATGTGTATATATGTGTGTTTGAATTCAGTTCCAGGAATCAAATCAGTTTCAGGGATCAAGTTACAAGAAACCATTAAAAGGGTAATCTCCGCAAAATGCCACATTTAGAGAAGCAGCTAATGAACATAGTAAAAGACCCAAAGTAGTTTGGCCTGTATGGCCATATAAGCATTAGATTTCACTGTTCTCTGCTAAATAAGTTTGAGAGACTCAAGCTCTATTTTTTAAACAATTTTTATTCCTTTCCTTCCTCAAATGTATTCATAGAATCATAGAATGGTTACAGTTGGAAGGGACCTTAAGGTCACCAAGTTCCAACCCCTCTGCATGGGCAAGGATGCCGAACACTAAACCATGTTGCCCAGAGTTCTGTCAAACCTAGCCTTGAACACTGACAGGGATGGAGCATTTACCACTGCTTTGGGCAACCTGTTCCAGTGCCTCACCACCCTCACGGTATTGAACTTCTTCCTCATACCTAACCTGAGCTTCCCCTGCTTAAGTTTAAACGCATTCCCCTTTGTTCTACCACTAAGGTCCCTAATGAAGAGTTTTTCTCCAGGATCCTTGTAGGCCCCCTTCAGATATTTGAAGGCTGCTATGGGATCACTACACAGACTTCTCTTCTTCAGGCTGAACAGTCCCAACATTCTCAGCCTGTCATCATACAGAGGGTGCTCAAGCTCCTTTAACATTCTCTTTGCCCTCTTCTGGACTTGCTCTAAGAGCTCCATGCCTTCAGGTACTTCTCTCAGGCTCTTTATTTCAAGACTTCTACTGCATCTGTGAAAAATGTACAGATCTAGTTATTTACAAGTTTTACTGACAGATAATTAGAAGATCATACAAGATTAATTAATATCAGGCAACTTAGCGAGTCACTGGCATGCCAAAGAAACTGAAACCCCTTTATTTGATCCAAGCACAAGATCATTCTTTGGAAAACAGCAAAAAGACAGCATCGTCAATGATCTCAAGAGTTAGTGTCAAGAACATGTTGTGTAATGTTAATATTAAGGGCAAATTGGTACAAGGAAAACAACAGAGAAAAATAGAGGAGGTATCCTTCTGGACTCATGCGCTAGGGAAGAAAGGCTGATAAAATTTACTTACAAATGATAAAAATGAATTGGTGATTCATGTGAGATAGTGGGATATCATATTTGTCATGTTCTAAGCCCAGCCTGTCACTCAGAAACCACACAGCTGCTCGCTCACTCCCCCACGCTTCTTCCCCTCCCCGGGTCCCAAAGGGATGGAGAGGAGAATCGAAAGAATGTAACTCCCACGAGTTGAGGTAAGAACAGTCCAGTAACTAAGGTTTAACACAAACCACTACTGCTACCACCAATAATAATAAAGATAAGGGAAATAACAAGGGAAGAGAATACAACACCTCACCACCCACCGACCGATACCCAGCCCAACCGAGCAGTGATCTAGCACTTCTGGGTAACTGCCCTCAGTTTATATAGTGGGCATGACGTGCTGTGGTATGGAATACCTCTTTGGTTAGTTTGGGTCAGGTGTCCTGTCTCTGCTTCCTTCTGGCTTCCCCTCCTCCCTGGCAGACCATGAGACTCAGAAAATCCTTGGTCAGAGTAAACATTACTGAGCAACAACTAAAAACATCGGTGTTATCAGTGCTGTTCCCAGGCTGAAAGTCAAAACAGCACTGCACCAGCTACTAAGAAGGAGAAAAATGACTGCTACTGCTGAACCCAGGTCAATATTGAGAAAAAAATAGGGATGAAATAGCCATCTTAACTAGTATGGAATTTCTTGCTTTAGATAGAGAGGACATAATGAAAATTATGTATTTCCCATTTAAAAATAATAATGGGGAAAGAGTGGGGAGATAAAGGAGATCTGAAAAGTTTCACAAAGGCAGTTTAGCTTTAGTCTTCTCTTTAGTCTTCTTTAGTCTTCTCTTAGATGAGTGTGATAAATGAGCTATTAACAAATTATGAAAAGAAGTGTTTTAGTGAATTTAAACTGGTATTATCTGAGTAAAAAGCATCCACACTATTGCAAGTGCTTCAGGCATAAGGATGAAAGTAATCTGTAGACTAATGTATATGTTTGTATGTGCTATTATTATCTTATTTGTATGTCACAGTATCCTGTGCACCAAGACAAGATCATGAAAATACACAAGTGGCTTAGCTGATCTCATTTGGGCTTTAGAAAAAGCTCAAATAGACGTGACCAGCTGTAACAGATTGCCAAATCCAACAGACTGAGCCTACATATCAACTACTACATATAACTTTAGCTGCAGATCTGAAGCTGAAGCTAATAAGTCTAAAATAAAAAAGTAGCAGAAAGTTAATAGATTCTACACTTTGCAGACTTCCATTAATTCTACCCACAGTTGTGAAAATAATAGTTGGTTTTGATCTCATGTCAGTTCAGAAGACAGGTGCCAGCCAAACAACACAGAGAATTTCACTGGTTTTGTTTTAAGAAAACTGAAGGGAGACCACATGCTGGGCAGGAGAACATGAAGATTGTTTGATAAGATTCCATTAAAGTAAGCTGACAGCAAGGTTAAAACCTCACCTGGGTAATATCTGCACAAGAAACAATCAGTTTGACATTTCTTGGGTTAAAGATTTCACATTATCAAAATGGAAGTCAAGTGTCCCTTTTCAAAAGCAGCACAGCCAATACTGGGATCACTCTAACTCATTCTGGACTGAAGAAATAATTTTCATCCTACGGTGAACATGACAGATGAAGAGTTCTAAAATTACACTAAATGTAAGAATTATTGCAGTAAGTGCACTGTATCTTGCCTTGCTGTATTATGATATTCAAAGACAGATTTAAGTGTTAAACTAAATCCATTTCTGATTTTTAAAAATTTTAAATATTCTGTCATATCCTCATTAGCATCTCATTACTAAGCAGTTAACTAAGGAAATAGACAAGGAAAAAGAAAATTAGATGAAACACTACAGGACATATTTTCACCTTGATGAGCAAGAGCAACTCATTAGAGGTACTGAAAGTCATACACATGCTTTGGAGGAATAACGTCTTTAAGGTATTTTGAAATCGTTAAAAAGTCAAGGCAACAATATTGATTTTTTTTTATGTAAAAGAGTAATGTATTAACATCAGGTAAGAACACATGTAAGGAAAAATCTATACAGACAGGAGAAAAATAATTAAGTACTTAAAGAATTGCTTTTTTTCAGTGATGATGGGAGAGAGAGAATGTGATAATAAAATAACACTGTAATTTGAAAGTTAAAATGGTTAAATGCATACATAAATTATTAATAATTCCTTTACTACTTTACAGGGACTTCTGAATATTGTCTCATATTCATTTCTGGAGATGTATTTTGAGAGAAATATCTGAGGACTGCCTGAATCCCCCCCAAAAATACATATCTGATCTGGCCAAGTACAAGCTGAACCCTCTGGAAATTAAGCAGTACTGCATTAAAGGCTTAGTCACGAAATGTGCAGCCTCCAATTATCATGTGTGTGCTTCAGTGCTCTGCTGGAACAGAAAAAATAAAGTTCAGTGTTTGATAGGATCAGTCCCACACTTCCATCACACATACACACACATACACACACACAGGCACACAGGGGATCATTTCCTCTATATTCCTATTTTCATTGACTTAGTTTCGGACTATGAAGCTTCTGTTTTGTTAGTCATACACTGACTCAATGTCGTGGTTTAAAACCAGGTAGAGGGCTCATTCACTCACACCCCCCCACACCCCCCCTCCCCCCTTCTTGCCCTCCCCCTACTCCCGGAGGGACAGAGAGGAAAATCAAAATGAATGCAGCTCCCACAGGTTGAGATAAGAACAGCTTCGTAACTAAGGTATAACACAAATCACTACTGCTACCACCGATAATAATAGTGATGAAAGAAACGAGGGAAGAGAATACATCACCAGCCAACCGATAACTTGCCCCCCCCCCTCGCCCCCCAACCCAACCAAGCACCGACCGATACCTCCTCCAACGCTGCAGACTCTCAGACTTTCCAGCTAACTCCCAGTTACATCCTGGGCATGATGTGCTGTGGTATGGAATACCTCTTTGGCTAGCTTGGGTCAGGTGTGCTGTCTCTGCTTCCTCCCGGCTTCCCCTCCTTCTTGGCAGAGCATGAGCCTCACAAAGTCCTTGGTCAGGGCAAACATTACTTAGCAACAACTGAAAACATTGGTATTATCAGCACTGTTCCCAGGCTGGAAGTCAAAACACAGCGCTGCACCAGCTACCAAGAAGGAGAAAAATTGACTGCTACTGCTAAACCCAGGACACTCAAGCATTAAAAAATCCCATCAAAACCAGAAAAGTACTATCATCAAAATGGTTTCTTTATCATAAATCATGAAGAAGCACTCTTCCCAATACCACTAGCTTAGCCTTATAGAGAAACTGAAATCATCCTCATCAGCTTCAAATCATGGGAAGGATAAGTACCTGAACAGCAATCAGAAAAACACATTTGAACTCTGGTGAAGTGTATTTTTATTCACAAATACTGCCCTTTGACACAATTACTGTTTGTACAGAGGTAATCTCAGCTCCAATTTACCAGGGCAAGAACTTTCAGAACTGGCATTTTTAGTGAAAATGGTATGACCTGTACTGGCCCACAAAACATTCCTGAAAGAACCAGTACTTACAGGTGAATGACCATCAGGTACACTCTGCTGAGCTGCAAAGTCCAGTTAATATACATCTGTTTCCTTTCTGATCTATAAATTTCTTGACCAGACTCAGGAATGCCCTACATTCCATTTAGGAGCTGTCTCCTGTTTGTTTTGCTAGTACACCATGTATCTCTAGTAAATGCTACCTGTTTCATTGAATTATTGAGTATCTGATATCAACTGGAAGACGTCCTCAACAGAAGCAGCATCTGATTTAAGGATCAAATTGTGTTTTATGCTTCTTAATCCATGAAAATATTAATGGTCATCACGTAGAAGTGCATAATCGCACCAAAAGCAAAGGCTGCCAAGACAACTTTTTTGGGTATCAAAAGTGACATGCTAGCAGCTACTTTTGCCAAAGCTGTGCCGTAGTGCAGCTGCCCTTCCACAGAGAGACCTATAGGGACATAAAAGTATTAGTGTGCAAGAGCATGATGTTAAAACAAAACCAACATTTTTTACTAATTAAATTTTTAAGCATACAAAAGGGCCTATACCAGTTACTATGAACAGAGGAAAACACAAAAGGCAAAATGAAATAATTGTCATAATGCATAACTTTTATGTTCTGTGATTTCAGACAATTCAAATAAAAACAATGCTAAGTAGACAATGGGAATAGAAATAAGCCACTGGGAAGATAGTGTAAATTTGTAGATTAAACAGAGAAATGCCACTACAAGAAAGCGAAATCCCACTCTGAAATGCCACTGATGCCAGAAAACCATCAGTGTTGAACAGTGATGTTACTGTCTTAGGCACTGTTACAATAGACCAAACAACAAAACTCCCCATGCAGATTTCAATTGCACATTCACCTCAGCAGTCAGAAAAGAAAACAAAACAAACCCAAACCATGTAATTTGATAGTGGAACACTTCCATATCTTCAAGGATAATCTTTTATTGACTGCCATGTTGTGAAACAGAAATGCTGAGTGTTGCTGGAAGAAGTCTTTGATTCTATCTCCCTGGTTAAAGGCAGAATTGATCATACTTACGCTAAATTAAGTTACACTTTAAATCAAATTTTATAAATGTGAAATTCATGTTTGGTCAGTCATTTTGATTTAGTAATCATTTTAATGCCAGCAAAACCTGAGCTTTTTTTGTGAATCAACAAAGAAACTCTTGGGACAGGCAAATAATTCTCTTCACTAACATGACTAAATAATTCATTAATGCTATTCACCGGAAAATGAAATTGACTGTGTGTAAAATCAAAATGGGGACAGTAAAAATGTCTAGAAATAACTGGCTTGAAATAAGCTAATCTGGGTGTTAGCTTCAGTGTAACCAAGCTTAATGTGTGCTTTTTAGTGTGGTGAGCTCTGTGATGTCAAGCCTGTATGGTTAGAAATAAACTTCAGCTGTGAAGTTTAGTTTTCTCAGATGCTCCTACAGCCACTTTGCATTGCAATCAGATTCACAGTGGGGCAGGTTGAATGCAGTGAAAGGGCTTATGAGGAAACAGTACTTAAGTGTGGTTTTCCTCAGAGTTCTGTAATGTGTAGTAGCAGCCTGAATCCAGGCTGCATAACATATCATTAAATATTATTTCCACTCACCAATAGCTACTTCAGTATGTAGAGTCTTACAGAACATGTAACAGAAAAACAATTCTACAAGTAATCTGTTTTCAAAAAGGCAAATGGCCTTAGGCTTGTTTTCTGTTTGTCTTCCTACTTCAATAAGGTTGAAATCTAGTCTTCAGGTAAAGACTGTTTACAGATCCTTCTCTGCTTCTTTCTCTCTGTGAGTGGACTAGAATCCAATGCAAAAATAATCTGTCTTCCATGGCTTTTCTGTTCTATATAAGATTTGTATTTAATATTAATGGTAGCTTAGAGAGTATTTACCCCCTCTCTATTTTAAAAGTACTATATTTAGTGTCCATTATTTTTTCCTTGTTGAATATGATGTGCAACAATGAAAGCCAAAATCAGAAAGAAGGAATTTTTTAATTATATGAGGAAACCTAAAGGAGAGACCCATTATACTTAGAGCATGTAGTTGCTATTTTTATGACAAGCCTAATGTCATAAATATCAGGTCATTAATTTGAAAAGTTTGGCATGAACTAGTATTTGGCCTGAGTATCTTCTCTACTATTTTTATTCTAAGGCATACTGACAACTTGTGGCATGCACACAATAAACAAAGGAAAACATAAAAAAAGCTCTAATTTGCAAAGCATTTTGTTTTGAGAAAGAATTCAAACATCTTTTCTGAAAATGGAAAGGTAAACAATATTTAAGGCCTTCAAAAATGCACAGTCTAAACTTATAATGGTTAACACTAGGGAGCATGTTAGAATATTACTCCTGGTATGCCACTTGTCATACGAGATTTTCACTTAGCAGTAAAGAACATTGCTAATATGCCTTAAGTGCTTCTAAATGCATATTAAATACTTCCTTATTCTGTGTGTATGCTGGGACCATTCTGTCATGTCTTGAATAGATCAAACTGCGTTACTCAGCCTACTGTGCTCATCTTGATGCATGGACAAGAGTAACTCAGATCTTGTTTTTTTTTTTCTTGGTAGTTTTATTTTATGAAGGAATTTACCAGTTGAAAACACGTATGTATTATTGGTACCAAGAATTATAGTGTCAGGACACGTTAACAACTCTTCATGTTTAGAATGCTAAAGGATAATCAGTGTGGGATAGATTATAAATAGAAGTAAAGCCACCAAATGCATGCCACCTATGAGCATACTTTTTTCTTCTTTATGTGTTTAGTAATCATTTGAGATCCTTGCTTTTCCATTATTTTTTTCTGCATGTTCATATCTTGCCTTTCTTAAAACTTAAAATATTCATTTTCTCTATTTTGAGCTGGTTTGAAAACTATGATTTTCAGAACATATTGAGAACTTCCCACTCAATGCTACTCTGAGTACAGAAATAGATATTGAAAACGGCTACTTATTTCTTAATATTCTCTAATATTTTCCTGAGTGTTGTTTACCCATTTGGTTTTGAAACAGTTCATAGCTATTAATAACAATTCAAGTTGCATCACTTTATTCAACAAACAAGCAATGATAATGCAACCAGCACCTAAACTGGACTGATGCAACTTGTCTGTAAGAAGATGTCAGCTCAGAAATGACTAGAAACCTTTACTGTGCCATTTTGTGATTGAGTCATGAGGAGAAAGAGCTTTCTTTAGTTCTCTGTTCTCCCTCCTCTCTGAGTGCATATAAAAGGGTATGGCAGACTCTGGCAGAGAAAGCTATTTCCTTTTCTGTTTATACAAGTATGTAACATTTTCCCTTAACATAAATTAGCAGAAAGCCTCATCCTTAAAAGCATCAGCTTGATTCACCTCTATCAGCACCATCTAGGTCATTTCAGCAGACACTGTGAAAAACTGATCTTGTTTTATTCCTTCTGGTTTGTCTTGAAGGTCAAAGAAGACATTTTGTCTCACTTGACTAATTTGGAATTCCTTTAAACAGCCAAAGAGCAGAAATCTGGCTCAATCAAATGCTGATTTCACATTTTCTCCCCATGATGGAGACAGAGGCTCACAGGGAATCAGCACAGTGGCATCAGAAATTCTCTTGACAATTTCTCCAAACTAGGAATAGTACGTAGTAAATTGAAAACTGTCAGAATCATCGCATGGTGATAAGGAGAGAGATAAGGTAAAAGAAACAGACCAATAAGCAAGGACAGAAAAAGTAATGCACATGTATATCCATATATATTTATACTGTGCATATATTGTGTCAGGAAACAGAGAAAGCACACAACAGTGTGATTATTTAAGCATATCCTACACATAGGATAAAATTAAATGCTTGAATTCTCAATATGATATTTAAAAAAAAAAAAGTGAAACCAATGAAGAAAATGACTCAAGCTTCTATAAAGTAATCATCTTCCCATGCCATTCTTTACTTCATCCTGTTCCACAGAGTTTGCTCACTCAGGCTCAAGGGGCAAAGGTATCTACTGTCTGTAAATGTCAGCATTATGTATCTGCATCTTCTGTTTACTTCATCAAAACCCTACACTTTCAGCACATTTTCATTATTAAAGATTAAAAGTCAAGTTCTATAGAGAAATTGTGAGATTAAAGTTGCATTATAACCCTTATGTTTTACTTTTATATGTGGAATTATAATTTTCTTCTTAAAGTAATCACGCGATTGCTTGTTTCCATGTAATTGCATGAATATTAGCTATTTTCCTGGTGATTTCTGTTTCATTCTGCTCACAAAACTAATATTGCCTTATTAATAAGCATTTGTTTGTTTTGTGCTTTTATTTTTTTTAGTGTTTTCTTTCTTATTTTGCAGAGTATTGTACATGCAATTGTTTAGCTTATTTGACTATGTTTTTCACCCCTTGTCAGCAGTCCATTTTAAACCCAGAGCTTCCTCATTGCTGTGTAACTGTTCTAAGATTATCACTTAACCCCATTCTATCTACCTAGCTTCTGTATAATTGGACAGACTAAGTTGGAGTGAAGCAACATTCTCCAGCACCACAAGAAAAACAGCACTTCCAATACTGGAACACAGTTTCATAGATGGCTGAAGACATTCTGCAAGAAAACTAAGTTTCCTCATATATGCATCAGAAACCACACTATAAAGCCTAAGACTATATTTTAGGAGCTTTCAGTTATTTAACATGGATATTCATATATTTTTGTCATTTATTAGACATAGCACCTGTTAGTACAATTAAAAAAAAAAGTTTCTGTACTAATCCTGATACACACTCATGCCCGACTATCAGAAGCAATCTCCATAAAGACTAGAATTATCTATCCAGAGCAGAATTTATCTATTTTTTTTTCTGCAGTAATTAGTCATTTGAACATGAAATAAGTAGGAAAAAGGAATTTTTTTTCAGTGTTACATCAAAAAAAAAAGTAAATCTTTATTTTCCAAGGGGTGTATAGCCGAAAGAACTGAAGTTCATTTGAAAGCTGAAACTTTACAAAATAACTTTCATTGAGGAGAGGTGCCTTTTACTATCCTATAGGAAATCCATTTTGATTTGACAGAATGATAAGCCTTTGAAAACTGTGGACTGAAAATACACAGTAGACTTTTAGCTAAGCTCATAAAGTGCAAGACTGAGAAAGGATTCACTGCACATGAATAAGACCTAAGTTAGCTGTGTATTGAAAGGTCTCATTAAATGCAAAGCTGGAAGTCCTTGGCAGAACTTGGATCCCAGAAAAGGGTTTCTGCAGACTTTGTCAGGTACTCTGGAGGGATCACCATTCTGATGTGCTGTAAGATTTCTTCAGCATTCTTTGGCTGATCTGAACTTTAAAGAGTATCTTACATCAAATCTGAAAAATAGCTACAGTTTTTTAGTTTTGGTTTTTTTTGTTGTTGTTTTTTGTTTTGTGAGGTTTTTAGTTTTTTTTTTTGGGGGGGAGGGAGGCTGATTTATTTGGTTTTACTTTCAGGAATCTTCTTAAAGAAGGAATATGTTTCACAGGAAGAAAGGTCTTAGAAGGACTCAGAAATTTGTTATGACTTCTGAATATATGACAGTGATCCGCAAGTTCAAAGAAGAACAGACATATTTATGTTTTATTTCTATATGTATAGGAAACGACAGGCACTGTTCCTGCATGAATGGCAAGATAGAAGAGGTGAATTAAATAAACAGGCAGGTAACAGTGGACTCCAAAATAATCTCAGCAAAATTGCACTCTGTACATAGGTTTATGCATGCATGTTGCTTTACCTTTTGTACCAGAACAGTGAACACCACTGCAAATCTTTTAAACATTGATGGTATTTTCTAGGAAGGCTCCAGAGAAAACGCACACAGACATTCTGAAAGGTCTTATGCAGTATATGTTCCTGTCATTGTTTTCCTAAGAATCACATTCAATGCATAATTATTATTGTTAAAATATAGAAACACAAAAGTAAATCTCATATTGAAATAATGAATTTGATATAATACATATGCACTGAAATAGTGAAATACTACAGTGGAATTATACTTATGGAATTATAAGAATATGAAAACAAATAAATAGAATCTCCTTACCCTGAGTGACATGCAATCTGCTCATTTTGACTCTGTCCTCCAGACCCACATGCAACTGCGTTTCCATATCTCTGCTGTTAATATTGAAAATATATTCCATGTCTTTCATATTCTGGAAATAAATTTTTCTAATTTACAGACTAAATTCTTTATGAATTCACAAACGTTTCTTCCTGTGTCAACTTTACCTTTCAAATTTAATGGTATCTTTTTCCGCAATTCTTCAATACCTAGATGAATTTATTAAAAAAATTCATGTTCATTGTGCCTAGATAACTTGTATAAAGTTTTCTATGGTACAGAGATAGAAGCTAGCTTCATAATAGTTCAGGTGCTGTTAGCAGCCTAGCAATAGCTGCACTGAGATGACAGTTGCCTCATTTGCTCTGTTTCTAAAAATGAAATCCTTATTTATAGTGATTTTTCTCTTCAGATGTTGAAATGAGAAATCTGTGAGGAATATGTGAGAGATATGTTCTGTCTCTCTCGAAGTCAATCATTATTGTTTTCATTGGGCTTTTAAAGAAGATCTATGAAAGAACTCTTTTAAGCATTAACATTTCATAATATTAGGAGTATGCACAAAGATGACTGTGTACCTGTAATGTGTCTATGAAACTGGGAATTATTTCCTAAAGTTTAAGAAATGACCTATCAGACAAAGTTTTCTCCCTTTAGGAATCATGGACATTTCATTTGGAGGAACTGAATAGGAGTACCCTTCTCTTTTCATTTAAATTGATTTCAGGAGAAACAAAATAAAAACAACAAAAACACCCAATCGTTTAAATAACAACTTTGATGGGAAAGGCTCTTATTACATTCTCCAATTGAATACAAAACTTAAGTATACTTTCAAACAAATTGATTTCATTAAAACAAATTAAATAAAAATTATCACTTACATAGACATAGAAGAACCTGATCAAGACAATGTTTATGATGTATGATCAACAGTAACAGAAAAGCACAGTTTTATACCTAATTTTTGTATATGTCCCTTTGCACATATGCAGTGGATATAATTTCCAGAAAGTACTGTACCTTGATAAGGAGAGTTGCCTAGTTTCCAGTACATTTTGATGTCACAAACAAGTAAATAGATATATAACAATACCCAGAGTGAAATCCATACTGAACTGATGAAGTTAGCTAGGCTTAGCAAAATTTGCATGGATAAGATTTTTTGTTTCCTCTGAGCAGCAGGCAATTTTCACAATTTTAGGCTATTACTAAGGAGATTAATTTTCTATCACATTATCAACTTCATTTTCTGTTGCTCATGGGGAACTGCAACTGACACCACATTGTTTTAAATAGTACCATACTAGTCTCTCCTTTGAACTAGATGGCACTGTCTTGAGAGGAGCTTTTAATTCCCATTTAGCCATATTCTTGGAACAAAAATAGCATGACAGACTTACTGAAACATGATGGAATTATTTCTGAAACATGCAATACTTGATTTTTTTCACATTAATATCAATCTTCTGGCACAACTGCTACAAATGAAAAAAATGTGTCTCAGCTTTTATTCCTATTCCTGTGTTGATCTTAAATTACCCCTTTTCCGAGATGGTCAGTCATCTCAAAGTTCTGAAATGGTGACTGGCACCATTACACTTGTCATACTACTGCAAACCCGTTCTCCTTAAATTCCATACAATATGTAGTATTTAGTGAGTATTTGCCAAAAAAAAAAAACAACTTCCCCCAATCCCCACCCCCCCCATCAGAAGCCAGACATATTCTCTTCTCAACAAAGAGAAGAAAAAGAACATAGATTATTACCCTAGACCTTTTCAGATATTGTTATCTCACTATTTGTTGGATTTAGATTTACCCAAATGAAATCAAGTCTACTCTCATAGTGAAACCAGGCTATCATTTGCATTATTCTGAGTACAATTCATCAATCATTGTATCAAAACTGAAGCTGACAGAAAAACTGCCTTCCTCCCAAACATATGCTTGAGTAATCTTGGCCCCATGGTTGAACAAAAACTCTAAAGTGCTTTAGACGGAAAAAGAGTCTTAGCGCAATGCAGAAATTGGTATGGTTCACACATTATGTCAAAGGGCTTGACAACAGGAGAAAATGTTTAGCTTCACCAATATCACTACATTCTTCTCTGAAAAACACCGTAGCCCACAGTTTAGCTAAGGAGCCTTTTTCACTCACACAAAGGTAGCAAAATAGATTGAGGTGGAAAAGACTTCTTTTGCTGCATGCAGTATACATTACAACTTGGGGTCTCTGAAAAGCATATGCTCACCTGATTACGGTGAAAAGCATATGCTTACGGTCTAAGTAACATATACAGTGTCAATGTTTTTAATGGTGGGTTTTCTTTTTCATTTTGTGCAATTGTAAAAGTTCCTGAACACAAACACACACACGCACCTTTTTCATTTAATCTGTCAAATTTCTAAGCCATTTAGAGATTTTAAGAGAAGATAAAGCAGTTTTAAAGAATTTTCTTTTTAAATATACAAGAATTCATACACACACCTGCACATAAAGACATGAAGTTTTCTCTTTATTTACACATTATTATTAATTCTCTTTTCTTTAAAATTTTCTTTCACTTTCTTCGTGGTTTCAAGGTTCACCCCCTCTTTTAACTTAGAAAGCCTATTCATCACATTCTAGAATTCTACTATTCTATTCCTCCTTCTTTCTTCAGCCTACATTTTCATCTATTGTTTGCAAACAGAGGAGGACTTCTGGGTATTGTGACAGCTGGAGGCTGCCTTGGGCCTAATGATCACCAAATGACAACATTTGGTTCTTGGAGAAATAAGGAAGGAGGTTAGAAGAACTGCTACCCTGGGCTTCTGGAGGGAAGACTTTGGCCTGTTAAGGCAACTGGTTGAGTCAGTCCCTTGGGAGGCAGTCCTGAAGGACAAAGGAATCCAGGAAGGCTGGACATTCTTCAAAAAAGCAATCTTTAAAGCTCAGGAGCAGGCCAGACCCATGTGCTGCAAAGATGAGCTAGCGGGAAAGAAAACCAGCCTGGTTGAAAAAAGAGCTTTGGCTGGAACTCCAATTAAATAAAAGAAAGCTTTTGACCTTTGGAAGAAGGGGCAAGCTACTCAGGAGGACTATAAGGATGTTGTGAGGTTATGCAGAGAGAAAATTAGCAGGGCCAAAGCCCAACTAGAACTTAATCTGACTAAAGCCATAAAAACAATAAAAAATCTTTCTATAAATACATGAGCAGCAAAAAGAGGGCTAAAAAGAATCACCATCCTTTACTGGATACGGAGGGGATGCAGTGAAATAGGCTGAGGAAAAGTCTGAGGTATTTGACGCTTTTTTCATTTCCATCGTTAATAAGACCAGTTGTTCCCTGAATACTATAGCATGTTGGTCAAAGGCTGGAGCGTGGTTTTGCTTGTATTCTTGGGAACAGAATTAAGACTCAAAACGGAGTAAAGTGACAAGGAACTTTGTTTGCCCAAAAACAAATTTGCAAATTCCAAAGAGAGAGAGAGAGAGATAAAGAATGAAAAGAAGGAAAGCAGAAAGAAAGAATAAAAGAGTTCACAGCAATAGCTACCACCTCGTAGTTGCGGCATCCTGACAGTCCAATTAGTTTCCAAGTCTGGTGGGGGGAAATGTTTTTTCTCTGATGCTGGTTGGTGCTGTTCTTTTTCAGAGTTGTCCTGAGCTGTCACATCCTCCACCTGGTGGTGGTGCATATGCCCAGTACCATCACTAGGGCGTCTTCCCGGAGCTTTAGGTGGTCCTCAGGGGCCTCTTGGCCCCTCAATCTCCTTGACCCGTGGTCTGTGTGGATGCACAGGGGTTTGGTTAAATTTCTCTGAGTGAGCTCCCCCTGTTGTTCCTAGGTGTCAGTTAGTGGTTTTCCCGCCATAACAATGCTGAGACAAACATCCTGCACAAACATCTGCTGTGGTGGTGGTGTCATCAATGTCGGTTTTCGATGACGCTGTCTTTTCCATGGTATTTTTCACTGACACAGTCTCTTACAACAACTACCTCAAAGGAGGTTGTAGAGAGATAGATGTCAGTAGCAAGAAGCAGGACAAGAGGAAATTACCTCAAGTTGCGTTAGAAGAGGTTTAAACTGGATCTTTGGAAAAGTGTCTTCATGAAAAGGTTTGTCAAGCACTAGAACAGGCTGCCCCGGGGGAAGTAGTAGAGTCACTATTCCTGGAGGTATTTAACAGGTTTGTAGATCTGGCATTTAGGGACATGGTTTAGTGAAGGACTTGGTAGTTAGGCTAACAATTGGACTCCATCTTAAAGTTTCTTTCCAATAGAAATGATTCTATGATTTGTACCCAAATTCATCCACTGTTTTATGCCTGCAAAAGAGTTTGTTTCCCAAACTCTTTTCTTTACACAGAGCATCTTTTCCCTGCTAGTTATCACTGGTTTATCAGATTCATTCTGTCTGATCTCATTCAATTCACCAGAGAGTTTCTTTATTTTGCCTTATTTATCAGCTCAGCATTCTCCCCTTAGATATATTCATTACAGCAAAGTGCTTCCTAGTCCATCAGTTCTGCATTGAGTTCAGTTCTATTTCCTAATCTATTTTTCCATTTCTTATCCTGTATCAGCAAACTTGTTTTATTCAAAATATCCTTAACCCATTCAAAATAATATTTCTCACTCCTAACCTATGTGAGATTTCTATAAATAAATTCTCACATCAGAATCTGCCATACTGCAATTTTTTTCCCCCTTATTCAAGCAGATTGGGGTATTTTCTTTGCATTTGTTACACTGCATTCTTTTCTGATAAGATTCCCAAAGGCAATTAAAGAAGGAATAATGGATAAAGTAACACAACCAAGAGCTGGAGCTGTCGAGTTGCCTACTAAAAAATGCAACTGAATCTCCTTTTAAAAAGTGCTAAATATAAGCATCTCAATGACTTAATTCATGCCAGAGGATAAAGATGAAAATTCTAACAAGCCTGTTATCTATTTTCCTATATTTCCTTCATAGTATGATAGGCATCAAACTGTCCGTGTCTGTAAAGAATTTAGCAAGAAGCTCCTACCATAGAATCATTGAAAGGACCTTAAGATCACCTAGTTCCAACACCCCTGCCATGGGCAGGGACACCTCGCACTAAATCATGTCACCCAAGGCTTTTTTCAACCTGGCCTTGAACACTGCCAGGGTAGAAGTATTCACAACTCCCTTGGGCAACCTGTTCCAGTACCCCACCACCCTCACAATGAACTTCTTCCTTATATCTAACCTAAGCTTCCGCTGTTTAACTTTGGACCCATTACTCCTTGTCCTATCACTACACTCCCTAATGAAGAGTCCCTTTCCGGCATCCTTGTAGGCCCCCCTTCAGATACTGGAAGGCTGCTATGAGGTCTCCATCCAGCCTTCTCTTTTCCAGCCTGAACCACCCCATCTTCATATGGCCTGTCTTCATACAGCAGGTGCTCCAGTCCCCTGATCATCCCTGTGGCCCTCTAGACTCGTTCCAAAAGCTCCATGTTCTTCTTGTGTTGAGGACACCAGAATTTATTTGACACTAGAGTGAAATTTTCAAATGTCATTAAGCTGTAAGGTTTAAACAGGGTCCTCAAGTTTAGGTCAGGCCACTATGCCTCTTTCATTACCCAGCATCTTCCACTTTTGTCTACAATCAGAAGTCTACAAAGGAATAGAATAATTGCTATTCTTAGTACAGATAAGGGAATATAGGGAAGATAATGGTTAAAGAATTAGTAATGATTGATGCACAGAGATATGGCATAATCTATTTACAAAAAGAGGATAGGAAGCAATACATATAAATTGAAATAAGAAATACAGATTACAGAAATTAATTTTTTTTTTCATCCAGAAAGAATAAGGTAGTTCTCAGATTATGTATCTATCCCTGTCTATTTCAGCCTGTCTAATACTGCACAGCCTGTCAACTGTCTCTTCTAGTTCAGCTAACTGATGCAACGGATTCTCAACCTGTGCACGTGTTGCGCGTAGGTACTAGCCTTTTCCCCAGAAAAGGTATCTGGTGTCCATTGCAGGCTAACACCTGTATTGATACCTCTTTCCTTACCAACTCTGAGTAGAAGCATCTTACTTCTCAGGGGCTGCTTCTGCAGGCACAGTGGTTTTGGCTCCAAGTCCAGTGCCCACCAGTGTGGCAGAGACCAAGAACACTTACAACTTTCCTGGATACAACTTGCAGATTGCAGACATAAACTGTCATGCCATGCCCTGTTTGTCGTGCTCCTTAGCACCTTTTAAATTTCCCGTGGAAGCTCCTGTTTCTGGACCCCAGCTCGTCTGACTGGCTGTTGGGAGCTGCCAGGGCCACTGCTCAGATGTCCCTAGGCTCAGAACTCCCTGTACAGCTTGGATCTAAAGCTCAAACCCCAGGCTTAGCTCAGTCGCTGCTGCTGTCTCGCTGATTATATGTCCAGATATTGAAAGAAGGTAATTTAATTCCTGATTGAGATTTAGGCTTACAGGTTGCAATCCATCTCCTGAAGTTTGCCTAAAACACAGCCTCAAGCAAGCGTAAAGAAAGCAGAGCTGCCTAAACAAAATTACACAGAAACTTTTCATCAGCCTGCTGAATAAAGATAGGTATCTCAGGTATTAAAATTGTAATTGAAGCCAAAAAAGGAAAGTAAACTCAAACACACCGTAGGTGGTGTTTAATCTAAGCATAGCCTTGTTGTAGTGATACTTCTGGCGTATGCTTACTTTCTATCCCAGTATGTCTAGTTTGCAAGAAAAGCATCACTAGTAATAAAGTAGCAGATGTAAATATATAATTAATTATTGAGAACAGCCTTTTAGTTTCTCAACCTGTTGCAAGCCTTCTCACTTGAAGCTGGACCTATCAAAAAATGTGATTAATACTACCAATTACAGGCAAGAGTAACCACTCAAGTCTGTGCATTGCATACACTGCTGTGTGTACTACACTGCTACCAATGAGGAATCAGCAGCTTGAAACACGTACCTAGCCAATTATTAGCCTATCTAATAACCTATCTGACAAGACAGCTATGCCCAAATCTTTACAAAATAACCGTGATTACATCATGCAGTATTTCTGAGGCAAATAAAGTGGAAAAAGTCCTTCCTTTATTTCATAGAAGAAAAGCTTGTAAACTGTGGTGCCATTGTCAATGAAGATCCATATCAACTGACATATATTAATATGATTCATTCCAACTAATATCCTCAGTGTACATTATTTAGGACAGTCACCTTAGTAAGGTCTCAATGCATTAAAAAAAAATCTGGATCCAAGAAGTGTAGCTCAGTCAGTCAGATTGGGACTCAATGCATATCTTGTATCTCAGCTAGTTACCATTTATACAGACATAAAAAGAAACTAAGCAACTCTAAGTCAAGTTCTAGACTTCAGATTTAGGAAGAGATATATATTGACTCTTCTTTTTTTATCACTGGCATCAAATATGAGGGAAAAGTTTTCAGAAATTGATTAATAACGCTTCTGGTTAATATTGAGATAATTTTAATTGCTTTAAAATTATTCAGCTATATTTCCACTGGAATACCTCTGAAATCTTGCCTGCAAAAAAAAAAAAATCCCAAAGCAATAAATGCTGAAAAAGTTTAATCAAGAAAAAAGCTACTTTAAAACCCACAGAAATACACTTTATAACAAATAAGAAGTAAAGTGCAGATCTGAGGGGAGAAAAAAAGCAAAGCTATGCTTTAAGTCAGATACACTGCACTTTCAATCAGACATCCACCCTAATGGTCTGCTACAACTTGAAAACAAAAAAAAAACCATAAAAACAAAACAAAAACAGGCACAGGAAACCAAACACATTACTCTGCAAAACTTTGCATCTTCACTTAACTTTATGCCCTCTGAAGAGTTCACCTAAATTCTAAAACCAGGAATTCTTCCAAGGCATAAAGTAAAGCTCTGGTGCAAATCTTTACAGTATCAATGCCAAAATCTGGAACCCTGGGCATTAACATTCTCTTAAACTAATTCTGTTTTCACTGTTTCTCCTCCATCCTGCCAGTGGATGTTTAGAATAACAGTCATGCTGGGTTTTGTTGTAAACTGAAAAGGACACTTGAGAACAAAATGTTCTTCCTTGGGATTTCCCTGAGGACAAAGGCACTAAATTAAACATACATTCAGTTTCTGTTTTCACAATCAACGATAACACCTACCACAGATCATGTGACTAACATTGGATGCAATTGACTTTAAAATTAATTTGTTTTCAGTTTCACTGAGTCTGAAGGGAATTAACACCATTCAAAATCTGTTAAATGTATTCTTCCATCTAATGTAATTTTGATCCCCAAAATGTGTGGTTTTTCAGCCACATCCTGATGCCATTCTTTGTTCTTTTTAAAGGGGCTGTCAGCAACTTAAACCTCAGCAATTTTTGTGACAAGAAATCAGCTTTCTCTCTTTTTACTGTATCCAGCTTCTTTAAAAAATCTCAGTCTGGTATACATAAGGCTTTTATTTCAGTATAATTACTAAACATACTGACCAACATGTAGTTAGATGGGAAATAACTATTTTGAGAATGAATAAGCAAATAGAAAGAGTTAATATTAAAAAGGGACTAATTATTATTATTGGCTGGTTTTAAATTTCAAGCACACTTCCATAAATTATATATATATATATATATATATCCAGAAGCTTTTGAAGGCTCAAAATTGCTTTAATATTTACTGTTACTCTTAGAGTTTTTACAAAAAGGTTTATGAATTACTCCAGTGATGCTAACAAGCTTACCCTGCATTACTACTGTTTTAAAAACGGACTTTCGTATTGGGCTTTTTTTGTTCTTTCTACATTTTCTCTTTTTAAAACTCCTACTTTGTCTTTGCATTGTCTAATCTGTAGTTTTATCCACAGATACGAGAACAGAAACAAGGTTCCTGCAGTATTTCTTTCTGTTATCTTTATACCTAATAGGTTCCCATGCTCTCCTTGAAAATCCTTAAGTACTTTTATGAAAGTACAGAATCACAGAATAGTTTCAGTTGGAAGGGACCTTCTAGTCCAATCCCCCTGAAATAACCAGGGACATATTCAACTAAATCAGGTTTCTGAGAGCCCAATCCAACCTGACTTTGAATAGGGATGGGGCACCTACCACCTCTGTGGGCAACCTGGTCCAGTGTTTCACTACCCTCATCAAGAAGTTTCTTCCTGATATCACGTTTGAATGTACCCTCTTTTATTTTAAAACCATTAACCCTTGTGCTATTGCTACAAAAATGTCTATTAAAAAGTCTGTACCTAACCTTTTAATGACAATTTGGAGCTGTTTCAGCTAAAAAACCCCTTGTGCACACCTTTTAAATAATGAAATCAAAGTACTGGGGTACTAATAATCTCCAGTCTATTACTCAACGGATCTTCACAGAACAATAGATACATTAAAAACAAACAAACAAAAAAAACCCTCCAGAAATATTGTTAATCCATAAATTCAATAAATCTATTATATCTTTAATTAGTTTATTTCTGCAGGCCTTGTCTTGATATGAATGACAGCCCCTACCACATTGCTCTGTGAATGCAGCAGAATAAAATTTCCATAGGAGATATTTTCCCCATTTTCCTTGTGTAAATTGGATCCTGGGTTGACATCTGCAGAGTTCTTTTCCACTGACTCAGTGTTCAATACACTGGGAGGCTATCTACTGCCATTTTGAAGTTAGCTCGGTTTGCTAAAGTACAATCACCCCTTAACACTTACTATCTCCTACAGATTTCACTGCCCTTTGCTTTTGACCTTGTGCACAGAATGATAATCAGGATCAAGTACTAAAGGTGAAATGATAAAGTGGTGTTGCAGTTTTCCCGTTGCTTGGGGTTTTTTTGGTGGTTTTATTTTTTTTTTCTTTGCTCTGCAAGCAGGCAGGATTTTACTTCCCCTCTTTTGTCTCTGCAATCAGCCTGGATTCACAGCAAATCTGCTTGTTCTGAAGCAGAGCTCTTTCTCTCTCCACTCTTATTGCTGATACATCAGAGGAGAGCAATTTCCCTTCAGGAGCAGAGGCTTCAACAGTCCTTCCCAATTCCAGTTCTGAACAACCTCTTTTTCTTCTTTCTTTGCCCCACTGACTGACACTGTTCTTTGCCCTGAACTTGAAACAGTATCTACTTTTTTTCACTCAGATCAGGATACAATGCAAATCTATGCAATTGTCCAGTAAAAATCTTTACTTTCCTCTGTCTGGTCTGCATTCAAGAATATTGGGAGTGACAGTCATCTTAATTTTGGCTCTTTTTAACAGTCTGCTTAAGAGGAAGGTGAAAGCTTCTGGAATTTGGAGCCTCAGAGTGCACTCTCATGTGATATAAAGAGCTCATTTTTTAAAGTTAGCTTTTCCTGGAGTTTCTGAAATCACATTGTGTCAAAGTTTGTTTAGCTAGTCACTTTTGACAATCTCGAATCAAATTATTTCTTCTATAAATGAATGGACCATCATCACTGAACAAATCACTTTATTATACTGTCATTATTGAGAAAAAATTGTCTGAAAAATATGTTACAGAAGAGTTTTCACAGTACTTCTTTGAATGACAGTAACAGTCTGAAAGGAAAGATCTATTTATTCTAATACATCTGTTTGCTTCATGTGATTTAAGTAGACTGCAGACTAAGATAATGTCTTGGTAACAAAAACTTAATTAGTCAGTTTAAAATCAACCTATCATAGTTTTTTACAGTGCTAAGGAATAGTAGAGTAACTGTTATTTTGTAGAATGTTTTACAGATTTGATGGATGAATTATTAGGGTCAAGATCAGGAAACAGCTTGAGCTTTAAATTGTGGAGTGGATATGCATTGATAAATTGTCTACCTGTAGAGCACTGATACCAAAGTTTTTCTCTGAGAAACAAACCTTTGAAGTAGATCTGCCAGCACTTTTCTATAAACTAAGTGTACTTTATCTAAGCCTACTCTGTCTTCAAGGACCTCATTTCAGCAAAGCTCCCCCCTCCTCCACCTCAAGTCTTTGCTATTCTGACAACTCATTTTCCTAGACTGAAGAAGTAAATGCCTGCTCCACAATGCTCTGCAAAGTCCCCCGTCCCTGGAAGTGTTCAAAAACCATGTAGATGAGGCCCTCAGTGACATGGTTTAGGGGCAGTCCTGGAGTAATGGTTGGACTTGATCTTAAAGCTGTTTTCCAACCAAGCTGATTACATGATTCTATGTTTGTTTCTCTAATACAGTCTCTTTCCTAAATGGCTCTGCCTGATCTGATGTACAACAACAGCAAAGAAAATACAGATTCTTCATCACTGCTCTTTAGCTTCACCTTAGGAGAAACATGACTGAATAATGCATAAAAACTATCATATTCACCAAAACCAAATTTTTTTAATCTGTACATAACTGGGTAAAAGAAGTTTAGAATGGCTTAAACCTGCAAAACTTTGCCCTATTGCTACACTGTGGTGCTGCATATCCATAAATCAGCCTAGGTATGAGGACTAAGGTAGGTTAAGTAGCATCCAGTTTTATCTGGGCTTGCTTAGAATTGTCTCCATGACATATTACTGTATGAACATTGATGTATTCCAAATCATATTCAGTATTATTCACTGCTCCCTCATGCTTTGTAGTACTGCCAGAACAGAAAGAATTATATGTTTAAACTGAATTTAATAGGAAAAAAAAAAAAGGTAGACATAAAGCTTGCATGAAAATTAGATGTATTTGCTTTTCTTGCTCTACTTACTAGCTGTAATTATAATTTCACACTATGTACAGAAGCAATGACAATTGGATCATATTAGCTTGCATGTAGAACTATAAGAAATCAAATCCTATTAATTTCAGAGGATTCTTTAAGGGGAATCTTTAAGTGATGCAAATTAATGCAACATTTTTTGACAATACTAGCAAAAATAAATGGTATTAAGACCAAAATTTGTAAGCATAAGGAAAACAAGGGAAAAGAACTGGTAGCATAGCTTTCTTACAATTTAAAGGCGTCTTCAACCACTGTTGCCAACTGAAAATTTAGTTAAAAGTAGTATTAGTCCTCTACCACAAATTAGAGGATCAACACAATATAGCTCCACTGCAGAGCAGAAGGGAACAAGCTGGTAACCAGAACAGCACTCAAGCCACTTCACCAGAGGCTCCTGTATATCCTTGAACTATGCCTTCCTTCCACAATTGTTTGCATTTAATTTCTTCTAGAAATTTAGTTCTGCAAAAATAAACATAAGGAAAAAAATAATCAAACCAAACCAAAAAAAACAAACAGCACTATATTGACAGGGCTGAAGCAAAGCATGTTCTCATGACTGACTTATGATGTGTGCTCATTTTGGCTGGCATAGATTTTCTTCATAGTACCTAGTATGGGGATACATTTTATAGTTTCATGATGAAAACAGTTGTTTGTTAACGTTGATTTTTCAGTTATTGCTGAACACTGGTTGCACAGCATCAAAGTCTTATCTGCTTCTCGTGCTGCCCTGACAACAAGTCAGCTGAGATGACACAAGAAATTGGGTGTTGCATAGCTGGATCAGCTGATCCCAAATGAGCAAAGGGATATCCCGTGACATATGACATCATGCTCAGCACTAAAAGATGCAAGGAAGAAGGAGGAAGGGAGGATGTTCATTTGATGGTGTTTGTCTTCCCAAACAGCCGTTACATGTGGTAGAACCCTGCTTTCCTGGACATGGATTAACGCCTGCCTGCCTGCCCATGGGAAGTAATAAATCAATTCCTTATTTTTCTTGCTCATGTATTCTGTTTTTCCTTATTAAACTGTCTTTATCTCAGCCCACAAATTTTCTTACTTTTACCTTATGATTCTGTTCCTCACATCAATAGCTAGGGTTTAAAAGAAAAGCTTATTTTTTAGAGAAACACAACCCTCTGGGTAAAATTTAGAGTTAATAACAATATTTGGTAATTACTGAGAATATTTTCAATGATTACTTATCACCCTAGTTAGCACATATTATCAGTAGCTCTATATGGTTAGCTTTAATTTGCCTTTGAAAAATATTTTTTATTTTATGGGCAATCCAGACTTCTGTTTTCTTCACAGGCAAGGACAGGATAAAATTATTCCCTAATTTTTGTAATGCCTGCCTGGTTGAGCACTACTTTTCATACACAAAGTGCTATGATTAAATTTTCACACTTGATTTCTAAGCTGCCGTGGTGACAGATTTGTATCCAACAGCTGTCTTTAGCTCCACTGGCAGAGCATCTCACCTGGAGCACTTCCTAGGAACAATCTCCGTTACCAGAGAATCATTGCTGATTTCCCTAATTGCATAGGCAACCATGGCCACTTCTTTGGGACCTCCTGTTCAGAATTTGAGTGCATCAAACTAGAAAAGCTGTGCTGCAAAAGCAAAGCTGAAGCTCCAAATTGAGTGAATTTCTATAAACCAAAGGGTATTTCTATACCTCAGCAACATAAATAGGCCTTTCAGATAAACCTCTTCCTCATTTTTCTCATTATACCTGACTCATTTTTAAGAGGTGCCTCAAAATCTTTCAGGATTTTGTATTTGTTTCCTGTGTTCTGGGTTTTCCTATATTTGTTTTTGTTGTTGTTTAGTTTATTTTTGCAGATGAAAATTTATGATCTCCAATTTTGAGATTCAATTTGTCAAGTGATAAATAACTTCTTTTCTCTTGCTTTCAGCTTTTAAATAGCTGAATAAATAACTCAGCTACAAATTAAGCTCTCAGGAAACTTTCTAGGAAAAAAAATTCACCGTCATTCTCTTGTTCTCTTTAAAAATTCCTACTCAGTAACTTATTACTTTTTTTTAATTACTATCTCATCCAGAGAGACAGTTTTGTATTCTTTTGTTTAGTACATAACATTTAAGACAATAATACAGTAGAAACAATACAAGTGTTGAAATTTACGGTTAACTGCAGTTTCCTCAGATTTCTACATCCATGCAGGTGTTTGTAATGTCATCATATCCTTTTTGTGATGATGACTTACTTCACAACAGAATTGGTTTCTGACAGTTTCTCTTAAGGCATGGTTCCCAATACTTTAATCACTTTCACTGCTCTTCTCTGAAACCTCTTTAACTGTTTCAATACCCTTCCTGCAGTGTTACCATCTAATTTACATATAGAATTCCAAGAAATCAAACTATACTAGTATTACAACTTTTTTCTCTCCTAGTAAATATTTGCAATTGCAATTATATGCAATTATTGTGAAGTAAGTCATCATCATCATATCCTTTTTGTGATGATGACTTACTTCACAACAGAATTGGTTTCTGACAGTTTCTCTTAAGGCATGGTTCCCAATACTTTAATCACTTTCACTGCTCTTCTCTGAAACCTCTTTAACTGTTTCAATATCCTTCCTGCAGTGTTACCATCTAATTTACATATAGAATTCCAAGAAATCAAACTATACTAGTATTACAACTTTTTTCTCTCCTAGTAAATATTTGCAATTATATGTAAAAGGAAGAATAGGTATAGAAAAACAGGAAGAATATAAAATAATAGAATAGTAGAAGGAATATAAATTAATAGGAAGAATAGGTAGAAGGAACAAGTTATCTTTGCCTGCTGTGGCATTGCATTGAAACCAGATTATGTGTGACAACTTTTTCAAAATTTGCTTCTGAAGACGGAATGATCGATTGTGTTCATATGGCTTATACCCTCTATTCATAACTGCGTGTCGTGGTTTAAACCCAGTCAGGTAACTTGTTCACTCACTCCCCCCCTTCTTTCCCTCCTCCTACTCCTGGAGGGATGGAGAAGAGAATCGAAAACAATGCAACTCCCACGGGTTGAGGTAAAAACAGTTTAGTAACTAAGGTATAACACAAATCACTACTGCTACCACCAATAATAATAATAATAATTATGATAAAGGAAATAACAAGGGAAGAGAATACAACACCTCACCACCAACCGACTGATAACTCGCCCCCCCCCAGCCCAACCAAGCACCGACCGATACCTCCTCCAACCCTGCAGTCTCCCAGCCCTTCCGGCTAACTCCCGGCTAACGTCCTGGCATGACGTGCTGTGGTATGGAATACCTCTTTGGTCAGTTTGGGTCAGGTGTCCTGTCTCTGCTTCCTCCTGGCTTCCCCTCCTCCCTGGCAGAGCATGAGGCTCACAAAGTTCTTGGCCAAACCAAAACATCGCTATCAGCTCTGTTCCCGAGCCGAAAGTCAAAACACTTCACTGCACCAGCTACCAAGGAGGAGAAAAATGACTGCTACTGCTGAACCCAGGACACTGTGTGATATTACTTCCTTTGTCACAGTGGAATATATACTGTTTGCTGTCACATGTTACCTGATCACAGCTAATTCAGCAGCTTTTAAATTGAGATAAAGAACAAAAAAATGATGGGGGAGTGGGCAGGGACAGAAGGACATATGGTAATTTCAGTTCCAACTCTTCTCATTTTTTAGCAAGACCTCTAGCACTGAGATATAAGACATTTACAAAAGAAACCCCAAACAACCCCAACCAACTTTTGTTTTGCACATCTCACAGTTCTTTGATTAATTCACTTCTTGGCAATTCTGTATTAAATTAACATTTCTTTTTTCCTAGTTTACTAGTCCTGCTCCTAGAATATGAGTTCTTGTTTTTACAGAAAGGGAAGATAGCTGAATTGACCATTCTATTTTTTTTCTAGAAGTCAAATAGCTTAATGTTCCATAAAATTAAAAAAAAAATAAATAAAATTAAAAGCCAAGTTTCTCCTCCTTACTCCATAACTTGGCAACCAGTTCCACACGCCCTTGAATCCTGGGATTAGAATGCTTTCTGAACCCACTCAAGGGTTTTCTAGAGCTAGCTCCCCTTTCAATAGTTTATTTAAATACAACTGACTGAAATTTGTCAAAATCCTCTGTCTTTATCAGACCAGATGATGTTAAAGACTCCCTTTTTCATAATGGCTTTTCAGTCTTCGTTGAATTTACCAAATCAATATCCATTCCTGTCAACTGTACATCACTCAAAACTAATTTCACATTGAAATGAATTAAAGATTGCATTTCATGTTTGGAACATTGGTGCAATGACAGATTTGTTTAAGATGATTTCACAGTCATATTTTTTTAATTATTTTCTAATAACTATTGAATAATGATATTTGTGCATGTCTACCTTACGTAGCTAAAATGAACTTCCTTAAGGCCCTAAGCATCACTACTGAAACTCGGCTTCCAAATAACATATTCGGCAACCACACAATGCACTAAGGATTTCTCCAGAGATTCTTAGGACAGAAAATATTGTTATGATTTATAGACTCTTCCTGTCCATGTATACATTCAAATACTACATACTATATTAAACAAGTGAGTTGAAAATAAAAATAAACAGTCAGAAGGCTCTATGCCAGTTTCCCACAATGAGCAAGATCTTTTCAGCATATTAGCTTTTTCTGTAATTAAAACTACTTTCAGTTTGAAAACTGGAGGTCAAATTCATCTGACCAGATGTGAATTTCTACATGTCTACTGATACAAAGAAAATTCCAGGAACAAACTTGCCAACAAAGTTTTCAAGCTGACAAGAAGGTATTCTTTATTGCGGCGCCGGGAGACATGGGGTTTAGCTCCTCCTAACGTGTGTCTCCCCAGTGCCACACAAGCTGTCCTTTTATAGCCACTGGGCATACATACATATCCATGAGGCTGCGTATGGATTACATCATTTTCCAGAAAGTTCCCCGCATGCGTACAGAATTGTGGTGGTGGTCTCTGAGGGTCGTTTACTTCTTCCAACAATCTTCATCACGTCTGGCAGCCTTTGAAGCACGCACAGTAGATGCTCATACCAGTTTAATTGATTCGTTAGCACCAGAGACATAATAATCCTCCTATCCTCCTACTTATCAGTTAGTTTAACTGTAGCCCATCCTGGACACATGCGGTTCCCAGATACTCCTTATCCCCGTGTCCTGTTTTTCTTAAACTATGTCACAACTGTAACGATTTATCTTGTGCAAGAATTCTCAGTATGTTCTCTAGCTGTACTCTATTCTTTTTCTATGTATCATGCACCTCAGTAATTTTCCATTGCTACTGTTACAAAGCCATCAAACTTAACATTGCTTAAATCTAATTCTAAAGGTTTCTATATTCCATTTTGTGATTTTGTGCCCCCTTGTTTCAAATTGCCCCCTTTTTCTGTCCTTTTGCAAATTCTTTTGCAACATTTTATATATTACCATTACCATCAAAATTCTTTCTGAAATAATTTCCTATTTCTACTTGGTGCTTAATTTCATTCCTTTTCCAATCATAGACCATTTACAATACCAGAGGGAACATTGTATCATACCACAAGTAATCAATATTAAAATAATTAACATCAATATTTCTGCAACCAGTTGCCTCAACCAGGAGAGATTGGGTAACCATGAAGCTAACTTTTTCCATATTTCTTCAAACCCCCAGGAGGTGTCATCCATGGCCATTTCATGAAATATCTTAGTTTGTTTCCAAATTTCCTCCAGATCTGTTTCGATTCTGCCACTTTGGTCTATACAGGAACAATAGCTTTCACTGATTATGGAACAAACCCCTCCTTGTGATGCCAATAACTTGTCTAGAGCCATTTGGTTTTGTAATACCACTCTAGACAGGCTGGTTAAAATTGGGTACCACAGCATCTAAGATGCATGCCCCCTTCCAGCATTTTTTCCACATAACCAATTCCATCCTTTCCCTTTAAGAACTGGCCGTCACTGAACTACAATACCATCTATATTAATAGTATGATTGCAATTTGAATGGTGACCTACACCTGTGGCATTTAAGCAAGATTTCCTACCCTGGTTCCTGGTGCAATACATCTTTGTGCACAGGTGTAATATTTATTACCTGGATTAGGGTTAACTATTCCAAATTTTAACCTTTCCTTCGAATACAGATTGGTAGTGTTCACCCACAAATTTGTCCATGAGACAGTGTTAGGAATTGGAACTCCAATTAATGTGAGATCCAGGCTTTCTCCTGATTTAGGCAACTGTGCACACACCCAACAATCACTACTGTTAAAAACATTAGTAACATTCTGCACTAATTTCAGGTGTAAATTCTGGCCCCAAGTTTGTGTGCCAGTTATCATATGAGTCCAAATTACGACCGACGCAATTTCATGCGTAAGGGTCTTGAAGGTTTGATCCGCCATGCCTTCTCTGGCTCTGGTGCTTTCTTAATTCTTGAATAATATATCCAAGCAGGTTGTTCCTTTATCTTCACTGCTGTAAAGGTGGTCAGTAATATCTGGTACTGTCCGCTCCACTTCTCCTGTAGAGGATCTCCTGAAAAATTCCTAACATAAACCCAGTCTCCAGATCTGAAAGGGTGAATCAGATAATCCAAACCTCTTGCTCTTGTCCCTATTATTCTCTTATTTATCTCCTCCAATTGTTTTCCCAGATTGATCAGAAACTGTCAGAGATAGCTTTCTCGCAGTTCCTGAAGACTTTCTCCTTTAAACTGGGACAGATATGGTCTTCCATACAAAATTTCAAATGGGCTAACCTCTTGTTTTGACCAAGGTTTAGTTCCAATTCTTAATAGAGCCAGTGGTAACGCTTGGTACCAATATGAATTCATTTCCTGACATATTTTACTAATCTGTTGTTTAATCAGGTGGTTCATCTTTTCTAGTTGCCTACTGGCCTGAGGTCTGTATGGAACATGTAGTTGCCAATCAATTTCTAATTTTTTGCTAATCTCTTGTAACAATTTTGCACTAAAGTGCGAGCCTCGGTGAGAAGAAATTGCCTCTGGTACCCCCAAAATGAGGTATTATCTCTTTAAATAATGTTTTAATCACTTGTTTTGCATTATTTATCCTACAAGGGAATGCTTTTGGCCAGCCTGAAAAAGTATCCATTAACACCAACAAATACCGATAACGCCCTTTACTTGGTAATTCAGAAAAATCTATTTGCCGCTGCTGTTCCAGATAACTTCCTCTCCCAATTGTCCCAATTTGATTTCTGTTTTCAGTTTTAGGATTATTCTTAAGACATAACTGACACTGTTTTGTCGCTAATTGAAATGTGGTGTATAGATTCCTTCCTACAATTTGTTTGTCTAAATATTTATAAAAAGAGTTGCTACCCCAATGAGTTTTATTATATTCTTCCTTATCGTGGTTTAAACCCAGTCAGGCAATTCGTTCACTCACTTCCCCCCACTTCTTGCCCTCCCCCTGCTCCCGGAGGGACGGAAAGGAGAGTCAAAAAGAATGCAACTCCCACAGGTTGAGGTATGAACAGTTTAGTAACTAAGGTGTAACACAAATCACTACTGCTACCACCAATAATAATAATGATAAAGGAAATAACAAGGGCAGAGAATACAACACCTCACCACCAGCCAACTGATAACTCACCCCCAGGCCCGACCAAGCACCGACCCATACCTCCTCCAACCCTGCAGTCTCCCAGCCCTTCCGGCTAACTCCCAGCTAACGTCCTGGCATGACGTGCTGTGGTATGGAATACTTCTTTGGTCAGTTTGGGTCAGGTGTCCTGTCTCTGCTTCCTCCCGGCTTCCCCTCCTCCCTGGCAGAGCATGAGGCTCACAAAGTCCTTGGCCAAACCAAAACATCATTGTTATCAGCTCTGTTCCCAGGCCGAAAGTCAAAACACTGCACTGCACCAGCTACCAAGAAAGAGAAAAATGACTGCTACTGCTGAACCCAGGACATTCCTGAACTAACTTCCAGAGTTGGTTATAGGGGATTACAATTCGCCCATCAGGTATTTGAGCCCGATCCTCTTTATTTTCCTGTCCCTTTAGATCCTCAATCAATTTTCTATCCTCTTTTAAATACCTAGGTTTAGATTTTTCAATTGTTAGTTTGCCGTCAGGGTTTAAGGACATGATTTGAGATTGTTCAGGTGCTCATTTGGCTTCAAAATCAGCCAAATTATTTCCAGTTTCCGGATCAGAGTCACCTTGTTGATGCCCTTTACAGTAACATAATAGCTACTACTTCAGGTAGCTGAACAGCTTCCAGTAATCGTAGAATTTCTGTAGCATGTTTAATCTGTTTCCCTTGTGCGTTTAAAAGTCCTCATTCTTTCCAGATAGCACCATGTGCATGTACCACACCAAATGCATATTTAGAATCAGACCAAATATTTATCCTTTTATCTTTAGCCAATTCCAGCGTTCTCATTAATGCTATTATTTCTGCCTTCTGGGCAAAGGTGTTCACAGGTATAGGTTTAGCTTCTGTTACCTGTGAAGTGATGGTAATGGCATATCCCGCCTTTCGTTTACCATTTTTCATGAAGTTACTACCATCAGTAAACCAAGAATCAGCATCTTCCAGAGGTTTTTCTTTCAAATCTGGTCAGCTTGAATATACAGTCTCTATGGTGGTCAAGCAGTCGTGTGTTAGTGGTTCTGTCGATTGTTCCTGCAAAAAAGGATGCTGGATTCACAACGTTAGTGACCAGAATTCTATATCATCCTGTTCTACAAAGGTGGCCTGGTATTTTAAAAAATGTGAAGGAGATAACCAGTGGGCTCCTTTCTGTTCCAGGACTGCTGATACCACATGGGACACTAGCACAGTAATCTTTTGTCCCAAGGTGAATTCAATATTCATGACAACTGCTGCCACAGCCCTTAGGCATTCAGGGCATCCTTTGCTCGCTTCATCCAGCTGTTTTGACAAATACACCACTGCTCTTCTGTATGGTCCTAGTTTCTGAGCAAGGACCCCCAAGGCTATTCCTTGTTTTTCATAGGAATATAGCCAAAATGGTTTAGTCACATCCGGAAGTCCCAGAGATGGAGCTCTCATTAACTCTATCTTTAAATTTCTAAAAGCCTCCTCTGCTTTATCAGTCCAGTCCAAAGAGGGAGGATTTCCCTTCAACAGTTCATATAGTGATCTTACCAGAACACCATAATCATGGATCCAAAGTCTGCACCATCCTGTCATTCCCAGGAATGTCCGGAGCTCCTTGACAGTCATGGAGTCTGGCAAATGGCTTCTTTTCTTGCAGTTCCAAGTTCTTTCTGTCCTGCTGTTATTTCATATCCTAGGTAGAAAACTCGGGTTTGGATTAGTTGGGCCTTTTGTCTGGATACCTGATAACCATTCAGTCCCAGAAATTCAATAATCCCGCCATTCACTGGACATATTCTTCCTTTGTTTCTGTAGCATTTAACAGGTCATCCACATACTGTAACAGAGTACCCATCTGAGCAGGTGGCTTTCATAATTCTAATTCTCGTGCTAATTGATTTCCAAAAGTCGCTGGACTGTTTTTAAACCCCTGTGGTAATACTGTCCAAGTTAATTGAGTTTTTCTTCCTGCGTCAGGATTTTCTCCTTCTAAAGCAAATAATTTTGGCTTTCTTTGGTCAATGGTAAGCAAAAGAAAGTGTCCTTTAAATCCAGGATGGCAAACCATTTCTGATCATTATTCAATTTAGTCAATAAATCATACAAATTAGCTACTACTGGACAAATATCCTCTGCAATTTTGTTGATTACCCTGAGATCGTGAACCAATCTGCAATTTTTCCCGTCATATTTCTTTACTGTCCAGATACGAGTATTATATTCCAATTCACATTCAATTAATAATCTATATTTTAAAAATTATCAATGATTTTTTTGATTCTCTTTGATCTTCTGATTTTAAGGGATACTGTTTTATTCTAATTGGGCAGGCCCCCCTTTTTATTTCTACTTTAATAGGCAAAGTATTTTTTGCCTTACCTGGAACTTCAGATGCCCATACTCCTACATATACCTGATTAAGGATTTCTTCTATTTCAGGGAGGTCCTTCTTTTAGCTTTTCTGTTGAATTAAAGATAAAACTGCAATTAATTAATTGTTTTTAACTCTGAATTCCATTTTGCCTTCTTTAAATGTTGCTTCTCGCCCCAATGAAAATTTTAGAGAATTTGGCATGCATAAAAAATTATGCATTCTTATTTGTTTTCCCAATTTGTTCTTTAAAGGTTTCAGAAAGAATGCCTTTTTTTTTTTTTTCCCCCCGCTTTTTCTTGGTGGCCAGTAGCTCCCACATCGGTAATGAATTCCTTTCTCTCTGAGTTAACACCAAATAAGTTGCTCCTGTATCCACTGAAATTCCTCTTTATTTCCTCTGGTCTGTAGTTTTAATTTAATCAGTGGATCTGCTAGGGTAGATTCCCCAGGTCCCTGTCAGTCTAGTTCCAATTCAGTCACCAGAGCCACCCCATGGCACGGTCCCCCCCAGGGCAGTCTCACTTCCAACGTCCAAACTCCCCATAGCACGCACACCGATTCGGTTCCACAGAAGAGCCCACCCCCCACCTCAGCCTGACATCCCTCCTCCCCTGAACAAAACACAGGAGCTGCTAGAGCTCCCCCCCTTTCCCCCTTGGTTTTCCCTTTTTTTTTTCACAGCTGCTCACCCTGCTCTGCAGGGGCTGCAGATGCCTGCCTGTGCAGCAGCACTTCTGGTTTAACCCCTTCGTAACTCTGCATGTGAATGTGCCGCTTGTTGCCAGTGACAGCAACCTCTTCCTCCTTATCAATATCAGATAGGACAGATGAAGAGGGTGATCCTCTCGGAGGTACCTGTGATACATGATTTTCCACCCTATCTTCCTGATTACTGTTTTTTAACTTTAAACATCTTTCCCCAATATCACAGGCTGAACATCTCCAGCTTAACTTTCAGTTTTTCCCTGTCCTTTTCCAAAGCCAAAATTAAGGAATCTGGCGGAGCTATATTAATTTTGCATTTAGTCTGTCACTCCGCAAGAAAGATTAAGCTGCTTTCATAGCCACAGGAGAGAAAAGTTTCAAACCATGATTAATGCTACCCTAGAGTAAATATTTGAAACCTTACACATAAATACCTTAAAAATGCCTTCTTTTACTCCACTGGCATGGAAGAAATCTATATTGTAAGCATTAGAAATTATGTTAAGTGAAGATCCCGACACTCACATACATAGAAGGGTATTCCTTTAATTTTTTTTAACAATATTTCAGGGGTTGTTAGACTTACTTTTGGAAGCAAGAGATCCTGTTCAAGACTTTGTCTTTGAATATTCACCTTACACAATTAATTCAGAATCCCAGGGACTGCAGATGTCTTTCAGAAGGGAAGATAAATGAAACTATATTGTTTGACTAAGTCAAATATAAATTTAAAGAAGATGGAAGCATTTAGCAAAGTGACACTCCTTAAAAAAAAAATGACTTTCATCTAAGACCTCCAAGCATCACATCTTAATCACCAAAGCATCACATGAAACAGCAATTAAAAGAGATCAGCTTGACCCTAACTGGGACTCAAAAATAACGATCAGTCATACCCCAGCACTCCTGACTTGCACAGTCTTATTAGACAATAAACTCAACAATCAAGTTCATCTTTGGTCCTTTCTTCATATCAATATGAAAGCAACCCTATGATTTTGAGCTGGACAGCTGACAACAGTGCAGAAATCATTTTGCCTGAAAGAAAAGCTATTGGCACATCACACGACAGATTTCAAAGGTCCTGGGTAGCACACATTTCTGAGGTGTAAAAATGCCCTTTGTTCTAAGAAGGCCAGTGACACTTTTTCATGTCTGAGAAACTGCTGAATTTGAATACCTATCTGGGAGTCAGCATGAGATGACAAATTAAGGGAATGAAATGTGTGGTTTACCAAACAGAATAATGTTCATGTTTAGTTGCTCAAAAACTACAACTATAAAAAAAAAATTATTTAAAGTTTATCATTGCAGCTCCAAGCTACAGATTTTATACAAAGGGCAATTTTCAAGACAATCCTTATTTATTATTTTTGTTTTTGATTATGCAGTTTTCTGCACTTCCAATTTAACATACCAGTATTCATTTATCACCGTAGGGCATCATGGACAGCTGCAAACTAAAGATCCAACTGGATGTTGGCAGACTTGCACAGAAATATAACATTGCCCTGGGTTACAACTATACTCTAATTTTGGCTGGTGAGTAAACACGCTTGGATTTGGTTGTTTGTTCTCTGATAATTATTGGCTGATCCTTAAAATAATACTGATGTGAATCCTTTATATGTTATATGTCTTTTTCTACACTTATATTTTACCTCTCATCCCACATCAGTTATTTTTGTCTAGCTATGAAACTATTATGTGTACTTTCCTTTTTATGTTTATTGAGGGCCAATCTTCCAAATCTATTTTTTTTTCCAGAAAGAAAGTTCCCAGGTCTCAGTGTCTGTCATGTTGCCTAATATTTTGCACAAGGTATAAGCCAGAGAAATTCAGAAGTCTTTCTGCTTTGCCACACTAGTCATTTATGAACTGTGCTTCTAGTCATTTGCTTGTGTGAGAGATCTACAGACAACGAGCAGCAAAAGGACTAAAAAAGAGATCCAGTGCAGAACAGGCGCAGCAGCAAATCCTCTAGAAAGATTAATGATTTCACAGTTTTAAATTTTATATATTATTGATCCAAGACAAACATATTTTTATCATAAATTATACAGGTAAAATGACTGCACATGAATAATAGTAAATATAATGATTCTGTTCAATACAGCTGAATTTTGTCATCTTGCTCATAAGAACTTTGATACATGAATAGACATTCTGACACACATGTACTGTACATCTGACAAAACTGATTCAAAAATTAAACCAAAGCTTAAGTAGATTCAGTTCATCAGATAAGTCAGTAGTTCTATAGCTGTTAAGAGTATTTTGAATTTTTATTTATTGTTTTAATAAAAGCTGCTAAAACACTTTTTTTTTAGTTTGGGGAAAAGAAGTTTATAAAAAGGATACATCTTAAAATCATCAAAGATTCAATCAAAACAGGATTTTGGCACTTTGAAAGTATTGGTATTGTGGAATTTATTTTTATTTAAAATACAACAGTTTAAAAGGTGGTATAATACCCCTATTTGTGAAAAAAAAAAAAATCAGAGTTTGTTTAGGTAAACAGAAAAGTCCTAGTTTCTGTAGGCTACTCCACAGTCTTCCTCTCTGCAGATCATTTGATGAATTTTAAAATTATTTCATTTTCAGCTATTTTTTCTTCACTATCGATCCATATTTTTTAGTTGTAATACGTCATCATACTGCCTCTGTTAAAACAATAATTTAATCCTTGAAAAAAGAATATTTTGGGTTTTTTTTTCTATTCCAGATTAAAAGAATGTTCTGAAGAAATGAAACTGATGTGTGTCATCTTTTAAAAGACAGAAAGAATACATTTACATTCCTGTGTACTGAAGTTTGAATTAAAATTAAAATGTATACTTATCTACATGCATTTTTCTTGCAACGATGTTCTGTTCACTTATAAAATGTATGCTAGTCTCTGTTGTAAGATGCAGCATAAACATTTTCCAGACTAATTTCGATTTATTCATGGAAGCATATGACATTTGTTTGATGTCTGAGAGCAGATTATGGCCTGTGAGACACCAGAACAGTGACAAACATATGATCCATCCTACCTTATGTGATATTTTAGGCAAATGGCCCTTCTAGACTAATAGAGAAATATTAAGCTTGAACAATTCATACAGGAAATACAGTGAGCCTAAAAATTCAGAAAGTTTATTTTTTAACTTAGTGATCTTCAAATCTTAGTATTTCCTCAAATACTTTGTACTTCCTCAAATAGATCCCCATTTCAACAATTTGAATTGAAAAATTTCCTCCTAAATATAAGCCAAAATGTTACAGTGGTCTGTTACTGTTGGGATGTCCCACTTCAGCCATGGCACATCTGGTTCCCCTACAGAAAACATTTGTAAGCGGAGCTCACGTTCTGGTGTCTCTTTTCAAGCCTTATAGTTTCTTTTTTTGCCATCCTCACAGAAGCATGTAATATTTACATGATTAGGATAGGTCCCCCATCAATGCCTTTCCCTTCCCACCCCCGACCCATTATTTATTTTTTTTCCGATATCCTTGCAAAATAGAACAGTGTTATTTCTATAACACTTTTCTATTTTATAAAGGGTAGGCGGATTTGGCAAGTTAAGAAATATTATCCATTTCTAGTGGTCCATGTGGGTGTTAATGGTATACACAGCAGTAGCCCGGAGAACATTAAGAAGGACTACAGAGACCTGGGAGAGGTGGTTAGGGAATCTGGAGCTCAGATAGTCTTTTCATCAATTCTCCAGAATAAAGGGGAGGCAGACTTGGAAGGTTAATAAATAGTTAGAAGGGTGGTGCCATAGTCAGGGGGTTGGGTATTTAGAACATGGGACTCGATATGGGAGTCCAGGTCTACTGGAAGCTGGTGGAGCTGCTTTGGTAGGAGGCTTGTCATGCTGGTCAAGAAAGCTTTAACTTAGATGTGTTTTGGGAGGGAGACATCATTCCATCCCAACACTCTCAGTCACTTGCCAGCACCTATAATAAATGTTCGGAGCAATGTAGACATATTTCAGCCACTCCAGCCAATGAATTGGCTTCATTTTGAGCTCGGCTTAGATGTCTCTATACAAATGCCCATAGTATGGTGAACAAACAAGACGAACTAGAGATGTGTGCACCTTTATGGGGATATGATATAATAGGCATCACAAAAACATGGTAGGATGGCTCCTATGACTGAAGAGTTGGAATGGAAGGTTACAGGCTCTTTTGAAAAGACAGGCCAGGCAGACAGGGAGAGGGAGTTGCCCTTTATGTTAGGGATAGGCCGGATAGTATGGAACATTGAGGATAGGTGATCAGCTAACAGAGAGTTTGTGGGTCAGGGTTAAAGAGAGAACAGCTATGGGGGACATTACAGTGGGGATCTGTTGCAGACTGCCTGATCAAGAGGACTCTCTAGATGAAGCACTCCATAGACAGATAGGAACAGCTTCATGCTTGCAGGCCTTTGTTCTCATGGGGGACTTCAACCACCCTGATATTGTTGGAGGGACAGTACGTCCCAGCAAAAGCAACCCAGGAGGTTCCTCGATTGTGTGGAAGACAATTTCCTTCTGCAAGTAATAGAGGAGCCAACAAGGAGAGATGCCATGCCTGACCTCGTGTTCACCAACAGGGAAGGGCTTGTTGGTAATGTGATGCACCAGAGCAGCCTTGGTTGTAGCGATCATGAGACAGTCAAATTCAAGATCCTCAGGACAGTGAGAAGAGCGTGCAGCAAGCTCACTGCCCTGGACTTCAAGAGAGCAGACTTTGACCTCTTCAGGAACCGGCTTAGTTACATTCCATAGGATATAGCCCTAGAGGGCAGGAGGGCCCACGACTGTTGGTTGATATTCAAGGATCACTGACTACAAGTTAAAGAGTGTTGCATCCAAGCTAGAAGGAAGTGCAGCAGGAGGGCCAGGAGACCTCCTTAGACGGACAAGGAGCTGCTGAGGAAAATTGGAGGGTAAAAAAAGGCTTATAAAAGGTGGAAGCAAGGACAGGCAGTCTGTGAAGGATACAGGGATGTTGTCCTGGAAGCTAGGAACCAGGTTAGGAAAGCTAAGGCCCAATTAAAATTAGAAGTGTCTAGGGATGTGAAAGATAACAGGAAGGGAAACTATAGATACATTGCAAATAAAAGACAGACTAGGGACAACATAAGACCCCTCCAGAAGCTATTAGGAGAACTGGCCACCTGGGTTTGGAGAAGGCTAAGGTTCTGAATGACTTCTTTGCCTCGGTCTTCACTGGAAAAGGCTCTGACCACACCGCCCAAGTCTTGGAAGGCAGACAAGGGGACTATGAGAATGAAGACCTTAGGCCCACTGTAGGAGAGGAACTGGTTTGAGACTATCTTAAAAATCTGAATGTGCACAAGTCTGTAGGTCCTGATGAGATCCATCCGTGGGTCCTGAAGGAGCTGGCAAATGAAGTTGCGAAGCCACTGGCCATCATATTTGAGAAATGTAGTCACGTGAAGTTCCCAGTGACTGGAAAAAGGGAAATATAACCCCGATTTTCAAGAAGGGGAAAATGGATGACCCGGGAAACTACAAACCACTCAGTCTCACCTCTGTGCCTGGCAAAATCTTGGAGCAGGCTCTCCTGGAAGGCATGCTAAGGCACATGAAAATCAACAAGGTGCTTGGTGACAGCCAGCATGGCTTCACTAAGGGGAAATCCTGCCTGACCAATTTGGTGGCCTTCTATGATGGGGCTACGGAACTGATGGACAGGGGTAGAGCAGTTGACGTCATCTACCTGGACTTGTGCAAAGCGTTTGACACATTTCCACATGACATCCTTGTCCTAAATTGAAGAGAGATCAGTTTTATAGGTGGACCACTTGGTGGATAAAGAACTGGCTGGCTGTCCACACGCAAAGAGTTGTGGTCAATGGCTAAATGTCTAGCTGGAGACAAGTAACAGGTGGTTTCCTTCAGTGATCAGTGCTGGGACCGGTCTTGTCCAACATCTTCGTCGGTGACATGGACAGTGGGATTGAGTGCGCCCTCAGCATGTTTGCAGATGACAATAAGCTGTGTGGTTCAGTTGATATGCTGGAGGGAAGGAATGCCACCCAGAGGGACCTTGACACGCTTGTGAAGTGGGCAGATGCCAGCCTTAAGAAATTTAACCATGCCAAGTGTAAGGCCCCCACAGCTGGGTCAGAGCATCCCCAGGCACAGCAACAGTCTGGGCAAAGAAGAGATTCAGAGCAGCCCTGTGGAGAAGGACTTAAGGGTGTTGGTCGATGAGAAACTGAACAAGATCCAGCTTCAGTGTGTGCTCGCAGCCCAGAAAGCCAACTGTATCCTGGGCTGCATCAAAGGGATCGTGACCAGCAGGTCAAAGGAAGTGATCCTGCCCCTCTACTCTGCTCTCGTGAGACCACACTTGGAGTATTGTGTACAGTTCTGGTGTCCACAACATAAAAAGGACATGGAGCTGTTGGACAGAGAAGGGCCACGAGGATGTTTAGGGGACTGGAGCACCTCCCATATGAAGAAAGGCTGAGAAAGTTAGGTCTTTCCAGCCTGGAGAAGAGAAGGCTGCATAGAGACCTCATAGCAGCCTTCCAGTACCTGAAGAGGACCTATAAGGATGCTGGGGATGGACTCTTCATTAGGGACTGTATTGACAGGACAAGGGGTAACGGGTTAAAACTTCAACAGGGGAAGTTTAGATTGGATATAAGGAAGAAATTATTTCCTGTGAGGGTGGTGAGCCACTGGAATGGGTTGACCAAGGAAGTTGTGAATGCTCCATCTCTGGAAGTGTTCAAGACCAGGTTGAACAGATACTTGGGTGACATGGTTTAGTGTGAGGTGTCCCTGCCCACGGCAGAGGGGTTGTAACTAGATGATGTTCAGGTCGTTTCCAACCCTAGCTATTCTATGATTCTAAGATTCTGTGATTTTCAGTGAAGCACACTGAATGCATATCTGATATATGTATCTAATTCAACGCTGTGAAACACACACTTCTTCTGCTGTTTGTTCCATTTACTACCCTAGGAGCCAACTACCTAATTACACTAAACATGCACCCCTTTAGGGGAAGTTTTATTAGCAGCATTAAGCAAACAAAAGCAATTTATATTTTTCTGATATGTACACTTACACTTAAGTCTAATGGGAGGGGAAATATTATTTTAAAATTTGCCCTTTGAAACATTCTATTGAAAATCCAAGTTATGAATTTCTATACCCCTATGGACACTGTATGAATAAATTCCCCACATGACATTTTATAACTAATTTTCATCTCCTTGAATTAAACATAAACAATCTGACAACTTGTTTATGCAAATGTGTTCTGAACTTCTTTGAAGCGGCCATTTTTAAAGACAGATACTATCTCTGCTTGGGGCTAAGTACTGCAAAGGCACATATTTGTTTCAATATTTAAAAAAAAGCTAGAAGTTATTTTTTATATGGCTTGCTCCTTTAAATACATTTATTCTGACAGGAATTGCTGAAAAGCTAGTAATAAAGTGCTGGAATTACACATTTGAGTTTAGGATCAAAATTCAGCAGAAAATTCAGAAGTGAGACAGGGCTTGTATCTTTGAATTAAAGTAGGAGGCATGTATTATTTAAACAGCCATACATTCAAACACAGCTTGTCCAAGCCAACAGCTGTTCTCTTGAGAAGGAGGTGGCATGGAAACAGTAGCTGAGATCATCTGAACAAAACCCATTTTTTTATGGGAGAAAAATAACTGAAAACAGAAAACTAAAAAAAAAAAAAAAAGTTTTAACAGGGGGGTATTAGAATGGTTTTTAGCATGAAAATATTTTCAAGGTATCTGGAAAACCATCTGGGTTTAGATACTGCATTTGTAGAATAGCTGGAAAAACAATTACAAGCTTCTGAACATACAAGGCCTTTTTCTTATTTCACAGCTTCAGGAAATACGCGTTTACTCTGAGGGTGACTGGGCACTGGCAGAAGTTGCTTGGATATTTTCTGGAGTTTCCACACTTGGAGCTATTTAGAAGGTGTCTGAACATGCTCCTGAGCAAGTGATTCTAGGTCACTCTGTTTAGTCAAGAGGGTTAGAAGATATGACCTCCAGAGGCACCCTTCAACCTCAATTATTCTCTGATTTTGTGATTTAATATTGATTTTGCTTATCTGTCGTTGATGCTCATTAATACACCAAAAAACTTATTCCATTACCTGTACTTTTGATATCTGATGTGTCAAAAAAATCATAATTTATTTATTTATTCCTCTGCAACAATAAATTGTTGTGAAAATTATATGGTATCTAACTTAAGAATTCAGCAGAACCATATTTTATATGTCTTCAAGTAAACATAGGTAAGTTCAAAGAGACCAGCTACAGCACATAAGCTTGTAAGGAACTAGATGAAGGTACAGAGAGATGGGTTTTATCCGCATCTTTTCTAAAGATTACCTGCAGGATTTTGTAAAATTTGGGTGAGTTACCTATGTCTTATGAATGAGGAGTTATTTATATTTGGCTTCTTTTTCAGATACTTACCATTTCAGTTCCAATATTTTTTGGAACAAGAATTAACTCTTAGTATGTATTTGATAATATTTAATACAATGATTTTTACTGTCATACTGGAAATGTTGAAGACTTAATGGAGATCTGAAGGAGTTTGGAGGGGGGGTGTTAGCTTTTAAGATTTGGACTTCTTAAAGCTTATTACTGTAGAAAATATGCCTAAATTAAGTTTCTGTGGAATTTCTCAGATAAAATTATCATTGGATAATAGATGGATTTGAGTTCAGGATTACTAAAGACTTTTCTTTTGGTCTCATAACTGGCTTTTTATAATTTAACTCTCAGTATCTCAACTGTTGAAAGTGTGGTCAGCAGTGTGTGATGAAATAGTCATCATCATCAAGGAATGACATCTATGTTATATATTTGCATTTGCTGATAACTAGAACAACATTTGAACAATTAGGAAATTACCCAAGCACCAAGCACAAAAGCTGGGCTAAGTGAAAAAAGTATTTTTTTTTTACTTTCTACCTTTAGAGTAGAATAGTTACACAGTACTTCTGCTTGCACACTGAATTCCCCAGTGAAGGGGTTTTTCTTTGGTTGTTTGGAGTTAGAATCATAGAATGGTTAGTGTTGGAAAGGACCTCAAGATCATCTAGTTCCAACCCCACTGCCATGGGCAGGGACACCTCACACTGAACCATATCACCCAAGGCTACGGCCACCCTGGTCTTGAACACTGCCAGGGATGGAGCATTCACAACCTCCCTGGGCAACCTATTCCAGTGCCTCACCACCCTAACAGGAAAGAATTTCCTCCTTATATCCCATCTAAACTTCCTCTGTTGAAGTTTTAACCCGTTACCCCTTGTCCTGCCACTACAGTCCCTAATGAAGAGTCCCTCCCTGGCATTCCTATAGGCCCCCTTCAGATACTGGAAGGCTGCTATGAAGTCTCCACACAGTCTTCTCTTCTCCAGGCTGAACAGCCCCAACTTTCTCAGCCTTTCTTCATACAGGAGGTGCTCCAGTCTCCTGATCATCCTCGTGGCCTTTCTCTGGACTTGTTCCAACAGTTCCATGTCCTTTTTATGTTGAGGACCCCAGAACTGTACACAATACTCCAGGTGAGGTCTCACAAGAGCAGAGTAGAGTGGCAGGATCACCTCCTTCAACCCGCAGGTCGCACTCCTTTTGATGCAGCCCAGGATACAGTCGGCTTTCTGGGCTGCGAGTGTACACTGCCGGCTCATGTTCATTTCCTCATCGACCAAATTGTTTGATTTAGGATTTTCTGGGATTTTATTTTCAGTTAAGGACAACTTTTCAGCTACTAAAAAAAAAAAAAAAAAACAAACAACCCCAAAATTTCATCCTGAAAAGAAAATAAAATTTAAAATCTAAAGAAATAAGATGGAGAAGAAAGGCGATCATCTTTTCAGTTGAACTGAGCCATGCAAAATTAACTGTCAGACAAGTTTTTTTTTACAATATATATCATCACCACAATTTGCTTACTCTCTAATACCTAAAGACCTTTCAAATTGCAAACAAACTTGATTAGCTTCCTGCCACATTGCCAATACAGTTCTTTAGCAGCAAGACTGATCAGATCACTGAGAACATCTGGAATCTCTATTCCCCTCATTCCATGAAACTTGTTTGGGAAGAATCTTTCTATACACAGCTTTGACAATCTATGTAACTAAAGCCATTTCCAGCTTTCCAAATTATCACTGAAATATTCCACTACTTCCGTTTTCAGTCAGCTCAGGGAAGTAGGATAGTTCCTTTGTCTCATTTTTCCTTTATATGTTTTGACTGCACTGCCAGATATTTCTGCACACAATGGTGCCTGCTGAGCAATTCAAATATTCAGCACAGTATCTTTAAAATGACAAGGGATGAAGAAGGCAGGAAATCTCTCTTGAAAGGTTTGTTGGTTTGTTGTTTTTTTTTTTTTGGCCTCAAACTAATCTAAAAGACATGTACCTCAAACTGAAGCTACTAGGTATTCTCAGGCTTTAAATGAACAAATAAAATAAAATGGTGTGGTGTCTCAAACAGACTCCAGTTCTGGTGAAATCTGAAGACCTTTATTATGCATCTCGCATCCCTCTTATAGTCTACTAAGCCCTAAGAAGCAATTTTCCACTTGTCTTACTTCCTTGACATCCTGATTCAGCAAAACCACTAAGGTTTACAAATATTTACATTGTGTGGTCTGTTTTTGAGTTGCACATTCTGCTTTATCTTGCAAACAGCCTGCTTTGTTTTGCTAACCGATCTCGACCCTTCATTGTTCTCTTTACATTTCCCAAGGCTTAAGCCTGACCAGGGCAATAACACCTGTATCCATTTTGCTAACTATTTCTGTCCCGTTACCCACAAAATGGTACATTTCCCAGACAGAAAGGACATGCACATGCTTGTATTTGGCGCGCATGTTGTCCATCTCTGTGCGGTCACAGCATGTGTTTGACGTAGCTGCAGTCATGATGATACATATTCCCTAATTCTGAACATAGACACTGGATAGGGTGGAACTAACAAGCTTAAATGAAGACTAGTGTCTTTTTTGACAGGTATATTTCTATTTATCACCTGATTATGGGATAAGAAGTGATAGTGTTCTGTGGTTACACATACCAGAAAAGTAATCAATAAAGGTGTTTTCTGCCTTTTATATCTGGGAGAATAATCTGTGGTGTAAGTTCAAGTTCTCATTTTAGTTTATTTTAAATATAATTTTTAATATTTTATATTACATATAGAAAATTTCAAGAAGCTGGTGAAACCATAAGATGTTATGTTAGCAAATTCATAGCCTTCTCATATATGCTATAAATTTAAAATGAGTGGGTTTTACTACTCATGAGCATAAGTTAAACCTATTTTACATTCAGAAATGAAAACAGATCTCTATAATAAGAGACAGTGACAGTTATATTAAAATCTATTTTATACAGACAGAGAAATACAGTGAGTTATATTAAACAGTGACAAGACAAATCCTCACTCTAAAAATCTGTATTATTTTTGTCAGGTCTTAGAGATGACAGGATGCAATACTGCAATTTGATTATTTCTTTTTCTAGTCTATTTCAGATTCATAACCACTCTTAAAAAGATTGGTCCAAAATCTTCATAATCAGTAGCTGAAGTACAAACAAGTGAACAAACGTCATAAAGCTTTTGAACTCTCTCACACTCCCCTTGGTGATGCAAAAGGATGCATCACTATCATTTAGATTCATATGATGATATCATATGTCATCTTGTTATTGAGAAGGCAATCCTATGACACAGTAAATGGCCAACCTACTTACCAGCTAACTGCATATTAGGGCTTCTAGTCTTCCATTTTACTTGTGGTGTCATAGAGCTCAGCATATGCAAAGATATGTACAGAAGACATGTGAACTAACAAACAAACTTTGGAGCAGAACAACACTTGTCTTCTCCAACCAATAAATTTAATGAAGTCAGTAAGAAACCAGAGACATCAAAGAAATATGCCCATTTTCAGTACAATGCCACCACAAAAAAAAAAAAAAAAAAAAAGTAATTTCTTAGACACAGTATTTCTCTGCCAACACAAATAGTTTTAAAGTGCCTGGTCAGGTTTAAAATGATAGGAAGTTGACCTATCAATAGGATTTATATATTGGTGCGTGCTAGTTCTTAATTTTTTGAAGGTGGGCTGTAGGTATGCTGGGGATGGACTACTCATTAGGGACTGTAGTGATAAGACCAGGGGTAACAGGTTCAAACTTAAACAGGGGAAGTTTAGATTGGATATAAGGAAGAAATTCTTTACTGTTAGGGTGGTGAGGCACTGGAATGGGTTGCCCAGGGAAGTTGTGAATGCTCCATCCCTGGCAGTATTCAAGGCCAGGTTGGACAGAGCCTTGGGTGAGATGGTTGGAAGGGGGGTTGTAACTAGATGATCTTAAGGTCCTTTCCAACCGTAACTATTCCATGATTCTATGATTTTTTTTTTAGGGTGGGCAGTTATAGTGAACACTGTTAGTCTTATATACTCTCTTCGCATTTCTTCAAGCAAAACATTGAACTACCTCTTCAAAAACTGTATTCCAGCAGTGTTCCAAACACCTAGCTTCTAGAAGAAGAAAAATTAAATCAGAGGCTCTGGCACAAGCATGACTGCATCCTGAGAAGCTTAATACAGGAGCTGGCAGTAAAACATTTTCCTCTGAAGGAACATAAGACTTGTATCCTTACAGAATCTATCAATCTGCAAGTCTACCAATCTACCAATGCCTCATTCTAGGCACATATTTACAACTATGAGCCATGCTGGGATGCTGTTACAAAGACTACCCCATGCTTTCCCCCTCCAGTTTTTTTTGTTTTTTTTTCTTGTGGTGTTGATTTCTAACAGTCAGAGATATAATAGTTTCACCATAATAAAATGTTCTGTTGTTTGGGTTTTTTTACTAGTGTTAAGTCTCTGAAATGTAGGGTAGCCATGTATTGATGGATCATTTATTCCAGTCCTATATATCAGTTGTACAAACAGAAAAAAGTCCCAAGGAACTGCAAAAACAGTTTCAGTCCTACATTCTTTAAGTCTACACTGCATTTATTTATTATGCATCTCACACCATTTAAGTGATTTAATGGAGACTAAGCTTTCTGAAAGGATCTTTCTTGATGGATTACTGGTAGCATCTGCAAGAGGAAGCAGCTTTCTCAGAAGTTAATATCTTTCAACCTAGGATATATTTTAAAAATGAAATAAGGGAATGAACATACACTTCAGGCTGGATGCTACCAGCTTTTGATAATTTTGATAGGAAAAAACAGTTAATCAGGTGTTCTCCTGAAGCTTGCTTTCCAGCTGCCTGCAAACTTTCTCCTGCATATAAAGAATATCACATGCTTTTTTAGATATTAAATATTAATTTTATATCCATGTTATTCACGAATAGCAGTCAATAAAACAAACCTCTGACCAGTCAACCTGGTAATCTGTAAAACTACTGTATCTATCTCCTCAGTAATTTATTCTGGCCATTATTTACAGAAATAAATAGCCTTCCAATGCCTCTTCTGTCAGCAGCACAGGAAGCACTTCTTACTTCACAGTTCTTTTTTAAGTTAGGGTAGTTCTGCTAATTGTTTTCAATAGGCATCAAGAAAAAGTACAATATAGCAATGACTTTAAGCTCTGGAAAGGTACAAAATTATAATTCTCAGAAAAAGTATTTCTCTTTTCCATATTTTTCATGCAATCATTTGTTTTTATCAACAATAACAGTTGAAACAAGCAAAACTTCAAACTGAACATCCTAAAACCAGGTAAAAAAACAGTCTTTGATAAACTTGAATTAGGAAGATCAGAATACTCTCAAGATTCAATCAATTTGAATTGTTCAAAGCTTGAAAAAGAAGCTTCTGATTTTCCTACCAAAATTGGTAAAATTTGGAAGTCATTCTCTGTTCAAAACTAAAATCTGAATAATGCTCATTACTCTGTTTGCACTTGGAAGGGCACTAGGAGAGTCACCCAGACTATATTTGAAATTTTATGTGCTATTTTGCTATTACTGGATGAGCAGACAGGGATAAACTTTTGAATTACCTTAGCATACAGAGAGCAGACAGTGTCATAAATTACCCATGTTGTATTTAAAATCAAGCTTTACAAGCAGTATCCCTCTAGGTGTTGGACAAAATGTCTCTGAAACAGGAAAATTGAAAATGAGAAGCAGAATGTGGTGCAAGTATTAGTGTTGCAAGCTCTAGAAGTTTGTTTAATAGGAAATAAGTGCAATGTTTTATTGTATTTTATTATTGATTTCATAACCTTTCAGGGAAATAAAAGACAGAGGCAAACAGTTACATAAATAGAAATGAACCAAAAAGCAGAAAGAAATTGATTGCAAAACTAGATTTTTGTGTCTTCTTTCAGAGAAGAATGGATAAATTAAAAAAAAAATGGATTTTTTTTTTTAAATTCAAAATACCAAGTTTAAAGCATGATAACTGAATTGTCCTGATATTTTTTATATGGGTAATAAGTACAGATTGCTCTATGGGACATATTATTAGACTGCTAACTTTAAGAGAGGTAATGAACTGTTTTATCTCAATACTATTAAATTAATACTCCTCAGTACTATAATTAACAATTATGACAAAAGAACATAATTAAACTGCTCATTCAAAAAAAAAAAAAAGAAAAAGAATCCTATTAGCAAGAGAAAATTAATTAATAGGTTAAATGTCTTTAATCAATTTCAGTTTTAGAAGTCTATATCATTTATTAATATGTTTCAACTCAGTAAGTTGATAAGGCTCTCCATATCTGTAAAAGAACATTTTATTCTGCTTTAATAAAATTTATTTTCTTTTTATTACTTTACACAATTCTATTTTCCTTCACTGTGATGGGTAGCATGTTAAAATTATTGGGGGGGGGGTTACAAACTTTGTAAGTGCTTTTATTTCAAGCTCTCTGTTTATATTTTAGAATAGAATCATAGAATAGTTAGTTTGGAAAGGACCTTAAGATCATCTAGTTACAACACCCCTTCCATGGGCAGAGACACCTCGCAATAAACCATATCACCCAAGGCCTTGTCCAACCTGATCTTGAACACTGCCAGGGATGGAGCATTCACAACCACCCCGAGCAACCCATTCCAGTGGCTCACCACCCTCACAGGAAATAATTTCTTCCTTATATCCCATCTAAACTTCCCCTGTTTAAATTTTAACCCATTACCACTTGTCCTGCCACTACAGTCCTTAATGAATAGTCTATTCACAGCATCCCTATAGCCCCCCTTCAGATACCAAAAGGCTGCTATGAAGTCTCCACACAGCCTTCTCTTCTCCAGGCAGAACAGCCCCAGCTTTCTCAACCTATCTTCATATGGGAGGTGCTCCAGTCCCCTGATCATCTTCGTTGCCCTCCTCTGGACTTGTCCCAACAATTCCATGTTCTTTTTTTGTTGAAGACACGAGAACTGTACACAATACTCCAGTTGAGGTCTCATGACAGCAGAGTAGAAGGGCAGGATCACCTCCTTTGACCTGCTGGTCAAGTTCCTTTTGATGCAGCCCAGGGTACAGTTGGCTTTCTGGGCTGTGAGCACACACTGAAGCCAGATCATGGTAAGCTTCTCATTGACATCCATAAATCCATGGGTCCAGATGGGATGCACCCGCGGGTGCTGAGGGAACTGGCGGAAGTCATTGCTAGACCACTCGCCATCATCTTTACCAAGTCTTGGGAAACGGGAGAGGTGCCTGAGGACTGGAGGAAAGCAAATGTCACTCCAGTCTTCAAAAAGGGCAAGAAGGAGGACCCGGGTAACTATAGACCGGTCAGTCTCACCTCCATCCCTGGGAAAGTGATAGAACACCTTGTCCTTGGTGCCATCTTAAGGCATATCAAGGATAAGAGGGTTATGAGGGGCAGTCAACATGGCTTCACCAGGGGGAAATCATGTTTGACCAATCTCTTAGCCTTTTATGAGGAAATAACACGGTGGATGGATGATGGCAGAGCGGTGGATGTGGTCTACCTTGACTTCAGCAAAGCATTTGACACAGTCTCCCACAGCATCCTCATGGCTAAATTGAGGAAGTGTGGACTGGATGATCAGGTAGTGAGGTGGACTGCAAACTGGCTGAAGGAGAGAAGCCAGAGAGTTGTAGTCTATGGGGCGGAGTCTAGTTGGAGGCCTGTAACTAGTGGAGTGCCTCAAGGGTCAGTACTGGGACCGGTCTTATTTAATATATTCATCAACGATTTAGAGGAGGGAATTGAGTGTACTATCAGCAAGTTTGCTGATGACACTAAGCTGGGAGGAGTGGCTGACACGCCAGAAGGCTGTGCTGCCATCCAGCGAGACCTGGACAGGCTGGAGAGTTGGGCAGGGAATAACTTGATGAAATATAACAAGGGGAAGTGTAGAGTCCTGCATCTGGGCAGGAACAACCCCAGGTTCTAGTATAGGTTGGGGAACGACCTACTAGAGAGCAGTGTAGGGGAGAGGGACCTGGGGGTCCTAGTGGACGACAAGATGACCATGAGCCAACACTGTGCCCTTGTGGCCAAGAAGGCCAATGGCATCCTGGGGTGTATTAGAAGGGGGGTGGTTAGTAGGTCGAGAGAGGTCCTCCTTCCCCTCTCCTCTGCCCTGGTGAGACCCCATCTGGAATATTGTGTCCAGTTCTGGGCCCCTCAGTTCAAGAAGGACAGGGAGCTGCTGGAGAGAGTCCAGTGCAGGGCAACCAAGATGATTAAGGGAGTGGAGCATCTCCCTTATGAGGAAAGACTGAGGGAGCTGGGTCTCTATAGTTTGGAGAAGAGGAGACTGAGGGGTGACCTTATTAGTGTCTATAAATATATAAAGGGGGAATGTCACGAGGATGGAGCCAGGCTCTACTCAGTGGCAAACAATGATAGGACAAGGGGTAATGGGTGCAAACTGGAACACAAGAGGTTCCACTTAAACTTGAGAAGGAACTTCTTCTCAGTGAGCGTGACGGAACACTGGAACAGGCTGCCCAGGGAGGTTGTGGAGTCTCCTTCCCTGGAGACATTCAAAGCCCGCCTGGACACATTCCTGTGTAACGTTATCTAGGTGTTCCTGCTCCGGCAGGGGGATTGGGCTAGATGATCTTTTGAGGTCCCTTCCAATCTCTAGCATACTGTGATACTGTGATACTGTGATACTGTGACCAACACTCCCAAGTCCTTCTCTGCAGGGCTGCTCTGAATCTCTTCTCTGCTCAACCTGTAGCTGTGCCTGGGATTGCTCTGACCCAGGTGTAGGACATTGCACTTCTCAGGATTAAACTTCATGAGGTTGGCATCAGCCCACCTCACAAGCGTGTCAAGGTCCCTCTGGATGGCATTCCTTCCCTCCAGTGTATCAACCGAACCACGCAGCTTGGTGTCATCTGCAAACTTGCTGACACTCAATCCCACTGTCCATGTCACCGACAAAGATGTTGAACAAGACCGGTCCGAACACTGATCCCTGAGGGACACCACTCGTTACTGGTCTCCAGCCAGACATTGAGCCATTGACCACAACTCTTTGTGTGTGGACAGCCAGCCAGGTCTTTATTCACTGGGTGGTCCACCTATAAAACTGATCTCTCTTCAATTTAGAGACAAGGATGTCATGTGGAAATGTGTCAAACGCTTTGCACAAGTCCAGGTAGACGACGTCAACTGCTCTACCCCTGTCCATCAGTTCTGTAGCCCCATCATAGAAGGCCATATAATTGGTCAGGCAGGATTTCCCCTTACTGAAGCCATGCTGGCTGTCACCAACCTCCTTGCTGTTTTTCAAGTGCCTTAGCATGCCTTCCAGGAGAGCCTGCTCCAAGATTTTGCCAGGCACAGAGGTGAGACTGAGTGGCTTGTAGTTTCCCGGGTCATCCATTTTCCCCTTCTTGTAAATGGGGATTTTTTCTATTTCATTTTAGGAAAGTATGTTGGTTTGTTTCCTCAGGCACATAGCAGCAATCCTGGAAAGAAAAAAACATCAAAGAGAAAATCTTATATACAAAATGAGATGAAATTAGGTAGGTATGACAAGGAAAACTGGTTTGAACTCTGTCTTTAAAAATGTCAAACCACTGTGCTGCTCCATGAAAGTATTAAAGTTTGAACTCAAACATTCTTATAGTTTGCTGTCTAATCACAGTCTAACATCTGGGCAGATATAATCTATCACTTTCTCTTGAAAATATTTTTATTCATATATATACTAGAAATTACTTGACATATTGTAGGGAGGAGACAATAACTCCCTTCTCCTTATGTACCATCCACTCTGCATTTTCACAAGAGTAAGACTTGTAGTCCTCTCTGTACTCTGTACAGAGGAGCTTCTGTACTTCAGCGTTGAGCTGAGCTCCACTCCGTAGAAAGGGCAAGCTATGGTCATTCTTTTTTTAATGTGCATAAAGAACTCTACACTGTTGCAAGATAATGGAATATGGATTTTTTTTTTTTTTAATTTACCAAGATAACTGTTCACTGAACAAAAAGCTGAGTAAAACTTTACAGATTATAACTTATAGAAAAAATTCTTTTATCGTTCAGTATTTTCCTTACTGCTTCTATATTCAGAACAGTGTATATTTATAGGAAATAATAATGTCTTTCACTGATAACATTAAGTCACTGAAAAAGGAGCAACAAATACAAGTTCATTGTCAATTTCATTTTTAAGTATCACATCTATTTAAAAATAGGTATGAATAACATTATTCCAGGTATCTATTTATTTTATAAAGAAGAGATCTGGATGGGGACACAAAGTAATAAATGCAGCAGAAGCAATGAATTGAAGCAGAAGCAATGAAAGCTGTTCCTTGAGGTTTAAACCATTATACATTGAGGAGTATGCAATTTGGAGATGGAATAGTGCATGCTTATTGTGAAACTTTCCTGTAGTATAGGAAGCCTATATTTAGTCAATCCAGTTAAAATGTAAGGAAGAAGTTTTCATTCTTCTTGTGACACAGATATAATGGTGTTCCAAGGGGAAAGGGGGGGGGGAAGCTTTGAAAGCTAACAAATAGTCATTTGTCTTGACAAATAGACATCATTATGGTTCAAGAGCTTAGTAACATTGGCATAAATGGGAGAATACAGACCAGCGCCCAGGCAGCCCTGGGTGGGAAAGAATAGGAGCCCCTCCACATGACTGGATTTCTGTATCTAGCTTTATTACTGGGTAGCTTGATGCCTGCCCAGGCAGCACTTGGCAGGTCATTTCACCTCCCCGTTTTCTCTTTCTCATCTGTAAAGTAGGGAAGTTGAAGTAATGAGATCCTGGTATAGAGAAGTAGCTTTGTGTCTGAACAGGAAAGTTAACTTCTTAAAAACATTAAGAAATTAATTAAAAATTACTTAAATATGACTTGTGTATGAGGAGAGATTGACTTAAGGGAAGTATGGGACTGAGTTAGAGACCCTTTCTAAACTGGAAAAAATTCTGGAACTGGAATAAAGACGACCATACTTACCAAAAATAATGAAACATGCTTTGGGAAGCAGTTAACATTAGTTCTGCCACTACTAAAAGTGAGTTTTGGAAAAAGGTCTGGGAGCTAAGGTCCTGTCTTTCATATATGCTTTGATCCAAATCCCTTTGAAGGTTTGAAATAATGAATTAAAGAGCACCTTTCAAAACCAAACAAGTCAAATGGGGAAGTGTTAATACAGATATTTCTTTATATCTATTTTTCTTTCAAATAACGTCAGTAGTACCAGGAGCTCTTCTGATTAATAAAGTCCAGAGGTTTGAACTACCTGCTCCTATCAATACACATTCTTCAGCAAAGGCAGGTAATGTTTTCCTTAATTATAAAAATAACAGGAGGGAAAAAAAGAATCTTAAACTTTTTTTTCTGAGTTGTTTTTTTTTTTTCTATTTTCAACAATTGTCAAAGTTTTCCTAAGTTTCCACTAGCAATTTATTTTTTTGTTCTTTGTAATCACCATTATGCAACTTTTGATAGTTTGGTCTGCATAAATTAATGAAAAGCAATATGATGAAATACATACTGTCAATTCCAAGTCACTTGCTAAGTGGCTCACCATGAATTAGTCAATTAGAATAGACAGGTTTCCAATACACTGAATCAAAGCCAGACTTCCATACACATTTTATATATTTAATTTACTGAGGTAATTTACAGGTATAAGTGGAATAAATATTAAGGACTTTCTGTCTTTCAGAATTCCAAGTAAATTTTACCTGCACAAATAGCAACACTTCTATAGAGGAAAATGAGAATTTCCACCCTGTTTTGAAAGTGAACATAGCTTTCTCCACTAATCTTTGTTAGTTCTTTTGCATCAGATGTACATAAAATGCCTAGGACATTGCATGCAGAGGAAGAATGCACATGTCCAAAAGGTAGAGAAGTTACTTTAAACACAAATTTCAAAAAATAAAAAATGTCTGAATAATAAATTGTTTTTATGGACTCAGCCTTGCACTCACTTGAAATTCTAAAAGAGTTGAGTGTAATAAATCAATACGTCATCAGTGTGAACAAGATTTTCACACTGAAAGTGAATTATTTGTCAGTAAGTTTTTGGTATAAGGTTCTTTTCAGACTGAATGCATATTTCTCAGGAACAGGGAGATTGTTTTGTTTTGGGTAGGGCTTTTTTTGGGGGGGGGTATTTTGATTTGGCTTGGTTTTTTGTGGCTTTTCTGGGGGGGGGGTATTTTTTTTTATTTTTTAGCAAACCTGTTAGTGGGAATTACATGTTAGGCAGCTTGTGTCTTACAACTTCTCAACAGCCAATGAGATACGGGTTGACCTTTTCCTCCTATTACTTTTAGGAGTTCTGACTGGATGTTTTAATGACTGGAAAGGTTTTTTAATAACTTGATTTAGAACTTATAGACTCTTAAATATTGGAAAGAAAGCTTTAGCATCCTTTCTTGAGGTGAAAGAGGCTTACCATTTATTGTGTTGCATGTTTTCAGTCTGCCCAGATATACAACAGCAAAGAAGTCCTTGATGCACCAAATCACGAGCTGTGAGGTAGTGTCGTGGTTTAAACCCAGTCAGGTAACTCGTTCGCTCACTTCCCCCCCTTTCTTGCCCTCCCCCTGCTCCGGAGGGACGGAGAGGAGAATCGAAAAGAATGCAACTCCCACGGGTTGAGATAAGAACAGTTTAGTAACTACGGTATAACACAAATCACTACTGCTACTACCAGTAATAATGACGATAAAGGAAATAACAAGGGAAGAGAATACATCATCTCAGCACCAGCCGACCGATAACTCGCCCCCCAAGCCCGACCAAGCTCCGACCGATACCTCCTCCAACCCTGCAGTCTCCCAGCCCTTCTGGCTAACTCCCAGTTACATCCTGGGCATGACGTGCTGTGGTATGGAATACCTCTTTGGTCAGTTTGGGTCAGGTGTCCTGTCTCTGCTTCCTCCTGGCTCCCCCTCCTCCCTGGCAGAGCATGAGGCTCACAAAGTCCTTGGCCAAACCAAAACATCCTTGTTATCAGCTCTGTTCCCGAGCTGAAAGTCAAAACACTGCACTGCACCAGCTACCAAGAAGGGGAAAAATGACTGCTACTGCTGAACCCGGGACAGGTAGTAAGAGTAAAAAGTGTCCTTTCAATGATTTATTTTAAAACTCATAAAAGATTAGCAACACAAATGTGTTGCAAAAAAAAATATATATAATATACTTAAATACCACAAAATCTAATGTCTAGTGAAAACTGAGCTTCTGTAAAATTTGGGAATACTGGGTTGTTAATCTGGAATCCACAGAGACATACACATAAAATAATATGTGGAGGTTTTACAGGAAAAAGAGCATAGCAAAAATACTTTATAGGTTCTAAAAAGAAAAAAATATTGTGCTAAATTTTCAAGTATTTTTAAAGAATTAAAAACTATTTATGTAAATAGATTTTGAGATTAAAAAAATGTTAATTTAAAAAGATATTTTCAAAAATATCAAATATTATTTCTGTTTAAAATAATTAAAAATAATTTTTTTTCAAGAATACCGCATTCAAACACAGCCATATTTTTAATATAGCTATGACAATATTGAGTAGAAACCATTTAAATCAGAATTTACTAAATGCTGTTACATAACCATCAGAGGTACTTTCTATTCTAAACTCTTAAAGGACATTGAAGCAATACAAGGCTGTGGGTAAGCAACTTTTTCATAGCTATACCTGTATAAACCCAGTGCCTAGAGTACTTCTAAATTATCCATCTGTATAACCTTAGTAATGTAATGACACAAGGAAATTTATAAATCTGACCTCTGCAAGTTTGATACCACTTTTTGTGTACGTTTGTAATATATGAGGTCTCAGCAGGGCTGTTGGTAGTGCTTTGTTAGTTCATTTACAGGTTTTCCATCTTGACAACATTTTCATTGCTTTCAGCTCCTGAAGGGCCATGTCATGAGATTATTGAGGACCTGTTGCAGAAAATTGCCTTAAAGCTCTTTAATAAATACTGGGGAACTGGAATTTGCTGTTGTTATGGTATATAGAGAAAGTTTTAACTGACAGTACAAAGTGAAACTGTCATGGTTCTTACAATTAGAGCTCTAGTTCTTTAATGTAAGTTTAGGATTACAACTTTGGTATTAAAATTAGTGGATCAGTCATTTGGAAGTGTCAGTAATATTTTTGTTAAAGTGCCCAAAGGCCTCGTTTGACAGAAATGGAGGTTATGCAGCCACAAAACCAGATTATTGTGTTTACCAGCTCTCTGCTTTAAGAATCAGGGGAGAAAAAAGAACGGAACAGAAACTATTATATTTTGCAATAACCAAAAATTTCATGGTGTGCTACCTTCATGATGTAGACTAAGCCTAAAGCAAGGAATAGAGGATCTTATTTTTCAGCACCGAATTTACTTTCAATGATACTAGGACTTGTCAGGTATATTCCCTAGAGTTGTAACTTTTATTATATTTTATCTTTCCAACATTTTAATTTGAGACAGACAGAATCAGTAAAGTGGCTATTCAGTAACTCAAATGTCTAATCCATGAAGAATTTGAAGAAATACCTTAGAAATACATTTGGGATTGATAAATCTAAACCAGTGTATATGCTTTCTCATCCCTGTGTGAAATGCTCTCATCCAATATGCTTTCTCATCCCTGTGTGAAATGCTCCCATCCACAAATCTTTCTTTTTATTTGTTTTATTTCCCATTTGTATGGCAAGGTTAAGAAAAACTTTGTTATTACTTAAAAAAGGCATAAAACTTGTAAAATTAGTATTAGCTGTCCTTGAAGAAGTGATGAACCAGTAGAAACCAGAAATCATCGAAATTGCCTAGAAAGAGACTACCAGAGGCCTCACCCGGGTAAGTTTCAGAGGCCATAGACGTGGCTAGGAAGTGAGTGCTTGTGCCTCCGAGTGCTGGCTTAGGTAACATATCACACTCTAATCATATACAAATACACTTTGGATGGTGATGTTGCTGATGTTAGCAACAGCTACCTCTTTTTAGTGGTCTTGATACACTCCAAAGATTTACAATAGCCATCATAACTGGTTTTCTGTGCTAGGTAGTGTCCTGGGTTCAGCAGTAGCAGTCATGTTTCTCCTTCGTGGTAGCTGGTGCAGTGCTGTGTTTTGACTTCCAGCCTGGGAACAGTGTTGGTGATACCAATGTTTTCGGTTGTTGCTAAGTGATGTTTACCCTGACCAAGGACTTTGTGAGTCCATGCTCTGCCAGGGAGGAGGGGAAGCTGTGAGGAAGCAGAGATGGGGTGCCTGACCCGGGCTAGCCAGGGAGGTATTCCATACCACAGCACGTCATGGCCGGGGTGAGGGGTAACTGGGAGTTACCCGGAAGGACACAGGCTTCCGGGTGGAACTCGTTTTCTTGGCCGGTGGTATCCTATTCTCTTCCCTTGTTATTTTCCCTTATCATTGTTGTAGTTGATAGTAGCGGTGGTGATTTGTGTTGTACATTGGATGCTGGACTGTTCTTGTCTCAACCCGTAGGAGTTGCACTCTTTCGATCCTCCTCCCCGTTCCTCCGGGAGCGGGGAAGGGGAGAGCCCCGGTGGGGGGGGGGCGGACACAGACCTCGATTGTTGTCAGCTCGGCACCACTCACTGGGAGTGAGTGAACAAGTTACCTCACTGGGTTTAAACCACGACAAATATTTAAGCACATTTAAAAAAAAATCCAAGAAAGCCTACAGAATACATGTTTTTATACTGTCTTTTGTTGCCTGTTTTCATTTCATGCATATATATAATTTTGATATTGTCCTTTTTTTTTTCTTAAGGCACAATATATAGATTTATCTGTAAAGGAGACAGTACTCAATGAGACCAGAGATTTTATTACAGAATAATTTTGCGTATTGCAGAGTTACTGTCCAGCATTCATGGATACCTTATTGTTATATAACAGTAACACTCAGAGCTTAAAATGAGTCTTTTTGTGGTTTTGTGGGGTTTTCTGAAGTCTGGACCAGAACATCTTTTGAGGTCCCATCCAACCTGGGTTGCTCTATAATTCTATGATTATATGATTTTTTACAAAGTTGTAAAATTTGTTATAGCAGAAAAGTAATAAAACTAATGAAAAGACACATGCCAAATCACAAAATTAGAATCATAAAGGTTGAACAGAGAATTGGGCTGCATTTGGGGATCACTTAAATGATGAAGTATGTGATCTGGCAGAAAGTCTTGAGGATTATGGAAAAGATGCACTCAGCTGAAAAGGTGACTGAGCCATCTTGAATAAAATCTTCTCCAGCCCAGAAAGAACAGTAACATCAGCTGCAGAGACAGCGGGTGGCAGGCCTTCCTAACCGGAAAAAAAAAAAACAAACTTGCTTAAGTGGTTTAATAAATTATTAGTAAGCCTGTTGTAGTTTCTAGCCTGGAAGTGCAAACACAGCAACAAGTTACTTTTACGGTCTAGCTTTTACTTGGTTTTACCTGAATTAAAATCCAAATTTGTTCACAGCTTTGAGTCTTTCAGCCATTTTTTCATGGAAATTGGAAGAAAGAAGTAAGGACAAGGCAGTCCTGTTTCAATGGGCTTCAGAGGCTCTACTTATTCTATTTGACAGATTCCACCACTTCCAAAGTTGTTCTTTGGTTTATATGTAAGGAGCATTCCCCACAACATTGCAAAATGTCAAAACCAGAAAATGAGTGAACAAGAATAAGTTTCTTCTATACCACTCAAGCTTTTAAACAATATATCTTTCACTGTACCTCTAGACTACTTTAGAATAGTAACTGAAAAACTAGAAAGAAGCACTTGCAAGTTCAATCTAACACGATTAATTTCTGACTCAAGTCTGAGGCGTTCCAATATTAAGCAGCAGTATGAGTTGTAAGTAAGTTCATCTAGAAATATTTGCCTGTTTTCAACAATTAAATTTCACCTTCTTTGCTAACAGACTGCATGGTGCTCATAGCAGATCTAAAAAAAAAAAAAAACCAAAACACACTTTATTTTACCTTACCACAGACCTTTTCCAGAAAAAAAAAAAAAAAAAGTACTCAAATCTAATATAATTAATATAACAGTTTCAGAGGCTTAGTCACAAAACTGGACTAAGCAGTTTGCTGATGATCTATCCAGTTATAAAATGTTGGTGCACATAGTAGCTTTACTTATTGCACATGAATACATGCGATTTCACACACTAGTGTCTTATCTTGGGGTTGCTGTTAACAGATGCTTGGCTTTTTCTGTGACAAATATATGTATAAAATTAGCTGGGCACAAAGAGGATGATTCATGCTAAAAATATCCACTCCTGATTGTTATTGTCTATGAGAACTGCAAAAGAGTAAGAATTCCTTAAGAGAGAAATCCAATGGAAGTCTAGTTCAAAAAAAGCCTCACAAAACCTCTTTTTCCTTAGCTTCCAAAATGCATCATCATTGTTAATTATCCACATCAACCTGTTCATATACAAGAAACTGTCATTAAGATATCCCCTACAAATGGTATGAGTTATGGAAAGGGATTTATAAAAGCATTTTCTGTAGAGGAAACTCTATGAACAGCCGCAGGAAAACTATGATGAAAATCAATGAAGCTTTCCTAGTCCGAAAGGTGTCAGCTCAGTAGACACTGAAGCTATTTCTGAAATACAAGTAAATAATAAAGATGACCCAGAGGTATATTTTTTACTCCAGTCTGTCACTATTTGGGTAAGGAATTGAAAATCTATGAGAGGAATGCAGATAGAAACTAAAATCATATTTGGATTTAACAGCAACAAAAGTCATTGTTGACTGAAACTAGGTAAGAAGGATGTTAAAGGAGTTAAATGGAAATAATAACCAAGAATAGTTGGAGATTATTATAAAATAATAACCTGCAGAATCTTTATGTTAGATTTTATTTAACAGGTTATTACCAGAGTGAAATTGTAGATTACTACAGAGATCTTTATCATTTCTGACTAAAGCAAATTTGAAAGCCTACCACAGAGATGTCACAGGGTATTGAGTTTCTAGTGAAGTTCACCAGGATAAAAATGAAAAGATCACAGAGAAAAATTTCCAGAAATACTCATAATAGCTTGTTTCTTTTCCTAAAGAAAAGAATTATGAAATAAATAACATTCCATTAAGCCTAGATACAAGTTAGACCTTTTGTAGAACTGGCTGAAAGCAACTGGTTGTATTGCTATTCATGAAACTGATCACAAATTTACAAAGGAATACACTGACCACTTAAACATAACAGAATTACTAGCCAAGTTTGAAAACATCAGACTCTTCTCTGGTACAAGAAGATAACAGCTTCTGGCACATCTGCTTGCTCCTTTCCGTATCTCTAACCTTCACTCTGCCTTCTATACTGTCTTTTCTCCTCTTTCCATAACCTGCATTCTGTTCTCATTACCTTGCCTTGGTACCATTTGCTCTCTCTTATGTATACTGAGTATTCTTTTCTTACCAAAAAAGTAATATATTCAAAAATGTCACTTCCATTTAATCTCTGGGAAGGATAGTCACAATAAACACTTTATGGTTAAAGAAAAGCACAACATCCTGTGAGAATTTTTATGTTTTATGTTTTCCTAATAGTTAGGTTCTGAGCACCATCAGTACAAAGAAATGAGCCATTTTTCAATCTGTTGTTCTCAATCACTGTGTCATGAATAAACTGACCAGTTACTAGCCAGCTGCAAATTAGGAAAGACGTGAGAGACAATGGACAGATTTGACAGCACAGTGAGAAAGACAGTACTCCAGGCATGATTCCCATTTCTTTGAAGTTCTAAGGAAAAGGTCAAGTTCTAAGAAAGCTAAGGGAGATAACTCAGGAACGGTACCTTATGTAGAACTAAAATTTATCTCAGACTAACTATCTCTTTTAATTATCCTGGTATCTTGCCAGAAGTCTGCATATTACAACACATGCCTACAAAATATGGGATTTCTTAAAATAAGTAACAGTAGCATCCAACAAAGATGTAGGAAAACTAATATTTTTAACAAAACTTTTAAGTGATTGGGTTTTTCTGTTGGCTTGATTGGATCAGGTATTCTTTTTGGTTTTTTGCTGCTACAGTTGTCGCTAAAGCACAGACACAGGAGCTACAGGAGCATTTCTAGTTAGAGACATACAGAATCATAGAATGGTTTGGGTTGGAAGGGACCTTAAAGGTCATCAAGTTCCAACACCCTGCCATGGGTAGGGCTATCCTCCACTAGATCAGCTTGCTCAAAACACTGTCCAGCCTGGCCTTGGATGCTTCCAGGAATAAGGCATGTCCATTCAAACTTGAAAACATATTGCCCATTGTCCTGGGTTCAGCAGTAGCAGTCATTTTCCTCCTTCTTAGTAGCTGGTGCAGTGCTGTGGTTTTGACTTTCAGCCTGGGAACAATGCTGATAACACCAATGTTTTTAGCTGTTGCTAAGTAATGTTTACTCTGACCAAGGACTTTCTGCATCTCATGCTCTGCAGGGAGGAGGGGAAGCCGGGGGGAAGCAGAGACAGGACACCTGACCCAGACTAGTCAAAGGGGTATGCCATACCACAGCACATCATGCCCAGGTTATATAAACTGAGGGCAGTTACCCAGAAGGGCGAGATTGCTGCTCGGGTGAGGCTGGGTATCGGTTGGCAGTTGGTGAGCAGTTGTGTTCTCTTCCCTTGTTATTTCCCTTATCACTATTATTATTGGTGGTAGCAGCAGTGATTTGTGTTATACCTTAGTTACTGGGCTGTTCTTATCTCAACCCGTGGGAGTTACATTCTTACAATTCTCCTTCCCATCCCTCAGGGAGCGGGGTGGGGGGAGGAATAATGGGGAGAGTGAGCAAGTGGCTGGGTGGTTCTGGGTTGCTGGCTGGGCTTAAACAACAGTTCTTTGTGGCGACAAAGATGGGACATGACAGGAAAGGTTGAGATAATGACAGATCTGACTAGAGTGCGTCTAATCGTATTCATGATAACCATTCATTGTTTCGGATTAATAGACACTCATCACAGTGCTGATTTATTGGCTCTCAAAGTTGTTACTCTTGATCTCAGAGTTTCAGCATATTGTACCTTACTTACAGCCAGTATTTGCTGGTTTAGTGTTTATCGGCTCTGGGGGGCCTGGGCAACTGACAGGCCCAGGGGTGTAAACACAGCCCTACCATCTGCCATGGTCTGATTCAGGCTGCACTGGAACAGGGGCAAGTTCCAAAACACCTGCAATACATAACATTATTGTGTGGGGTGATACAGCGGAAGCAGTCTTTGAGAAAGGGAGGAAAATAACCGAAATCCTGCTGAAAGCCGGTTTTGCCATAAAATGGAGTAGGGTCAAAGGATCTGCACAGGAGAGTCAGTCTTTGGAAATAAAATGACAAGATGGACATCACCAGATCCCCACAGATGTGATCAGCAAGATAATAGCAATGTCTCCACCAACTAATAAGAAAGAAACACAAGCGTTCTTAGGGGTTCTGAAGAATGCACATCTCAAACTACAGTTCGATTGTAAGCCCTCTCTATCATGTGACCTGGAAGAAGAATAATTTCAAATGAAGCCCTGAGCAACAACAAGCCTTTGAACAAATTAAACAAGAGACAGTTCATGCAGTGGCCCTTGTACCAGTCTGGACCAAGCCAGATGTTAAAAATGTGCTCTACACCACAACTGGGGAGAATGGTCCTACCTGGAGCCTCTGGCAGAAAGCTCCAGGGGAGACTCAAAGTAGACCCCTCGGCTTTTGGAGACGGGGATACAAGGGATCTGAGGCCAGCTGTACCCCAACTGAGAAAGAGATACTGGCAGCCTATGAAGGGGTTGGAGCTGCTTTGGAAGTGACTGGCACGGAAGCACAGCTCCACCTGGCACCCCGGTTGCCCGTGCTGGGCTGGATGTTCAAAGGCAGGGTCTCCTCTACACATCATGCAACTGATGCTACATGAAGTAAATGGGCTGCACTAATTACACAACGAACTCGAATAGGAAATCTCAGTCATCCAGGCATTCTAGAAGTCATCATGGACTGGCCAGAGGGCAAAGATTTTGGAATGTCACCAGAGGAGGAAGTGATGCGTGCTCAAGAGGCCCCACCATATAATAAACTGTCAGAAAGTGAAAAGCAATATGCCTTATTTACTGATGAGTCCTGCTGTATTGTGGGAAAGCATCGGAGATGGAAGTCAGCTGTATGGAGTCCTGGACAACAAGTCGCAGATACTGCTGACAGAGAGGGTGAATCGAGTCAGTTTGCCAAGGTGAAAGCCATCCAGCTGGCCCTGGACATTGCTGAACGAGAAAAGTGGCCAGTACTTTATAGCTATACTGACTCATGGATGGTGGCAAATGCCCTGTGGGGGTGGTTGAAGCAATGGAAGCAGAGCAGCTGGCAACGCAGAGGTAAGCCCATCTGGGCTGCTGCACTGTGGCAAGATATCGCTGCCCGGGTACAGAACCTGGTGGTGAAGGTACGTCATGTAGATGCCCATGTACCCAAGAGTAGGGCCACTGAGGAACACCAGAACAACCAACAAGTGGATAAAGCAGCTAAGATTGAAGTGGCTCAGATGGACTTAGATTGGCAACATAAAGGTGAATTATTTTTGGCCAGGTGGGCCCATGGCACTTCAGGCCATCAAGGCAGAGATGCAGCATACAGATGGGCTCATGATCGAGGGGTGGGCTTAACAATGGACACTATTGCCCAGGTTATTCATGAGTGTGAAACATTTTGCTGCAATTAAACAAGCTAAATGGTTAAAGCCTCTTTGGTATGGAGGACGATGGCTGAAGCACAAATATGGGAGGCCTGACAGATTGATTATACCACACTCCCACCAACACGCCGAGGCAAGCGCCATGTGCTTACCATGGTGGAATCAACCATCGGATGGCTGGAAACATGCACTGTGCCCCACACCACTGCCAGGAACACTATCCTGGGCCTTGAGAAACAAATCTTGTGGTGACACGGCACACCAGGGAGAACTGAGTTAGACAATGGGACTCATTTCTGGAACAACCTTATAGATATTTGGGTGAAAGAGTAGGGCACTGAATGGGTATATCACATCCCCTACCATGCACCAGCCCCTGGGAAAATCAAATGGTACAATGGGCTGTTAAAAACTACACTGAGAGCAATGGGTGGTGGGACTTTCAAACATTGGAATACACCCTTACCAAAGGCCACTGGCTGGTCAACACCAGAGGATCTGCCAACAGGGCTGGCCCAGCCCAGTCAGAACTTTTACATATTGTAGAGGGGGACAAAGTTCCCATGGTGCATATGAAGAATTTGCTGGGGAAGACAGTCTGGGTTATTCCTGCTCCAGGTAAAGGCAAACCCACTCGTGGGATTGCTTTTACTCAGGCACCCTGATATACTTGGTGGGTAATGCGGGAAGATGGGGAAGTCTGATGTATACTTCAAGGGGATTTGATTTTAGGGGCAAACAGCCAATGAACTCAATTGTATGCTATTGCCTGCTATGTAGCCCTTTTATAGAGCACCAACTAGATGTCTTCAGGTCACCAGCAACTGGCCCGAACTTCCCTCCAATCATCATCCCAACAAAGAATGAACTTTAACAAAACCAGACGAGCTCAGCAGTGACCAGATGAGTTCTGCGGTGTCATCAGCAGGCAACAGTCCCACACTGCACACCATCTGTCTTGCTCTGAAAAACTCATACAAGAGATGGAGCCCGACATCATGGCCCGGATAAACTCAGCAGCTTCATAGGGTGCATGGACTAACACATGATACCTCCCTCTTTGTGTGTGTGTGTGTGTGTGTGTGTGTGTATATATATATATACATATATACATATACAGATGAGACAAAAGTGATGGTATATTGAAAAATATGGGATCTGATCATGATGTGAATGGCAATAAGGGGTAGATACCGTCCTAGGTTCAGCAGTAGCAGTAATTTTTCTCCTTCTTAGTAGCTGGTGCAGTGCTGCTTTTTTGACTTTCAGCCTAGGAACAATGCTGATAACACCGATGTTTTTAGTTATTGCTAAGTAATGATTACTCCAATGAAGGACTTTCTCAGTCTCATGGTCTGCCAGGGAGAAGGGGAAGCTGGGACGAAGAAGAGACAGGACACCTGACCCAAACTAGTCAAAGGGGTATGCCATACCACAGCACATCATGCCCAGTATATAAACTGGGGGCAGTTACCCAGAAGGTCAAGATTGCTGCTCGGGTGAGGCTGGGTATCTGTTGGCAGTTGGTGAGCAGTTGTATTCTCTTCCCTTGTTATTTCCCTTATTATTATTATTGGTGGTAGCAGCAGTGGTTTTGTATTATGCCTTATTTACTGGACTGTTCTTATCTCAACCCATGGTAGCTACATTTTTTCAATTCTCCTTCCTATCCCTCCGGGAGTGTGGGGAGGAAGAACGGGGGGAGTGACTGATCGGCTGTGTGGTTCTGAGTTATCAGCTGGGCTTAAACTACTACTCCCAGAATGTTCACATCTCTTTGTCTGAAGTTTTCATCTTGGAAACTTTTGTTGTTTTCCAAATTATACATTTCCATGTCTGTTTTAGCATCCATGACAGATATATTCTATAGACAGTCACACCTAGAATGTTTTCAGTATTATAATCTTTTGATTTAACATTTTCAACATGTATTTGACACTAGAATTTATTCTGGCTGTTTGAAACATATCTTGCTTTAGAATATTAACAAGCACAGAGTGGAAGATTTTATTTTATAGTAGTTACAAAGAGATTTGTTTTGCTCTATAGCAAGACACGGATGATGAATGACAAATTATGTTATTATCTCAACTGCATATATAAAATAGAGGTGTTAACATGTCTGGTATTGCTAGAGACAGGATAGACAAGTGGAAATGGACAATAAGGAAGAAAAACGCCATGTGAATGTTCTGTATCATTTGATGGAGGTAAATGTTCAAGAGATTCCATATTTTTGCTGTCAGTTCTTTCAAAAACTACCTGCTTCACAACATACAGTGAATTCTGAATATGTTCTCCCTTTTCAATGAAGAGGCTTGTCTTCAACAAAACATTTCATTTAATTTTGATGACATATTTAAATATATTTTCAAAGTGCTTTTATAATTATGGAAGAAGTCAGACTGGCTTCTATGAATTTACACAGGATTTAAAAACAAAAGAAACCCTTTAATCATTAAGTTGCTGAGTAAGGCTTCTTATGTGGATCTTCACAAAGATCCTCCTTTGAATAGGGAGGATGTCTTTTTGTATTTATTTGACAAGAAAATAGGAATTTATGCTTTCTTACCCAAAAAAAATATTGTTTTGCTTCTGTTTCAGAGATGTAGCAAAATAGAACCCAATCAAATAAAAAAGGACACACTTCACTGGCTGGCTATGCAAGCCTTATCCAGTAACATTTACACAAAAGTTATAATTCATTTAAAAATGCCTAATCATAAACAGTTCAGCAATCATTGACACTTTTACTCAACATTATTACAATTATAATCTTCTCCAAGGTTTCAATGTAAGTTTACCCTATTATTAGGTTATTTTTCATGTTTTGAGCTGAATGAAATACCTCAAAATGCTAAGTTGTTTCAGTTATTTTATTTTTTCATTGAAATAAGCCATTTAATAAATTCCTGAAATCAATCAATCCATATTGAATAATCTACACAGAATTTTAATTAAAGAGATAATCTATGTTCGTGTAGCTTTTCAAATTAGCAGTTAAATTACATGAAGACAAATATTTTATATATAGAAGTTTCATATATGTATATGAGTTTTAAACTTGCCAAAAAAAATTGTCACATCTATCAGAGCCTTGCCAGGTGTGAAGTAGCTCAGGGTGCTCTGAAAATATACTCTAACAAAAAAAGGATAATACATACCACTTGAGAAAGAGAGTTTAGGGGTATATTTTTGTAAAGCATTTTTCCAGCTGGCATCTTGCTCTTGTTTTTTCTTATTAGAGCTTTAGCTTCTATGTGGTTATTAATCAGTGAGTATTTCAGAGTCTGGATGATAACTTCCTCATGCAAATTGTGGATGAGCCGACCAGGAGAGGAGAGCTGCTGGATCTCATCCTCACTAACAAGGAGGATCTGGTTGAAGCAGTAAGAGTTGAGGGCTGCCTTGGTTGCAGCGACCACGAGATGGTGGAGTTCAGGATCTTGTGTGGTAGACTAGTAGAATACCAAGTAGAATTGCAACCCTGGACTTTAGCAGGGCAAACTTTGGCCTTTTCAAACAATTGCTAGGGGAAATCCCATGGGCAAGGCTGCTTGAAGGTAAAGGGGCCCAAGATAGTTGGTTGACATTCAAGGACTGCTTTTTCCGAGCTCAAGATCGGAGCATCCCGACACGAGGGAAGTCAAGGAAGAGGGCCAGGAGATCTGCGTGGCTAAATAGGGAATTGCTGGGTATGCTCAAGTGGAAGAGGAGAGTTTACAGGTCATGGGAGGAGGGGCTGGCCACTTGGGAGGAATATAAGGCTGCTGCTAGAGGATGTAGGAAGGCAGCTAGGAGGACTAAGGCCTCCTTAGAATTAAACCTGGCTAGAAGGGTCAAGGACAGCAAAAAGAGCTTTTTCAAATACATGGCAGACAAAACTAACACCAGAGGCAATGTAGGCCCACTGATGAATGGGATGGGTGCCCTGGTGACAGAAGATACAGAGATGGCAGAGTTACTGAATGCCTTCTTTGTCTCTGTCTACTCTGCTGCAGGCAGTCCTGAAGAGCCCTATACCCCTGAGACCTTAGATGAAGTCAGGTCGACGGAGCGGTTTGCCTTAGTCGATGAGGAATGGGTTAGAGACCAGTTGAGCAATCTGGACATCCATAAATACATGGGTCCAGATGGGATGCACCCGCGGGTGCTGAGGGAACTGGCGGAAGTCATTGCTAGACCACTCTCCATCATCTTTACCAAGTCTTGGGAAACGGGAGAGGTGCCTGAGGACTGGAGGAAAGCAAATGTCACCCCAGTCTTCAAAAAGGGCAAGAAGGAGGACCCGGGTAACTATAGACCGGTCAGCCTCACCTCCATCCCTGGGAAAGTGATGGAACACCTTATCCTTGGTGCCATCTTAAGGCATATCAAGGATAAGAGGGTTATGAGGGGCAGTCAACATGGCTTCACCAGGGGGAAATCATATTTGACCAATCTCTCAGCCTTTTATGAGGAAATAACACGGTGGATGGATGATGGCAGAGCGGTGGATGTGGTCTACCTTGACTTCAGCAAAGCATTTGACACAGTCTCCCACAGCATCCTCACAGCTAAATTGAGGAAGTGTGGACTGGATGATCAGGTAGTGAGGTGGACTGCAAATTGGCTGAAGGAGAGAAGCCAGAGAGTTGTAGTCTATGGGGCTGAGTCTAGTTGGAGGCCTGTAACTAGTGGAGTACCTCAAGGGTCAGTACTGGGACCAGTATTATTTAATATATTCATCAATGATTTAGATAAGGGAATTGAGTGTACTATCAGCAAGTTTGCTGATGACACTAAGCTGGGAGGAGTGGCTGACACGCCAGAAGGCTGTGCTGCCATCCAGCGAGACCTGGACAGGCTGGAGAGTTGGGCAGGGAATAACTGGATGAAATATAACAAGGGAAAGTGTAGAGTCCTGCATCTGGGCAGGAACAACCCCAGGTTCCAGTATAGGTTGGGAAACGACCTGCTAGAGAGCAGTGTAGGGGAGAGGGACCTGGGGGTTCTAGTAGACGACAGGATGACCATGAGCCAACACTGTGCCCTTGTGGCTAAGAAGGCCAATGTCATCCTGGGGTGTATTAGAAGGGGGGTGGTTAGTAGGTCAAGAGAGGTCCTCCTTCCCCTCTCCTCTGCCCTGGTGAGACCCCATCTGGAATATTGTGTCCAGTTCTGGGCCCCTCAGTTCAAGAGGGACAGGGACCTGCTGGAGAGAGTCCAGCACAGGGCAACGAAGATGATTAAGGGAGTGGAGCACCTCCCTTATGAGGAAAGACTGAGGGAGCTGGGTCTCTATAGTTTGGAGAAGAGGAGACTGAGGGGTGACCTTATAAGTGTCTATAAATATATAAAGGGGGAGTGTCACGAGGATGGAGCCAGGCTCTACTCAGTGGCAAACAATGATAGGACAAGGGGTAATGGGTCCAAACTGGAACAGAAGAGGTTCCACTTAAACTTGAGAAGAAACTTCTTCTCAGTGAGGATGTCGGAACACTGGAACAGGCTGCCCAGGGAGGTTGTGGAGTCTCCTTCCCTGGAGACATTCAAAACCCGCCTGGACACATTCCTGTGTAACATTATCTAGGTGTTCCTGCTCCAGCAGGGGGATTGGGCTAGATGATCTTTCGAGGTCCCTTCCAATCTCTAGCATACTGTGATACTGTGATCCTGTGATACCTGCAAGTGGTATTTTATTCTTGGACAATACAGTTGAGAATCTATGTGAAAAGCAAAGTTTTCATGAAAGGAGAATGTAGAATCATATCTTTAAAATTCAGTATGATCAATAAGTACTGAAACTATCTTTGTTCTCTTTAACAAGTCAATAATTTCTGTGCTGATTTAGAGGAAGTTTTACCCATGTTTGGCCAGACAGATTTAAGGATGTGTCATGGTTTAACCCCAGGCCGTAAATCTGAACCCTACAGTCTATCCCCCACCCTGCCCTTTCTCCTGGAGGGATGGGGAGGAGAATCTAAAGAATGCAACTCCCATGGTTTGAGATAAGAACAGCCCAGTAACTAAGGTATAACACAAACCACTACTGCTACCACCAATAATAATAGTGATAAGGGAAATAACAAGGGAAGAGAATACAGTACCACCCCTCGAAACCCAGCCGGACTGAGAAGTGAAGCAGCCCTTCTTTTTAACTCCCAGTTACATCCCATGCATGTCGTGCTGTGGTATGGAATACCTCTTTGGCTAGTTTGGGTCAGATGTCCTGTCTCTGCTTCCTCCCGGCTTCCCCTCCTCCCTGGCAGAGCATGAGGCTCAAAAAGTCCTTGGTCAGACTAAACATTTGAGCAGTAACTAAAAACATTGGTGTTATCAGCAGTGTTCCCAGGCTGAAAGTCAAAAACCACAGCACTGCACCAGCTACTAAGAAGGAGAAAAAAAAATGACTGCTACTGCTGAACCCAGGACAGGATGCAAAAACACTCAAAAGGGAAGAGGTGGCATCTAAAAATATCAATTACTAGTTCAACTAGAGATGTTACTTTTTTTTCAGGAAATGAGCAGTCGCTGCTGTGACAATGTAGAATTCCATAATACCTAAGGTGCAGGTCTAATTCCAAGGTGGCTAAATGTTTATCAAGGATGAACTATGTTGTCAACATTTGGTGTAATCTTGAGTCAGTGCCATCCTAATAATGCTAGGTACAGAAGTCAAAATTTCAAATTTCAAAGTCTCATTGCTTGCTTCTGATTTACCACTGGTATATATTTTACTGCCTCATTAATCCCAGTCAGAATTATGCTGCATAATTTTGGGAATTTTCTCTGATCAATCATTTATAGGGGTAACTGGAGCAAAACCAAGATATTCCCTTTAAACTCACTGCAATGGTATCCTCTATCAGTTATCTGTCATTATAGGTATGCAATGTGTACTACAGTGCAATTTCAGAGTGATCAAGTATCTAATAATTTACTATTTTTAATATTTCTTTAATATTATTTCCATGTACACACACATTTATTAAAGGAAAAAGAGCTATTATTGAACTTTCCATTGTGAGGAAAAATTTAAATCAGCAATTGTCCTTTAAAAATACAATGCCAGCTTGTCACTTGCTTTATAAGTATTTGTCTAAGTTCTTTAACTCTTTTCAGTAAATTTAATGAAATGGCAAAAACATTAGTGTTTAAGCACTTACTTCCCAAAGGACAGTAAAGATTTTGCTGATTTGTCAGCTCACATGTAATTCTGGAACCACTGTATAATAATTACACTAGATACACTGACCAAATTAACGTAACAATTTCATTCAGTTCTCTTTTAAACTGAGAAGTACTCGCATTAAGCTTGGCAAATTATTTGTGCCTTTGATTCTGAATAAATAATTTTGAGTTAGGACATAACTGAAAAGACTATCACTGCCCTACACTATTTAAGTTTTCCACAAAAATAATTTTCAAATTATTATTAGTTTTTACACGGTATATTTCTAAAAATCAACTACTAATAAACATGGTGTATATATAAACAAAATATACCAATAAATGGTATATACCATTGAATGATAGTTCCTTACACAAGTAGGTATCTGCATTTTTCTCTAAGGTGAACAGAATCAAGTCAGCCAGCACTAATTATTTTGCCGCTCTACCATCAGGTAAGAGTACCGTCAGGTATTCTGAATAATTTTGAAAGCTTTCAAGGCTGTAACAACAAGAGCAAAAGAAAAAGCTTTTTGTAGTTTAGGCAATATATCATTCAGTTGTTTATATAGGGATGTGTGTATATTGGGTGGCTAAACCTAATAAAAACCCCAGTCAACAAAATCAGTAAAAAGAGTAGCTAAAAGCCCATGTGCTTCAGAGGATCTCCCTCTAAAGGCAACATATGCTAATCTTGAAATCCAAAATCCTCTTATTTCAGTGACAATCAATTCCACAAATACATGTAAGAATGTGACTACGCTTTCAAATGCTTTAAAACATGAGAGTTCCTATCAGTATGACATGAATATTAAACACTTTATCACTACCATAAATTTATCCTTTCATGCAGTGTTAAGGATATATAAAATTTTGTTCCAAAGTGTGTTTCTTGCTGGCCTCTATACAACTTAGATTAAACTGAGGAAGTGATGAAGGATTAGCTAATTCTGAAACTGTCTCTTGTATTTTTTACTGTGATTTTGCTGCTGTTTGTTTACTTCCCCTAATACAATCTTCATATATTAATGCTTAAAAAGCTATATCTAGACAGTAAAAATAAAATTATTTCTTCAAATACTTACATTAAAAATAAGAATTAGACATATATGAAATTAAACACATGCATATGTGTTTATAAAATCATCTTTCTAATTCTTTACTGCCAGGGCTGAAATATTCCTCTTTGACATTTCTATGATAAGGGTCATTTTTACATGCATCTGTTGAGATTCTGCATTTAGAAACCAAAATATATCTAGGGCCAAAGTGAATGTTTTCATTTCCTTCAGGGGATCTCTGTTAAGCCCTCAAGTTCCACAGAATTTTTTCTGAAGTGAAACAGTCAATTTAAGCTACATAGGCAATTGTTTTTTTTTTTTCAGATTTTTTTGTTTGTTTGGGGTTTTTTTGTTGTTGTTGATTAAAAACACATTGGAAGATTTCATCTGAAGTCTGATTTCTACAATGTTTTTTAACTTATTTGAATAAGAGAAGGTTTTCTTTTTCTTTTTCTCTGCTTTCGCAAAATTTATGCGTCACAGGACAGGACATTCAGAGAAAGCACGTTTGAACTTCTGGAAATATATGAATGAGCAACTTTCTCAAGAAGACCGCAGCCTTTCCAAATTCCCCAGTCTAACACATAATCCAACTTCTTCAATAATCTTCAATAATCAGAATTTCCAAAACGCTTTCAACATCAACATCATTGCCTGGGAACTTCTGTATTTGGATTTGATATAGTTGCACTGTGAGTTTCCACCCTTACACTGTTTTGGGTTAGGTTTGGTGGTTGTTTTTTATTCTCTTAAATAAAAAACCCAAACAAACAAACAAGCATTTATGGATATAAAAAAATCTAAGTTGTATTTTCTCTAATTTCTTATCCACTGTGTTTCTCTTGAGAAACAATATTTAGTGCTGGCAAAAGTTATTTTCAGACTATTTTTTCTTAAAAGAAGAAAGATTTACTGAGGGTTCTACTTCTGTGTTTTTTATATACTGCAAGATCTGAGCTTGAATGGGTTTTTTTTTTGGGTTTTTTTTTTTTTTTTACACTTGTCACAATTCCCTTTTTCTTAAATGAACCTTACAGAAATAGTGGCTAAATATTTTTGTAATTTTATTGTTCTTTTAGAAATTCTTTTCTTCTACAATGTTATCCTGGGTGCAGCTGCAGCAGTTATTTTTCTCCTCCTTAGTAGCTGCTGCAGTGCTGTGTTTTGGATTTAGTCTGAGAACAATGCTGATAACACACCGATGTTTTAGTTGTTGCTAAGTAGCACTTACCCCAATTAAGGACTTTTCAATCTCTCATGCTCTGCCAATTTTTTGTTCTCTCCCTTATCATTATTAGCGGTGGTAGTAGTAGCAGTTTCATATTATACTTTAGTTATTGGGCTATACTTATCTCAAGCTGTGGGACTTATAGTCTTTCAGTTCTCTACCCCATCCTGCTGTAAGGGGGGAGGGAGTGAGCGAGTGGCTGTATGGTTCTGAGTTATTGGCTGGGCTTAAGCCAGGACAAATGTTAACAGTCAGAAATGAACTTAAATGACTTTGCTGTAGGTGGAACTAAAAGGCATTACATGCCAGAAAGATCAGTTGCAAAAATAAATTAATATTAGGTTTGACTGTCTTGAAGTAGGAGCTTTTGATACAAATGGTGTATACAAACTAGGGAGAGTACCTTTCTTTGACCTCAAACATGTTTAGGCATGCTGACTATTCAGCAAAATATTTGTAAATTGACAAACTTATTATTTTGCATTGAAGTACAATAAAATTATCCATTCTTTGTGGTTTGAACAGTAACAAGCTTATTCAGAACACAAAATATGGTTTAGATCCAGAAGTACCTATAAAACCTTTCTAGTAGGAAGCATCATTTAACAATGGAATAAATCGCATAGGAAAGCAGTAAACCGCCTAGCACTGATTTTTGTGTGATAAGGTTACATAACTTATAGAATAAACATAAAATCCATCTGGATTAGAAGGTGAACTAAATTGACTAGAAGTACCTTCGTTTACTCCTAATGATTTTACCCAAACACCTCATTAATCACTGAATTTCATAGCTCCTGAATATTTATTTCAAGAAAGCTTTGAATTTGTATTTTTAGTGATTGTTTCCCATGTTTCCTTTTTTTCTTTCTTTCTTAACTCGAGACAGTTAATCTGTTTTTTTACCAGGCCATACAAAATTAAAAAACAAATGGAAAGCACACTCGGGAAGCTCCTAAATGCTGCAGAAGGTCAAGGTGATAACTTTGTGGTTGTAAGTAGAAGGTAAATACCAGCCACCAAAAAGCTGTGTCAAAGCAAGTTGTTTACATTACATGCCAGCTACCTAGAAAATACAGAATAGCTCTACAGATTGTAGGCACTTAACATGAATGTTCCATATGAGTAATCTGAATTTAACACTAACTTACTTAATTCTGTTTCTAAATCTTCAATTTGAAGATCTACAAGAAGAGAAACCCTTAACTCCTAAATATGCTACAGTCCAGAGAGTGAAAATAATGCAACTCAAAGGCAATACCCTTAAGCCTCTTCTGTCTCATACACTTTTCACTCAGAAGAAACTTTAAAGGGAAAAAGTAAAATCAAGATTTTTTGGTCAAATGAAAGAGGAAGAACAAGAGACAGATAGTAGTGTTGTTTCTGGGGGCTGGAAATTCAGGACTTGTATCACATTTTGGAAAGGTTCATGATGTAAAATAATCCTGTTTTACAAACAGTTTTGAAAGTACCAAAATCAACTGTTTATCAGATGAGCGAAATCCTTCTGATTTGAAGGCCTAGTAATCCTCAAAAGGGTAACAAAGGCTACTGCACTGTTTTTTTGCAACACAATAGCTTTTATTCACTAGGGTGTTCATATTCAGATAAAAATCACAGGAATTCTGTACAGCTAAGGCAATTCAAATACTCAAATCTCAAGTTTGGTTCAATGTCTGCCCTGTCTGCTACTCTCTTTCTGACACAATTAGCCAGTTTCTTAACAGTTTCCTGTGCTTTCTTACTTCTGGTCATTTTTTTTTTCATTTCCCTGTTCATCTACATTGGCTACTAAAAAAAAAAAAAAAAGAAAATAACAGAATAATACCCACCACTCACGGTATTTATTGCTACGTGACATGCATAATCTCTTTGCCTAAGAAATTTATCTCTAAACACTAAATTTCTCTTCATTCTTCAAAATCATTCAATTTCACCCATCATTTCCTGCATACTTCCAAATTTTTTTCTGAAGAAATTCAGTGTCCTTAGGTCTCAGTTCAGTCCTAGCTATAAACTAAAAGGGATTGCATTGTAGTCTTCACAGCTACCTTTTCTCCTTATGCTGTGCAGCAGGAGTCAATTCCTGTTTACAGAATTTCTAATTTATTTCTTCAACCCAGTATGTCACAGGTCATATATGAATCAGTATTGGGTCTCATTATACCTTATTATTAGCCTTGGTTTGTTTGATTTTCTCTTTTATGATAGTTAGTAGGAAAATACATGTATTTTATTTAGTGTAAAATCACAAAGACCATATTCAGTCAGTATTTCTGTTCTCCACTGACCTTCAATCCTGTTACATATGAAAAGAAAAACTCTCGCATAGGTGACAGATAACTTTGTGTCAGAATTATGCATGAAGTTTACAAACAGGACCATCTTTCTGTTCCATTACTGACAAATTAACATGTTACAGTGCCTGGAATGTTTTTCTTACTGGAATAATCTGTAGAACCTCCTAGAATGTATCACAGGCTGAATTCCAATACTAAGTTTCAGGCTTTTTTTTCATCTTTGTGTTTCAGAAGTTTTTCATAGCATCTCAAAGCATGGATTTTAAATAGATGAAATAGAAACGGTGATTTATTTTCTCCTTGTCTGCAAGAGAGTGCCTGCAGTTACTTTAAGGAGCTTTGACCATAGGAAAAGGGAGACTTGTCAGACAGACCTTGCTTTTCCTCCTCACTGATGCTTCTCCTCTAACTGGAGGCCTCACAGATGAGAATTGAGGTCAGAAACTGACCACAAATGGGGATTCTCCAACCTCCATCACCAGGAAGTTCACAGAACTCAAACAACCCTAGGCAGTATTTCTGCATAACAGGATTCCTTTAGTTATTCTTGTGCCAGAAAACAGAGCTGGAGTTGCAGTGAGAACAAAGCGCTTCTCTGGCTAGCTAGCACCTCAGGAACATACTAGCTTTGGGAGTGTCCCATACCCTGCGACTGGTCCAGGGTAGCTGATTTTTTACCACACTCTGAGGGGCTCACAGGTGTGAAGATGGAAGGCATGGACCCAGAGGTAGAGTACAAGCTGGATCATTTATTACAAGGATTACACAATATTTATATGCTTCCAAGCAATTAGCCAAACATGTCTGTGCCTACCTTGCAGTTACATTTACGACATCATGCAAAAGGTCTACCTGATCTTTCTTATCAACATCCTCTTTCCAGTTCCAACATCTTCCAAGTACCAGTCAGGGATGGGTCACTCTTAATTGCCTGCTGTAGTGCCTCCTTCCATGGTCTCTGACAGTTTTGATGCATTTCAACACCCCACCCCACCCCCCCCCAGGAGACACAACAGGCCCTGCAGAGGTTGAAAAACAACAATTAATTGTGTTGTAAACATCCTTAAAACTATGTTAGGAGGAATATATTTCTTGGCAAGTTCTTATTCTTGTAAAAGATCACAAGTAGAAAGAGAAAATAAATAAGGAAGGAAAGAAAACTGAAATACAAAATTACCACCCCATGGGTCCAGCAACATCTTCACAGTCAGGGAGTGGAAATTCTTAACAGTTGCAGTCCTTGTGATCCCTGAAGTCAGTAACCACACTCAAGTCAAGAATAAAATAACTCACACCATGCACTGTGCGGCTGGCTGCCTTTTTATGGGGTCGAGTCGCTTGAACCCCTCCCACAAGCAAGAATCGTTTGCACACTTGCACATGTGGTGTTCTGGAAGGTTCCATGTGGTGGCAGAGGGATCAGGTAAACCTCCATATGCAATTAACTGCACCCTGATGGGTGCTGCAGTGTTTGTGCCTCTGCCTTGGGGCAGTTTGTCGACTGGGCAGTTGATGTTAGGGGCCTTAGAGCAGTCAACACAGGAAAACTTCCCTCACCTTCACAGAGCTCAATCCCTACTCTGCCCATGGCCTCCATTCACCCAAGCGGTAAGGAGCTGTCAGTTCCTTGTATCTTTTGAGCTGTTTTGAGGCAAACACAAAAAGGGGCTTTTGACCATCACAAGGAGGAACACACTCTGCAGGGGGACAGGCTGTGTGACCACCAGCTGAAACAAAGCAGGAGTATCTGTAACACCTGCAGTGATTTTTAGTATAAGGACACATGATTAGCTACACAAACACAGCTGTTATTATTAAGAAAGCTGTTAAAATTCTGACTTTATTTCTGCTTCAGGAGAAAATTTTTTATTAAAAAAACCCAAACACATAAGAATAATTCTATTGTTTAGTGTGTCCTTACTGAAAGTAGCTGTATTTCAATGCATAGAGCAAACTGTCTATGTCAGCTCTCTAACCAAGACAGAACTATTTCTTGTTCCTGCTACAACAAAAGTTCAAGTATATCCTTTATATTTACCTTTCTCTGCTGCCTAACTCAAAGTTACAGGCATGGATGCAAAACTCAGCCCTCTGATCCTGAGAAAGGAAATGTGCAGCTCCCAAGACCAAATTTTTTAATTAACCCTCTGTTACAGAAAACAACAGTTTTCACTCTCCCTAACAACACCTAAAATGCTCAAACATTAACATTTTTTAATTACCTTGTTGCATTTATATTATGAACAAGTACATGGAAAATCAGAGTGGTTGGTAGGTTAGCGCTGCAAGCCTGGATAGGGAAGCTGCAGAAACACAGGCACGCAGTGGGGGGTTTATGGCATAGTCACTGTCTCAGTCTGTAAATATCAGATAAATATTGTTCATCCTCACAGAGAATGTAACTTAGAACAACCTAGGCTACTACACTCATTGTGTTATATGCTATTCAGACAATCCGTCTTTTTCCATACCTTTTCTTTATTTCAAAGAGATGGGAAATTGAAACAAAGACAATTTCACATTGTGTGTCAGGTCCTTGCTATTTCTTTTTTAACACATTGTAGCTTTAAACCCATAAATAACCTGGGTGAAGTTCTACATTTTCTTGGGTTCAGTGGGGTGTGCACATAATGTAAAGTCATTGAGTGTTTATGGTATCGAGGAAACAAAACTTCACAAGTCTCCATCCTGCCTCCTGGCACTGTCCTGGTTATTGCATGTGTATGTCTGCCTGATTTTTCAGAATACCCCAGTTCAACCATTATCGGTGTCATTTATTCCCTTACTTTTCTGACGATCTAGCATTTTGTCAGCAAATAACCTTCACACAGAGGGAGCCTTTAAACAGTACCTCCAAAAAGTCACAAGAGCAGTTGCTTTTATTTTTGTTGCCATTTTCTCAGCTTGCTTCTGTTAACAGTGAATGATAATAACAGGCTTTTTGTGTAGCTAACTAAAAAGCTGTTCTCTGGGTTACAGTAATTGTTTCAGTGAAGTCCACAAAAAGCATAATTGGATGTAAATGGAATAATTGGGAAATGGCTCCTGCAAATACCTAGGGTCTAAACACACTTGAGTTATATGCTGCATACAAAAGTAAATAAAACCTTTTAGTAAACTGATGTCTTACTCTGACTGTTTAATTATTCTTCCAATGATACTTTCACGTATATCGGAATGCACGCTGGAATATCAAGATAGACATAAAGAATTCAGCAAGTTCTGTCACATCTTCCTTTTCTAAGGCTCCAGTGACAACGATAGGCAAGAAAAATGGAAGGGAGTACGCAGTAAAAAAAAAGAATGCCATGTCTGTTATATTTTCTCTGAAAGACATATCAGGGGGTTGGGTTCTGTAAACAGCTTAAATATTTAATCCCAAAACCCTTTAGATCATTGTTGCCAATTTCATTTACAATTTACACCTTCACTATCATAGATTATATTTACATTTTCTGGAGTGTTGATAGCTTTCCATAGTCTGAAGGATATTTTTAAAACTCTGGTAGTCTCAAACACTCACCAAGCACTTATTCCCTCTTCTTAAGCTGTTAAACTGCCTGTAGTTTGATTCAGTGCTATGAGTGCAATCTTTTATATCAGACCCTGTAAATCCAGTTTTTCAGCCCAAGGCAGAGTATAGGTCTTCACTTTTAAAAGTCATATTTGTCAGAGACTGTTCCAAACTTTTTGACAAAACTCAGCTTGCAAATTCCAAGTAGACTAAAAGATTGGCAAAGTTAGGCCATTTGTTCTTTTGCGTTTGTATAAAAGAACATTTAGGAAAATAAAATAAGTGGTTTGTTCCAACTTTAAATGTTAACACAACTAATTTGTGTTGTATTTTCTTAGCTTCTGTTAAGTTACATTTGTCAGGGAGATGATTTAAGGTTACACTGTCACGGTCCTATCTTGAATGAATAGGAGACCAAAAGAGAAATCAGAATCTCTTAGGAGAGCAAAGAACACAATTCATTTTACCCTTCCATTCTGCAAGGAAACAAAGAGAACTAGTGAATGGAGGAACACATGACCTTTGTGTGCTGGTTACAGTAGCTGTCTTGTAGAGGCAGCAATAAACTGCTCCCTATAAAAGAATGAGATAATTCTGAGTCTGGTAAAAGAGGTAAAAAAGAAAGATTATGTCCAGAATTTAGTCAGCCATGTGTTCATGTGGCACAGCCCTGCTATACAGCGTTTAGTCTGGAAGCTTAAAAACCAACATGAAGTGAATTATCAGAGACAATACTACTCTTTTTTTTTTGTTTCTTTTTCTTTCTCTTCTGTGCTCTTATAGATGTGGATACTGAATTTCCTTATGATACTAAAATGTCCTTCACTGCAATTTTGCTACAGGTGGCAGCTATCTGCATTACAGTTCAGCATCATTCCCCAAGAAAAGATATCTGTTCTACAGCTTCAGTGGCATATTTTCACTAGCCTACATATGTCTCTTTGGAACCAGGCAAGCTTCACAGAAGAAAACAGTGTCTTCTCAGAACAAGCATCATGGAAATAATTGCCAACCCTTCATTTTTAAAAAGCATATGCCAGAAATATTTCAGCGAACTAAAAATGTGAAGGACAAGGTCAAGTATGGATGGCTTGTGTTTACAAAATGCCAAGAGTGTAATATCAAAATATTGTCTTCATAATAGTATGCAGATTATATTGTTAAAATCTAAAAAACAAAAGTCAGAGAAGTTTTCAGTCCTATGGCTCATCTTTAAGATTATGTGCAGCCTAACAACAGAAGGCTAAAAACAGGAATGAGAAAAACTCTCCATTTGGATAACCTGTAGAAAAGAGCCTTCTTGATCTTTGCCATTTTGCATTTGGGGAATGAGGGTCAAGAACAGATTTTCATATGCTGTTCAAATCATTTAAGTCAGAGCTTAAAAGCTTTCAGCATGTTTTCCTGTGGTAATTCTATCACAAAGAGCAGTTTTATCCACTATGATCCAAGCTAGATCAGAGCTCCCCATTTTGGAATCCCATATCCAACATTATCTTCCTCTGCTCTTTGAAATCACCCCTTCAGTTCACATCTGAAAAGCTTCTCAGAACAATTGTTTAAGAGAACCACATATTCAGCAGCTAAAATTCTTATTAGAAGGTCCATTACATCTGCTGCCTTGCTGAGACAAATGAAAATATAAAGCTATATATTTTAATGTTTAGGTGTGAGTCAGACTCCTCTAAAAATACCAGCTGCGGTTCAGTGCTTTGATTGCCCAGCCACTGATATGGGCAGAGTTTTAGAGTAAGTATGAAAATAACACCAAGCCAGCTCTATTTACTAATAGGTCTTTGATCATGTAATAACCCGTCCTGCCGGAAATCCCTTGATAGCATGTTTTCTCACTTATTACCTTCCTCAGACAATACTTTCACAGAACTGAGCTAACAAAATGAAGACAAAGACAGACTATTAGATGTTGATTCTTCTTTTCACTCTCATTTTCTAACTCCCTCCTTGCACAGCAGCTACAAAAATCTGTCTTCACAGTGCCAAACAAATGTTCCATGAATGTAATGTTCTTCACAGTTAGGGAAGCACAAGCATCCCAGGATAAAGAGGAAAATCTACAAATGACAAAATGCAGCTTGCAAACAGATATCAACACAGAACAGTACGTCAGATAGATATATAGAATTTTACTGGGATTACGGTTACGCCTGTGTTAAAAAAAAAAAAAAATGAAAAAGGGGGTTAAAAAGAAAGAAAAAGGAAATAAGAGAATAAAGGCAGAAATATAAAAAAAAAAAAGAAAAAGGTGAAAAATAGAAAAGAAGAAAGAGAAGCAGGGGCTGAGAAAAAGGAAGACAGGTGAGGAGGAACTCAGCTGGTCAGCCTCTGCATATTATTTCTGTAGGTCATCTGCATAATCTCATTAACCTCTGTCTTTCCCTTTGTTCCATTCTAAAGTGAAGCTCCTGTATGCTTCTAACTAAAGAAGTAATGGGAAACAGCGTGAAGATTCAAGTGTACCTTCAGGTCCTTCCCTTCCAATATCACAGTTGGGTAGAGGCTCTGGCTGTTTCTACAGCAGACATGTCCCATGCACTGGCAGCCACAACAGTTGCCATTGGCTCATGTTGCAAATGCAGACCTTATGCAAAAATCTATTTGCTGCCTGTCCCTAGCCTGTGATCTATCTAGAGCTCTGTGAATGCTGGGCAATAGGGCTCTCTTTTTCCATTCCAGAATATCTGAGGCAGGGCTGAAAAAGAGCTAATATCCTTCTGGGAGATGGGATTGCTCAGCAACTGTTTGAATAAAAAAGGATCATGTTCTTGAATCTCAATTATGAACAAATTGTGTTTAACACAAGGCTTGATTTATGAAAGAGGTGCCTTGAGACCATAAGGATTACATCAGACTGGTGTGAGCTGAATCAACATCAGGATTTCTGTAATGGAAAACTACATGGATGATCACAGTTTTAGGCAGATATGGGTGGAGTGAACACAGATTTGGTCAGGGTTTGACACATCTACATTGCAAGTGGAAATAGTTTGGCAGATCATGTTTCCTGACGATTTCTCTGTGTCACTTGATAGAGCCACTTATTACCAGAGTTTAAATCTGATTATTATTGGTTTCACTTTTTCTGTGCACAGAAACTGAAATACAGAGTAACACTCCCCGTTCTCATAAGGACGACTGCAAAATGATTTTCACTTTACGTTCCTGTGGCAGAAGGTGTCACTATTTTGTCTCTTTTTTACATAAATGAGACATAGATTTTACTTTCTGTCTGGCAAATATAGCATTGTTAGGTGTAAACTAAGACGTGGTTTCTGAAAAACTAAGGCAATCCGTATTAACATACAGAAGATTTCTTCAAGCTAGAAGAATAATAGCAGGAGAAACAGTATAAACTCAAGAGAGGGACCTGGTCCTTACTGAAGAAAAATATGTCTTGCTACATTTCTGTCCCAGAGACAATCTGAATAGCAGAATCTGAAGATACTAAGGAAGAATGGATATAGAATGGAAGTGAGCTTTCCACAGTTCACAATTCTCTCTTACTGCAATAAAGGAATAAAAATGAATACCAGGGAAAAGGAGAAATAAAGTGACAACAAAAAATAAAATATGATCTGAAAAACTGTACCTCCAAGCACTTTAACATACTTTTTTGAGCACTGTAAAGACTTTCTTTTTTCTTTTCTCCAGAAACATATACCACTCATACTTGTGAATATCTATGTTCCACTGCACAAAATCGGAATTAAAATATGATAGCTGATGATTACTTTGAAAACAGTACTACCTTTAAAATGGGACAGAGAAGGAAAATTCTGATTCAAGTCATTCCAAAGTGGTGATGCTTTTTTCTGTCCAAAATCCGAGCACATATCATGGGTTTCTCCATGCTCTGCTGCAGTTTCCTCACTCACAGAGGTGCTACAGCTGCAAACAAGTCAGAGAACTGAATTCTCATAACGAACAGAGCTGAAAACTAGGACGTGGCTGGCTTGAGCACCTGATATCCTTGCAGGCAGGGAAAGTGTGCAGAGCAACTATGGGTGTTCATTAGCAAGGATGGTGTGGGGTCACCTGCTGCAGGACCCCTCTTCCCAAAACAACTATGTATATGAGAGCTGGCCAGCATCCAAGTCAAACAAGCCTCCCAGCCTGTCACACCAGCACCAGGCCTCCCGTTACTTAAGTTGTGCTAGAACTGACACAACCCAGCATCATTTTCCAGTTCTCTTCAAGTACAGAAATGAGTTCTTGTAGTATTTCTGTCTCAACTTGGGTTAAAAACTTGGCAAGCACTCACTGTAATGACCAGGGCCTGGTCTGTGAGTTCTGTTCTGGCTGCCCTGGCAGTGGCCAACGTAGGCACCCAGACAGAGCCAATGAGAGGGGAGGCTGCAGTGCAGAGCTCAGGGTGTAGAGAGTGCCTGCACTGGTCTGGTGAGGGGAGGGTGCACAATGGGCAGGGCTGCACTCGGTGCTCCCTGGTGGAGGTCCTCCTGCAGCAGGGGCTGAGGTGCGGGATGCTGTTAATAGACTGCGAGATGTCAGGGAAGCTGAGAGGAAGCAGGAATGCTTGCTCCTGGCCCAGACCATGCAGGGGGCTCGAGCATCCCCTGTAGTTCATTGAGGAAAGAAGGAAGGAGGCCATTAATCCAGGAAGCTGGGAAACAGCAACAAAAAAAAAAAATTAAAAAAAAATAAAAAAAATAAAAAAAAGAAGACAATTAAAAGCAAGGGACTTCTTCCTAAATCTGTTGTCCCCACCCAGAACCACTTTGCTATCCTGCAGGGGGCTGATGAGGAAAAACTCTAGCACCAGAAACAAACAGCTGGTGCACTGGTAAAGAAGATCTCTACTGGTGCTGCCAGCAAAAAGCAGCAGGTCGTAGTAGTAGGGGACTCTGAAAGGAACAGAACCACTCGTCTGTCGGCCTAACCCAGTCTTCAAGGGAGGTGTGTTGCCTTCCAGGGGCACGAATCAGGAATGTTACAGAGAGGCTGCCTGCTCTAGGAAGTTCCACTGACTATTACCCACTTCTAGTGATCCATGTGGGTGCTAGTGATTTAGGTAGCAGTAGCCTGGAGAACTGGGTTTAAACCACGACAATAAAGAAGGGCTACAGAGCCCTGGGAGAGGTGGTTAGGGGCTCTGGAGATCAGATTATCTTTTCATCAATTCTCGGGGGTACAGGGGAGGACCCAAAAAAGGATAGGAGGATTGGCCAAGTTAATAAATGGTTAGTAGGATGGTGCCATAGTCAGGGGTTTGGGTGTCTTGAAAACGGGACCCAGTTTACTAGGCCAGGTCTACTGGGGGCTGGTGGAGCTGGTCTGATAAAGAAGGGAAAGAGCAGTTTTGGTAGGAGGCTTGCCAGACTGGTCAAGGAGGCTTTAAACTGGATGTGTTGGGGGAGGGGGGCATCATTCTATCCCAACAAACCCAGTCAATTACCTACACCTATAATAAATGCTCAGAGAAATGTAGAGATATTCCAGCTGCTCCAGACAGTGAGACGGCTTCATTTGGAGCTCGACTCAGATGCCTCTATACAAACACCCATATCAAGGGGAACAAAAAAGAGGAAATAGAGATGTGCGCAGGTCTACAGGGGTATGATATAATAGGCATCACAGAAACATGGTGGGATGGCTCCTATGACTGGAGTGCTGGACTAGAAGTTTACAGGCTCTTTAGAAAAGACAGTCCCGGCAGGCGGGGAGGGGGAGTTGCCCTTTATGTTTGGGATAGGCTGGAGAGCATGGACTCTGTCTGGGGACAGGTGAAAGCAGTCAACAGAGAGTTTGTTGGTCAGGGTTAAAGGGAGAACAGCTGTGGGGGACATTATTGTGGGGATCTGTTACAGACCGCCTGATCAAGAGGACTCCGTGGATGAAGCACTCAGGAGAACTGGCTACCCTGGATTTGGAGAAGGCTAAGGTTCTTAAAGACTTCTTTGCCTCGGTCTTCACTGGAAAAGGCTCTGACCACACCACCCAAGGCTTGGAAGGCAGACAAAGGGACTGTGAGAATGAAGCCCTTAGGCCCACTGTAGGAGAAGATCTGGTTCGAGACCATCTCAAGTACCTGAACGTACACAAGTCCATGGGACCTGATGAAATCCATCTGCGGGTCCTGAAGGAGCTGGCAAATGAAGTTGTTAAGCCACCATCCATCACATTTGAAAAATCATGGCAGTCAGGTGAAGTTCCCAAAGACTGGAGAAAGGGAAATATAAACCCCATTTTCAAGAAAGGGAAAATGGATGACCCAGGGAATTACAGACCACTCACCTCTGTGCCTGGCAAAATCTTGGAGGAGATTCTCCTGGAAGGCATGCTAAGGCACATGAAAATCAACAAGGTGCTTGGTGACAGCCAGCATGGCTTCACTAAGGGAAAATCCTGCCTGACCAATTACGTGGCTTTCTACGATGAGGCTATGGAACTGATTAACAGGGGTAGAGCAGCTGACATCATCTACCCGGATTAGTGTAAAGCATTCGACACTGACCCACATGACATGCTTTTCTCTAAATTGGAGAGACATCAATTTGATGGATGGACCACTCCGTGGATAAAGAACTCTTTGGATGGCTGCAGGCAAAAAGTTGTAGTCAATGGCTCAATGTCCAGCTGGAGACCAGTAACGAGTGGTGGTCCTCAGGGATCAGTGTTCAGACCGGTCTTGTCCAACATCTTTGTCAGTGACATAGATATTGGGATTGAGTGCGCCCTCAGCAAGTTTGCTGATGACACCAAGTTTGCGGTTCAGTTGATACACTGGAGGGAAGGAATGCCATCCAGAGGGATCTCAACATGCTTGAAAGGTGGGCTGATTTCAACCTTATGAAGTTTAACCATGAGAAGTGCAATGTCCTACACCTGGGTCAGAGCAATCCCAGGCACAGCTACAGAGAAGAGATACAGAGCAGCCCTGTGGAGTATTGTGTACAGTTTTGGTGTCCTCAACACAAAAAGGACATTGAACTGTTGGAACAAGTCCAGAGGAGGGCCCCGAGGATGATCAGGGGACTGGAGCACCTCCCATATGAAGACAGGCTGAGAAAGTTGGGGCTGTTCAGCCTGGAGAAGAGAAGGCTGCATGGAGACCTCATAGCAGCCTTCCAGTATCTGAAGGGGACCTATAAAGGTGCTGGGGAGGGACTCTTCATTAGAGACTGTAGTGATAGGACAAGGGGTAACAGGTTAAAACTTAAACAGGGGAAGTTTAGATTGGATATAAGGAAGAAATTATTTCCTGTGAGGGTGGTGAGGCACTGGAATGGGTTGCCCAGGGGGTTGTGAATGCTCCATCCCTGGAGGTGTTCAAGGCCAGGTTGGACAAACCCTTGGGTGACATGGTTTAGTGTGAGGTGTCCCTGCCCAATCTTCAGGTTGTTTCCAACCCTAACTATTCTATGATTCTATGATTCTAAAAGTATATGGCTTGACTAAATTGCTGTCCTTCCTAAATTGTTATAATAATTGTGATAACACATAGTTTGCTTAAGGGTTCTCATGAGCCAGAAATTCATATTCCCAGCCTCCTTTACATTCTCAGTTAGTTTTCTGCAGGAGCAGAGATCCTTCTCACTATATGGCAACCAAAAAAAAGGCCTCACCCAAACAATAACAGAACAAAACAACAAACAAATAAAAACCAAAACCCAAACAGAAAACTCAACGATGTATGATGCCCCAAAGGAGAGAATGTGACTAAAGACTAAAACATGTAGAGGAACAGAATCGCTTCTTTTGGCAGAAATCTGAATTTATGTTGTATTCAAGTGGCTATGTAACCACAATCTACCCAGATTAAAGACTTAGTAGGCTGCTAACTTCACACCAGACCTTCTACCTAAATATAGACAAATCATTTTTCATTGTGTCACTTATTCCATTCTGTAAATTGGAAAGCGATCTCTTTGAGGTCATTGTAATTATGAAAATATTAATGCATGTTAGGAAATCAAACTCTGTAATGAACATTCCACTAGAAATATATACTAAATGAAACTAATACAAGTACAAGGAAAGTTAAAATTTTGTTTACAGATATTTAGGAGCACAAAGAAAATATCTGCATCTTCAACAGATGGAGATATAAATATATGAGTAAATTTAATCCACAATCTCTTCTAACACTTTCCAGTATGAAAGAAGGAGATTGGTTACATCTTCAAAAACTTAAAGAAAAAAAGTCCATATTCTTTAGCAATTGTTTCAGAATTATAACAAAAATTATCCATAATTTAGTTATCTGAAAATCTTTAAGGTAACTGACACACTTCAAGGATTTTGTAATTATGCCAGCAGGCGAAAATTGAGTCAATTGTAATTATGAGTCTTGGAGATAATATAAAAGGAAATTTAAGAGAATTAAAGGGTGAAACCTCTTATCATCCCCTTTCTGGTTATCTGACAGTTTTAAAGAGAGATTGATACGCATTTAGAAATAGAATTAAAGGTTGCTAATGAGAAGCTAAAAAAAAAGCTTCATTCAAAAATAAGCAACCTTATCTGCCTTTTAATACACTGAATTTCAATGAATGCCTTAACACTGACTTTTCAATGCATTAATCAATATTTACGCGTTCATGTTGTAGTTGCATTTTTAGATCTTTCTCCTAACATGTTTCAAGATAAATAACTCACACTACACTTGTTTATGCTCACAAAGGCATTTGTCACTTTAAAAAAAGACATTAAAATTATAAAATGCATCTTCCTAGAAGGCCAAGAATGTAGGCTTCATATAGCAATCAGTGCATTGCTATACGTATAGTTCATGAAAAAATCCACCGTACCATACCTGAGTGAGCCTTGAGGAACAAAGGCAAGTGTGGACTAACACATGCCATTTCTTGTAATTTACCAGTCCAAGTATTCTGTAAATATTCCCCTTAATTTCATTTCTGCTGGGCAAGGTGTTAAATAAGAGTCATGATTATAGCATATTTACTCACTTTCGTAATGAGTTGCTATGAAAAATGGATGACAAGGGACAGCATCCATTTTAAAAATTAACTTGTGCCGCTAATAGGGTGCTCAACTCACGAGGCTCAGGATCAATTATTTAGTTCTCATAACCTTTTCCTAACAAGTGAGATATATAAACCTGGTTAAAATCGAAGTCTGTAGAATTCAGAACAGTAAAGCAAAGCTCATACTTTTCAATTTTTAGTGCCAAAGATATCAATATTAATTATAATGTGTTAAGAGCCCAATATCCTAATAACTGATGGAAAATTGGGTCATTCAATTATATCCTAGAATCAGACTTCCTGTGGTTCATCTAGCATGTATTCAGCCACGGATAGCTTGTTACAAAGACCATACTTCATTGTATCTTCCATTTAAAATATAACAACACCTTGTTTTTTTTCAGAGCAACAGTTTAAGAATAGCTAATTGATTTATGATATTGTTTGAGGGTTTTTACCAGCTTCCAAAGAAAATGTGGAAGGTGTTTCCTGTAGGCTAGGTATGTAGATAGATAAGTACCAGAATCTCTGTAGTCATGTCAAATAAATTTTGTTCTGTAAAAAGCAAAAGACGTAACAGATGTACTGCTGATGTGAAGCTTGATTGAACTTGGTCTTGTCAAAGCAATGCTAGTAGTGTATATTTTGATAATACAGAGGGCCAAAACACATTGTGAAAAGTTGAACAAATGCTGTCCTGGAAGTGAGTCCTTAAGGTAATGTAATGTTATTACATAAACTTCTCGGACCAGAATGTCTTGGAGGCAGATAGATAACATTCTGAGAAGCCACTTACTTTTTTTTTTTTTCTTACCGCTATTATGTAATGTTTTCATTTATTTAGTATTCAATTTTTGCAGGCACTCTACATGAACACAAAACTTAAAAATAAAACCAAAATATGAAATCCAGTTACCAAGACAAAAATAGATTTAGAGAAAAGGCAATGAAATTACATGAAAAACGAAGAAGTTGTTATCATGAAGCAGCCTTTAATAGCAGGTATCACAGGTTCACAAGTGGAATATGAGTTGGTTCACTGTCTTATGGAAACTAAAATTATCCCTATGCATGAGCTATATTCAGGTTTTTTCTGGAATGTAATGTTAAGACTAGGATATTTGTAACATGAACCCATGTGTAGCAGGAGTAGAACAGAAGAGAATAAAATAGTTAGGGTTGGAAAGGACCTTAAGATCATCAAGTTCCACTACCCCTGCCATGGTCAGGGACACCTCACAATAAACCATATCACCCAAGGCTCTGTCCAACCTGATCTTGAACACTGCCAGGGATGGAGCGAGTATTCACAACCTCCCTGGACAACCTATTCCAGCGCCTCACCACCCTCACAGGTAATAATTTCTTCCTTATATCCAATCTAAACTTCCCCTGTTTAAGTTTTAACCCGTTATCCCTTGTCCAATCACTACAGTCCCTAATGAAGAGTCCCTCTCCAGCATGCCTATAGGCCCCCTCCAGATACTGGAAGGCTGCTATGAGGTCCCCACACAGCCTTCTCTTCTCCAGGCTGAACAGCCCCAACTTTCTCTGCCTGTCTTCAGATGGGAGTTGCTCCAGTCTCCTGCATCCTTGTAGCCCTTCTCTGGACTTGTTCCAACAGTTCCATGTCCTTTTTATGTTGAGGACACCAGAACTGTACACAGTACTCCAGGTGAGGTCTCACAAGAGCAGAGTAAAGGGGTAGGATCACCTCCTTCGACCTGCTGGTCACTCTCCTTTTGATGCAGCCCAGGATACAGTTCGCTTTCTGGGCTGCAAGGGCACACTGAAGCCGGCTCATATTCATTTTCTTATCGACCAACACCCCCAAGTCCTTCTCCACAGGGCTGCTCTGAATCTCTTCTCTGCCCAACCTGTAGCTGTGCCTGGGATTGCTCTGACCCAGGTGTAGGACCTTGCACTTGGCTTGGTTAAACTTCATAAGGTTGGCATCAGCCCATCTCACAAGCATGTCAAGGTCCCTCTGGACGGCATTCCTTCCCTCCAGCGTATCAACCAAACCACAAAGCTGGGTGTCATCAGCAAACTTGCTGAGGGCTCACTCAATCCCACTGTCCATGTCAGCAACAAAGATGTTGAACAAGACCGGTCCCAACACCGATCCCTGAGGGACACCACTCGTTACTGGTCTCCAGCTGGACATTGAGCCATTGACCACAACTCTTTGCGTGTGGACAGCCAGCCAGTTCTTTATCCACCAAGTGGTCCATCCATCAAATTGGTGTCTCTCCAATTTAGAGACAAAGATGTTGTGTGGGACAGTGTCGAATGCTTTACACAAGTCCAGGTAGATGACATCAACTGCTCTACCCCTGTCCATTAGTTCTGTAGCCCCATCATAGAAGGCCAACAAATTGGTCAGGCAGGATTTCCCCTTAGTGAAGCCATGCTGGCTGTCACCAAGCACCTTGTTGATTTTCATGTGCCTTAGCATGCCTTCCAGAAGAATCTGCCCCAAGAGTAAAGGAAAGGCAAAATAAAAGAAAAATCTATCAATCTGAATACATTAACCACCAGCAGAAAAGAAAGCTTTGAGCTAATATGTGGATGACTGATAATTTCAATAGCCTGGTTATAGTTCGGTTATTTTGATTATAAGGGCTGTATGTTGTCTCCCTCATGCTAGATTATTGGCCAAAGATCATCAGTAATTGAAAGAAACAAAAAGATAAAATGAAAGAGCCTTATAAGTTTATCAAACAGAAGTACAAATACAGCTGTACTTCAATAATGCTTATTGGACACTTTCTTCTGAATTTAGGACTGATTCAGATAATGGCAGCTATTTCAACTTCTTCTGGTAATTTGAAAGCTACACATGTGCTTCCGCAGTTACCAAGCTCATATGAGTCTGTAATTTAAAATTCTACTATTTGGGGGTTTACTGAGTCATAGGATAATATTCTGGTCTAGAAAAAGCAGCTGAATCTCATGAACCCTGACACAAATAGTTTTTGTCTGTTTTGTATTGTTGTTTTTTTTATTTTCCTACATTAGGCAAGTTTGTTTCAAGCCTCTCAGAAAGACGAAATCATGTCTGTTAATAAAGTATGCCGAAAATTGCTATCTGTTTTGATGTAACTAATCAGTCTGAAATGCTTCAAAACAGAACTGTGCACCAGTGGCTGTCAGTCACCATGCTGCTCACTCTAAGGTAGTGAACGCTGTCCATCATGTTTGCAGAGTTGAAATTTTCTTAGTTTTTTTACACCTAATCAGAGAGGTCACTCAAATTTGAAGTTCAGCTAGACAGATATTTAGTAATGGTTCTCCTGGTAATGTTCAGAAATTACTTTGCAGCAAAAAATCTGTAAAAATAATGTATATTTTGTGATTTTCTAAGCAGAGGCCAGGATTTCTTTTTTATTAATGAGTAAGAATTCTAAGGGAACAAAGATGAAGGAATATTGCAAATGAAAATGAAAAGGTATTTAGGGTCTGGTTCATAATTTTTCTTGCAAATTCCAAGTTGATTATGTCTTCAGCAAACCGGAAGAAACTTCATGTTCACAAACCCATCAAGTCCTCATATGGGGACTTGAAGCACGCTGATACACAGCAGGGCACAATCAGATTTCTATAGTGCTTTGATGATAACTTACTGAGCCCAGAGATTCTGTGCTGGATCTCATACCTACAAACAGAAGAATCAGGGTAAGGGACAGTACTGGCTGCAGATGATGGATTTCAGGGTGCTGAGGAAAAAGGATAAGGGCAAAAAACAGGATAATAATCCCACATTTCAGGACAGCAGAATCTGGCCTTTGGTTTTACAAGACGTGCTCAGAAAAATCTCAAGGAAAACAGTCATGGAACACAGAGTCAGTCTCATAAATGCTAAAGCCCAGCTGGACTGAATCTGGAAAGCATTTGGAAAGGCAGCAAGAACGGCTTCTATAAACATATCAACAGCAAAAGGAAGACTAGGGAAATTGTGGGACAGCTGCAGAACAGCAGTGAAGGCCTGGTGACAAGGGACATGGCCAGGTACTCAGTATCTTCTTCAGTTTGGGGTTTTATGGGTGAGACTGGCATTCAGAAAAGCCAGGTCCCTAAGACCAGTAGGAAAATCTGAAGCAAGGAAGACTTACTCCTGGACAAGGATCAGGTTAGGGAACATTAAACAATCTGAACATATATAAGTTAATGAGACTTGATAAGATGCATCTGCAAAGGCTGAGGGAGCTGACGTTATTGTGAGGTCACTCTTGATAATCTGAAAACTCATCATGGTTGGCAAAGATACATGAGGACTGGAAGAAAGAAAATGTCACTCCTAACTCCATGAACGGCAATAAGGAGGATGTGGAGACCTATAGGCTTGTCAGCCTCACATTCATCACTGGGAAGGTGAGGGAGAAAAATCCTTTTGAAAACCATTTCCAAATATATTAAGGACTATATATTAGATAGTTCTTTATAATATAATTATATAATATAATATAATATAATATAATATAATATAATATAATTATATAATATAAAAGATAGTCCTAATATAATATATTAGATTGAAAACTGGCTCAGCTGTCATGATCAAAGGGTTGTGATCAATGGCAGAAAGTCCAGCCTCAGGCCAGTAACCAGTGATGTATCAAAAGGGATCCATACCGTGTCTCATACAGTTTAACATCTCCATCAATTACCTCTATGGTGGAACAGACTGCATTCTCAGCCAGTGTGTGCGTTACTCAAAGGAGGAGGGTTTGATAAAGCAGAAGTTTGTGCTGCCATTCAGATGGACCTCAACAGGCTGGAGAGATGGGCCACCGAGAGCTTCATGAAGCTGAACAAAGGGATATGACAAGACTGTACCTGAGGAAGAATAACTCCATGCACTAGCCCAGGCTGATAGAATTAACATCAATTTTGATAATGAGATTCTTGCTGATCTAAGTGAGCAGATTCAATGAAGGAATGCAAGGTGTATAGTGTCCAACTTAAGAAATTGTTTAATTATAGCTTTACCAAGCCTAAACCAATTTAAAGCTTTCTTTCACGAAGCTCATCCTGTATATAGCCCTTCTTTTTGTGTAAACCTACTTTTCCAATTTTTAATGTAGCTGATTTCAGATTAAAACCTTAATAGAAGCAATACAAACATGATGCTCTATATTCCTAAACCCCAACTATGTAGAGACATTTCCAGTAAGATGAGCCAGTGTGATAGTTCCTTTGGGTTGATTTTATTATTTTTAATTCTTTTTATTATTATTTGCTGTAGTGATTAGGATTTCAGGCAATGAGTTAAAACAAGGTATTACTACACTGGCAGTCAATCAGATAACTATCACTTCAAAAATCATTTAAGAAGATCTACTTTTTTATTATTTATATAGCTCCATAGTTCATGGTGCTACATAGAGCAAATCAAAGACGGGTTCCCTGCCCCCTAAGAGCTTACAGTCTAGGCAAGTACAAGAACAACAGGAGAAGATAACACAGGCAGGGGACAGAGAGGGGTAGTAAATGAAAAGGACAATTACAGTCACATAAAAAGATAGTGTGTTTATCTTTGTGGATACAAACTGGGGAGGTGAGGTGCTTGAGTAACTTTAGTTTTAATTAGAACTATATTTTATAGGAAAGCCAGAAGAGAAGGGTTTTGAAAATAAATTTGATAGTGTCAGAGGTGCTTGTACAAAGGCAGAGAGGCAAGACTGGAAGGGAACAGGACACTAGCATATTTGAGATTGGAAAAAAACAATCTTGGATGTCAGACAAGTCAACCTCAGCAACCCTTTTATCCTACCTCTGAAAAAATGACAAAAACCACAATTGCTCCTGTACACCTTAATGCGGGTTGGATTCTCATTTTGCCTTTAATATTGTATCAGTACACATTTGAGGACAAAACCTTGATTCCTCTGAAGTAGTTTTGAAACTCCTTTCAAAGTAGTCAGCATTTCAGCCATCATACATATTTGGAAACTCTAACGTATTTGGAGACTAAGTGAAGTTGTGTCTAAAATACTTTAAATATTTTTCTAATATCCTTAATATAATAAAACAAAAATGACTATCACATTATATTTTAATTTTTTGTATGCTGTTAACTCTGCTCATGATTCCTTTTCCATGAAAACATTTTGATTTTGTAGAATGTCAGGGTATTTCTCCTAATTCTCTTTTAGATTTTGGATTTTGGTGGGTTTGTTTTCTTCATACGTTGTGTGTTTTGCATTCTGTTATTTGGGGGGTTTGGAAGACTTTATGGATGAAATCAGGAAGGATTAATGCATGTAATATAAACATGAAAGAAAAGGTGTTTCAAAACCTATACTGAATTCTTGAACTGAAAATTGAGACAGAAACTTCATGAAGTAGTATCTCCTTAATAACCTGCCAGATACTCCCTTGATATGCTTGTATTTGTTTTTATGTAAGAGGAATATTATGAAATGGCTTGCTAATGTGTATAACCAGACAAATCCTCATTTACTATAAAGCTCCACACATCTCTTGATTTCATCCAACTATCTGGCTTAGAATTTTTTACTACCAGTCCTTTCACATTTTCTTATTTATAGATAAGCTAAAGGAGGTTTTGTCATTTATTCTGTATTATCCACATAGTTATTTATTGCTGTATAACCATGCTGAGGCAACTTGAAGATTGAAATTGTGTGTCTTGAGAATTTTTAAGATTATAAACATCTGTCTTCCACAAAACAGATACAGTAAAAAAAAAAAAGAAAAAGTCCTGTTGAGTTTTTACCTCAGTTGTCGTCCACCAGGTAGCACCATACATAACTGAGTTATAACTGCTTTAAAAGTCATCTCTAGAGTGACATTCGAGGTCAGAAAGAGAAGCACCTATCATCGTGTCCTGGGAAATCAACAGACTGAGCTATTATTTGAAGCCACATAAGCAGTTATGTACAGATTCTGAATCTTCATGGGCCAGATAGATACTCACTTGATATTATCTGGTGTAGTTCCAGTGATTTTAATGACATTGTTGAAATCTATGCTATACAAGAATTTTGGAATTTGGAACTAGCCATTCAGAGGCCTATCAAAATGAGGAAGCTTTCTTCAGAATTAAGGATTTCCTTCACAACAGTGAAAGGAGAAGGAATCATTACATTTTTGGTTTTGAGTACAAAACTACCAGTAGTATTTCTGCTTTGGGGGTCAACTTTTTGTTAGTAATTTTTCCTCAAGTATCTTATTTTTCTGTGAAACAGGGAGAAATAATTACTAATGCACAACAAAGTAACATTATGAATTAGTGTCTGATTCTTTTTTTTAAAAGACATTATGCTACTGTGAATCTGTGGAGCCAGGCATTTCTAGTCTTGATCTAAAATACAAATCTTCAGTTACTTTCCGTATTTCCTTAATAATAGAAGCTGAAATTTTCACTGAAATCTTAATTAAGCCACATTACTTTTGGTTTTGGTTTTTTGTTCCCTGGGGGACATTGATCCAGTAAAACATCTGGGACATATTCTTCATTCACACTTACTTTGGCTCACATAAAGCTTAATGAGAATTAGTTATGTGCATCAAGGTGAGAATGGAATCCTGCTTATTTCAACACCCTTAATGGAGAAAAGAAAGGTTTGTTTGAATATAGCACAGCATTTTATTACACGATTTTACAAATGTTATTGTAAATCATCACTCAAATGCAATAGCTAATTTTTTGTCCATTCCAAACCACCATAATTAGGAATTTTCATTCTGTTGTACGACAGTTACTTTCTCGCCCTTTGTATTTTAAAGAATTAACTTAAAGATTTGTTATGTAAGTATATTCATTTTCAGAATCTTTGCTGAAGATGTTTTTATCTTATTTATACTTTATAGACAAAGATAACCTCTTCCTTGTTATCACATAAATGGGGATGAAGCTCTCATGAATGCAAGAGAATTTGCTTTCTCAGTCCCTGTTCACAACAGAAATGGCCAGCTCAGTCTCTATGAAGATCTATGAGAACTGGGTAGTAGACACAAACCTCCCCTTTTCCCCAAATTTAATTTCTATAATTGGAATGATATATTTTATATTCTTGTGCTAAAAAAGCAGTGAGATTAAATTAAATCCTAGTAAAGAAATGACCTCATTACTCACCAATGACTAATTATCTGTGATAATTTTAGTTTAAGTTAGTTGAACTAATTATTTTCTGTATAAAGACAATCTTCACAATATGTTTGGCTGACATATCATTCCTTCATAGTCCATTCTATATATTTTTTGTTGATATACAAATAAATTTACAGCAGATGGAGGTGCAAGATTCAGCATCTGTAAGGCATTATTTAAAAATGTTATGTCCAGGAGCTTTATATGTCACAGGCAGGACACATGAATTAGCTTTGAAGCAACTAATGGCTCGATCCTGCAAAAACTTATCGCAATGTGTTGTACTGGCTTTCCTCAGGAATCCCAGAAAACTCTCTGGCCATGCCTTTCACGGCAAGAATCAGCAGAACAGGGCCCTAAGCTGAGGCTAAGTACCAGTACTCACACAAAGTATTGTACATACGTTGCTCAAATCACACAGCAAAAACAAAACAACTAAAACTGACAGAATTTTAATGCTTTTTTTTTTTTTTAATTTTGTGCATTGGTTTCAAACAGCAAACTGAGTGCACTTTAACTGTTATCACAATCTGGTCAAGAGGTCTGTGTCTTTTACCTTTTACATACAATTGTTCATGACAGCATGTTATCAGCCTAGTGGAAAACAGGGGTGTAGCATGGTAAGCAGTGTTGGTAGTGCACCTATTTTTTATATTATCTAACTTGAAAATATGTCTCTTCTAAGATTCCTTTTTCTTGATAAAAATAGTTTTCACCAAACGTTGGTGGTGCACACGCACTACCATTCATGCTTGGCATCACACCCCTGACAGAAACACATGTTCTTATTTTGTTGATAAAAAGTATTACAAAAATTTCCATACAAAAACTATTTTCATAGAAATCTTGCATTTCCACAGAAACCTGAACATTTTTTTTTTTTCGAAAAAAAAAAACCTGCTCAAGAATTTTGTTCATTTAGTACTGTGACTGTATTGAAAAATGCAGTCCTCTTTAAAGTTCTCCCCATTCACTTCTTTTAGGTGACTCACTACTTCCAATATTAGTGAGAATTCTTCAGGCTCCATTGAGTTCAATTAGAAGCAGGAACAAGGGTTTCAAAACCCATTCAAGCTAAAATGCAAGCCCTCTACGTGTGAAATACAGTGATTCCCACCCCCTCCCTCTTTTCACAATTAAAGAAAAAAAAGCAATCATTTATATCTAAAGGTTGTAAAATACATTCCTTTGTACCAAGGAAATTTTCATTCATCTAAAACTTGGATCAAAATTATGGAATTTTTCTTCATTTGTTGTTTTTTTTTTTTATTTGGGTGGTTTTTTTTTGTTTTGGTTTTTTTTTAGATTAAAGTTCCAGCCCAGGTAAATTTAAGTTACTGATTTATTTTTTTAATTATTATTTATTTACTTAATTCAGTGACACAGACAGTCCAAAAAGTAGGTGAGCACCTCATATCTATCCTTCTAATCATGGGATTCATTTTCTTCGCTTTAACATTTCTCCCATCCAGGAAGCTCATATTGCCTGTCCAGATGGTAGTTTCAGTCTACCAGCAGTCACCAACTCTTCTATGCTTGGAAGTTCAGAAGAACATATGGTTTCTTGTTCCATTACAGTTCTGAGATATTATGCTTACTAAACTCCTTCCATGGTTAGTATCATCTTGGACATTTATTTTCCATCTCCTGGCAACCGTTGAACTTCAAAAGGAACCTGTAATTTCTCACTGAGACTGCATTTGAAACCAGCCACAAAACTCACATGGAACATTCATTCATTCAGAATGGTGGAAACCCATGACGAACAGTGTAACCCCGCATAACTTGATTGATCCATGATGCTTGTGATTCGAGTCTGGCCATTGCAACTGCTGAAATCACAGAGTCTCTAGTTCATAGACACAGCGGCATGAGGTAACTCATTTATTTTGCACAGGTTGCATATTTCCACAGGAAACATTCTTGCAAGGTTGTTTTGAAAAAAGATGACAGTTTGTGCTTGGGGGATTTGGCTTCCCAGCTCTATGCCATGGTTTCTTTACCCGGCAATCTTCTGTCATTAAATGTGTGCATGTTGATAACTTCTTCTGTTTTCACAATAACTGGGGCCTGTGGCTTGTGTTTTAATCGACGCTGACACTTCAGAGACATCCTTAGCTCCTCTATCATGGCACTACAGAAGGACCTCTACAGAGGGAAATAGAGGAAGAAAAAAAAAAAAAAAATCAGTGAGAAATGTCTAGCAATAATGTCTAGAAGCAGATTCACTTTACTGGCATAGCCTTGTCAGTCCTATAGGTTTCCTTTGTCTCAGTCTGGAGCTCATAGCAAATTTCTGTCTTTTAAATATTCATTGCATAATAATGGAAATGACTTATCAAGCTGTGATGACTCAGTGAAAAAATCACCTCCAATTATTTGTCTGTCAGCTACTGACTATAGATGCATATGATACATTAAAAAAAATCAAACAAACTGTTAACATAGCTTAGACTTAGAGGATAGAATCTGAATGCACTATATATTAGGTATTCTGTAAGATCTTCTTTCTCATATTTAAAAGTAATAACTTAATTTCTATATGATTTAAATAGCTATTTCTCAACAAAACAACAAGCCTTAGTATAGGAAGTTTACCTAAATTAATGCTTAAATATGGTTAAAATGCAGTCCAAATTGCTGAAAACTATCATCAAGTCCATTATTTTTAACATCTCCTGTATTGAAACACTTCTTTCGCTATTGAATATCATTTGAGGAGTGTATATTTGAAAACAAGTTCATCTCTTTTTATGCATATTATTGGAAAAAGTTTAACATGTTTTCACTGAAATCTAGGTCCTCAGAAGCATTTTTTTCATTTTTCAGTGAAGTAAATTTGAAAAGTAAAATAAAATCTCCCTTAGTCCTTCAATCTGACTTAATTCTCAACTGCTAATAGGGTGCTGAGCAAGCTAGCTTCTCCTCAGTGTGAGAATTGGAGTATGGATGAAATATGGAAGTAAGGAAGAAGAGTCTCAGTTTTGGGATATGTGAATTAACAATTTTTATCATATACTTCAACATTTTCTATCTAATGCAGAAATTTATTAACTGAATAACACATCCCAGAGACCAAGACTGACAATTGCTCTCACACAAAGCAAATTTGAGGTATAATGTAGCCTTTTGCGTTTTGCTTTCTTAGTAACTAATGAGGAGAAGGAGATGATCATAGAACCTAGATTACTGAAAATATTTCTTGATAAATGTTAGATTTTGTGTGATTAGCAATAGATCATCAGTTGATATATAATTGCCTGATTTATTTCCTAAATCAAGAACTCTGCTTTATTTGTAAACTGTTACATCACCATTATTAACACAAACCTCAAGTTTGGAGATGAGATCCAGAAATATTTAAGTACCTCACCCTGCCTAGTTCTTTGGGAACCTAAATTGAAACTGTTTATCAAAACCTGCATTCAGGTTTTCATAAACCTTCCAGGGCTGAAGGCACTTTGAGCAGTAAGGCACTCAGTTTTCCACATTAAATTTTATAGATATGTCATTTGGTGGTAGTAAGTAGAAATTCTGCTAAGCACATTGGTGCTTGGCTTAATCTTGGATCCAGTCAGAATTCAGAGAATTCACACTCAAGTTTTCCATGTGTGTCTTTCAATAGTGTATTCTGCTGAAGGAGCTTTAAGCTTCAATGCTCATCAAATGGCTGCAACATAAAAGCATTAGGCCATTTCAAGGTAAAAACACTTGGATTTCCACCTACTGATGCTGTTCCACTTGGTACAGAACTGGTAAGCAGGTAGAGCAGGAGAAAGGGAGAGAGAAGAGAACATGGGCTTTTTCTGTACATTACAGATTAGAGAACACAAGGAAAGGCTTCAGTGGTAGTTACTGCTTCAGTGATGAATTCAACATTTTAATGTAAAATTCTGTAAATAGAAGAGTGCAAACATGAGCTGTCCCAGTCACAGGTTAGAACTGAATCTGAATCCCCCAAATCCTGAACAAACACCTTTTTCCCTTATCCTTTCCATGAATAAAGGAATTGGCAGGTGGAAGGAAAAGGTAATCTTTGGCTGTGATACCCTTCATTTCAAACATTCCTTTAAGTCTGAAATAAAGAAATGACATCTACAACTAGGAAATGTTTAAGATTTTAGTACAAAAGAGAGGATAGTCAAGCGCAAGACCTTCAGAGGCCAAATTTCCATTAAAAAATTATAATTTCTGGCAGGCATTTCTAGCTGGAGTGACTTCTTCAATGGACACACATTAACAATAGCCTTTAAAGATGTCCCAGTGACTGGGTTGACATTCAAGACAGAATTTATAGCTTTTTGAATGAGATGGCTAAAATTTCTAATTGAATGGTCTGAGATGTAATATGTCAGATATTCATGCATAAGGTATCTTTGCTTAACACTGTGTTGAAAGCAGGAAGCTGTACCTACTTCTTATCCAGCTGTACTTTGAAGGAAAACACTCACTTAGACCTTCTTAGACCTTCTCTTTTTTCTTTTAGTAAGTGCTTTTACTTAACATCAGAACTGCAGTTATGATTACAAATCTTAAATTAACCCCCAAATCTTTCCAAAGGGTACAATTTAATTTAATATTCCCTAATGGATTAGAGGCTAAATTGCTAATGCTTGCAGATCTTGGCATTTTCACTATGTGGGGAACCTAGTACATAGCTCTGGAATTTCACAGGGAATCCACTAAGAAGTAAATGCTGCAACTCTCAGCCTTACACCACCTCCAGACATTACTTGGCTCTCACCTCTGGAACAAAGATCTAAGTGAAATATTCTGAGAAACAGAAACCATCTAAATTTAGATATGGTACATTAGCACTTCAAAATTTTCAAGATTGTGTCCCTTTCTTTGCCAAAACATCTAACACAAGTGCCAAAACAGAGTGACTCCTTTTCAAGATGCATTAATCCACCAAAACCTTTGCAAAGATTTGCAAACACTTATAAGAGGGTATAAATTTTTAGGTAATATCAGTAGAAACAGGATTACAATCAATAGTCAAGAGGTAAGAAGACACATGCACTCGATGCCAACTTTCTGAAATACCATTCAAATGAGATTTCATGAAACTTGCCAACACATTTTATCTAAGAATGTTACCTGGATCTGAAAACTTATTGAATGAGAAACATTGGCAAGACTGACAATATTAAAAAGGCAACTAACAAAATTTTCTGATAGCTACTTTATCTAGAAAATTCAGTCACTTTGTGTTTTGAAGTTATTTTGTATAAATTAAGTTCATGGGAACTTATCTGCATATATGGTATTAAAACCATTATTTAATTACTTCATTTACTAAGTTTTACATGTCTGCTATGTCTTTTAAAATATTAAATGTCTGAAAACTATAAACAGTATCAGCTCCCAGACAGTACCATTGTTTTGGCAACTGATCACTGAATAGGAGCAATATTACTTTCCCTCTTGCCCCCAGATTTCAGTCACTGAAATAGTTACGTATTTTAAAAAGATTAATTCAAGGTTATATAAAAGCTCACAGCGTGGATGCTTATTCTTCTTTGCCTTGTATCTGAGAAATATAAGGAAGAATTTTCTCACATATTGATATAAAATCATGTTCAAAAAAAGGTTTACAAAGGATTAATTTATGTTTGACCTTTATTTAATAGGAATTCTTTTATTGCCTGTTTTCTATTCCAGTAAGTGTGCAGACTCCATTTTCTGTAGAGTTAGACTTTGTGCTCTTTTACTGTTTTGGAATAATAAGACATGATTTTTTTTTGTGACACATTTTTTGTGACAGATAAATGACATTTTCAGATACTGTTTTAGAAAATACAACCCAATGTCTTGATCCTGAATTCAATTGACCACTCAGATTTTTTGGGAAAAAGAGTGAAATGTTTACAGAACATACTGACTCTATTTCAAAACTGTTGTCTATCATGAAATAGAGCACTTTTAGTACATATTACATATGACTGCTTAATTCAAAGAAAATAACCTTTTGCCCCAACTTACCTTCCACACTTCAGGCATGTTATGGAAACATCATTTATAATTGATTTTTCACCCACCCTTACAAAATTGCAAGTTTTCTCCTGAAATGTTACCAGAAAGTAAATATTGCCTTCAAGTCATCTTAAATATAATCAAATAGTAGAAAAGTTGAAGAAAGGCATACAGTTCTCTAAATAATAATGCAAATAAATGCAACTATTTGGTTGCAACAAATTACTACAAAATGTTTAAATAAAGTTGCAATTCTGAGTGGGGAGTTCAAGTGTTCTAAAAAAATTTTAATCAGAACTGCATTTCTTAACCTTTTAACACAAAGCAATTTTGAAAAGCTCATCTCCTTAAGGACAATAAAGAAGCAACTGATACCTCTTTAATTATTTGCCACAGCTGACAGCTCTCAAATCATGTAGAATCAAGATGATAATTTTGCTAAGCATTACCACTGTTTGTAATCTATTTAGACAGCTTGTGTATGGTTTTACCATCTGAGAAAAAATGTACCTCTGCATGTATGTATTGATATGAAAGATACACAATATTTAAACTGTTTTCATTATATTGTGTTACACGAAATCAGAAAGGTAATTAGAAATTGTATTAGCATTCATTAGACACATAATTGTGAGACTACTACCACAGATTTTGCTTTTATCAGCCTAAAAAGAGCAACAAGAAGACAGGAATGACATGCCTGCACCACTCAGCATTTTGATTTAAGTGAATACTATTCAATGTGTTTTAAATATAAAAATCTTCGACCAGTTGCTGATTTATATTTTCTCACATTTTATGAAGTTAATATAAAGCTGACTGTCAATATTCAATAAAAATGCAAGATTTACTCAAAAGTTCATTACTTCCAGTCTTGTGTGTCAGATATCTGTAGCCTTGTTTAATTTTCTTAAAGCAGTAACAGCAGTAATCCTGCATTGCCTTCTTGTATTATGCATCAGTGTTGTAGCATCTAGTAAGATATATCAGTTAAACTGGTTTTCATCCTCTTGAAGTTAATGAGAATGAATGCACAGCCCTAACCTGACCAGCCCTCCTAATCAGTTTCTGCCATTACATGCCACTCCTCCAGGGGTTTTGAATGTGTATATGAAAAACCTGTCTGTCTTAAACCCCCTGGACACCCTCATGAATCCTAGCAAAATGTTGATTTAGGATCATAAAGAGCTGATCAATTGATGGAATGAAAATAACCTCAGAAAAACAGAAATCATATATACACATATATATCTATACACATAATATGGTTACATTAAAAACAATTTCCCACACTTTTCTGATGTAGTACATTTTCAATCCATACCAAGTATAATGCATAAGTACACCACAGTCTAATTTCACATTAAATAGCAGAACATATCACCAACATATTTTCAATTACAGATTTAGCAATTATTGCTTTTTTGGTAGAAATAGAATGAGCAGCTATTTTAGAAACTTATTTTTAATATAACTTTTTAATTTCAAAATGTATGGGAGATTTCATCGCCTACTTAAATAAAGACAATAATATCAAGCAAAATGAAATTTTTTTTTTCATAAACTAAGCTTTTCTTCCACTATAAGTCAACCATACAAAGTTAAGACCAGTAGAGTCTTTCCATACAGCTTGGTGAAACATGAGGTGTTTCACTCTCTAACTGAATTGAATGCTGATTTTTTCAAGGACTTTTCTATCTATTTCATAAAGAGGATCAACAAGCATCTGGTGATACTGACCCTTCCTTTGACAAAACAACACTGAAATAATCTTCTGCAAGTTGAAGTGCTCACTGGGTTTTAGAATTGTGCAGTGAACTTAGATGACATACAGGACCTCATTGCAGGCCACTTCTAGCAGATGTTGTTAGTGTCTCCCACTGGGAGGATAAGATCCGAGCTTGCCTTAAATAATTAATATCCAAAAACACCAATTCAGCCACTCTCAAATTCTAAAATTTATTTCCTGACAAAATAAAACGTACTCTGGGTGGATGACAGAAGCAACTCTGAATCCGTTTAAAGTCTTCTGAAACTGTTTAACCTGGTTCCAGTCTGAATGAATCCTGACAGCTACACTAGTTCCCTATGGCTGATGGGGAGGTCCTGTCAGTGCAGAAACCTTTTTCAAAGGCGGCATTGTTTAGCTTTGTCAGCAGCCTTTCTGGCCATTTCACTGACTATGATGTTTTTCTGACTCACCTGTGGACCTAGGCTGGGGCAGATGGAATTGCATTTGTGTGGTTCCACTCTTTCCTCTCAGAGAAATCCCAGAGGATGGCATAGGACAATTGCTCATCAGCCCCGAGGGCACTTTCTCATGAAGGATTCCACAAGGTTTCATCCTGTCATCTCTCCTTTCAACATGTATATGAGGCCACTGAGGAGATAATGAAATAATTTGGGCTGTGGTGTCATCGGCACACAGATGATACACAGTCCTACTCTCCAGGACAGTGAGAGAAGGATGGTGCAATCATTTTGTGCTTCCAGGACCTGGCTGAAATAGGGGTATGGTGGCACCTTAATCCTGGGGAGTTTAGGTGCTATGTTGGACAAGAGAAGCATTCAGAAGATAATGTCTATCCTTTTATTCAGTTTATCTACGTATCATTCCATTCCACCTCTTGTGAAAGAGGCTTACAGTCTCAAGATTCCTCTAGATTCCTAAATCTGTTTCTGAATTTTCAAACTGGATCAGTGGTGCTAAGTACTGTTTGTCACCTATGATTCAGTCAGTGGTAATAATTTCTACCAGCACTAAACTTGTCACACCAGCTTCCTCCAGGACACACTACTGCAGTCCATTGCCCCTTGACAATGGCTACAAATGGCTGCCAGGTGTTTAATAAGTGCTGATAGCAATTCACATTACTTCAGCCATGTAGCTGCCGCTGAGCAAATAAATAACAACATATGGTACTGCCTGTGTGATTCAGCATGTTGTCCAATGCAATATTTTAATGGTTCTTTGTGTTGCAATCACAGCTGTGCAGGGTATCTTGCTGCATTTCAGCATAAATTATCCTGATTGTACTAAAATCAGTGACCTGAGGTCTTGATCTCTCAGCCACTGGATGTAAAAGTTCATTCATCTGTTAAATCATTTTTGATCCTAAATCTAAATTAATTCTCTGATTGTCCAAGGAGGATTGGGTTTGTTGATCTACAGGCATGGTGAAAGGAAGTGATGATGATGTGTAATTAATCCTGTGAAGTGTGAATCTATCTGGATTAAAATACTGCATATAACACCGTATATTTTTATTTGAAAATAAATATTCCACCCTACAGATTCATTTTAGAAAATATATAAAACCTGTCTTACCTGAGTTCAGCTATATCTAAACAGCTTTTTATAGTTTGCTGAGCTCAAGTCCACTGTACATTATTTATATATAGTTGTACCAGTTTTATAGTTCAGTGTGATAGCATAAACTTAATATAGAAGTTGACATGGCCTCAAATCATATTGAACAGAGAGAGACTATTAGTATTAAATTAATGTCAACAGTTTCTAGACTTTTGGAAACACTATTATAGTCCTATCACACTACATAGTAGCAGAATGGTTAGCATTGGTTTCTTCGTAATATCTGTCAGTCTTCAATATTTTCTCAAGCTAAAAGGCAGCTGAAAGTGCTTGCTATTACTTTGCTGGTTTATACAAAACTCAAAGTAATAAAATCACATGGAGTAAATTGTGTTTACTACTATACTTAGCTATAGTATAGCTGATTAGATAAAAATGCAAAGGTTAATATTTACGTGTTAGAATACCTGTATATACCATATGTTAAAGAATTATATAGGGGAATCCAATAAAAAATTATTAGAGAGACATGAACATTCTGTAATCTGACTTTTTTTTTTTTTTTCTTGAGAATGAAATCTTTTCTTTTTTTTTTTTTTTTCCAGAGGATTAATATTCATGAAGCTATAGTGAGCCTCCTGAAATCGCATTCTCACATTTGTACTTGTGAAATGAGTCAGTTTTACATACATTTCTAATCTTTCTATTTTTTCTTTAATGATAAATCTTAAGATATTAAAAGTACTTCAGAAACAAAGTTCATTACCAAATAGATATTGGTTGAGATGAAATCAAATATCAAAATAGAGATCTTGTTTTCAATATTTTATTGTTGCAAATGATTTTTTTAAACACCACAGATTGCTTTTTTTCAACTTTTCACCTTTTCCATTTCTGTTTTTTCATCATTTTTTTTCCTGTGAAAGATGGATGTATTTGTAGGTTTGTGAAGTTTGTTTTGGTGGAGCTTTCTTTGGGTTTTTTGATTTGGTTTGGTTTGGTTTTTTGTTTGGGTATTTTTTTGGTTGGGTTTTTTTTCCAGATTTTTTTTTTTTTAAGTTTCTTCCATTAAAGAATGTCCTCTAATATGTAGTTAGGTGGTTTCCAAGAGGGCATTTAATTATAATTAATACCTCAAGTACTCTGTACACATACACACACACACACAAATTAGCCATACAAGTCTGTACATCCACATAGAGTGCTCAAGGGAGTACAGGATGATAGAAATTCACAATTTTACAGCTGCATAACTGCAAAATGCAATGTGCTAAAGCTGGAGAAACATTTCCTTTTATGAGCTGTCACAGCTGCTGCTCCTTTTCCCAGCTAACATTAAAAATTCTGAGGTTACTCCATTACAAAATGTGGCATAACAATACAGACTACATCACTGACTGTACATTTTATAAAAGTTACTTAGAATACAAATCCCGAAGCTTTTACTTTGATCTACCAAGAATGCCCACATTCTTTTTTTCATCGTAGCCTGAGGAACAGGCTTTTCAACTTTAAAATCTTTTGAACTTGCCTCCCCTGGAAAAAAAAAAAAATAAAAAAATCACTAAACTGGGATTTATTTTGGGGTTGTTCCAAAACTATCCCAAACAGCAAAAGCTTTTAGTAGTAAGCCATCAGGAATATTCTCAGAATTCCAATAACACTGACATAACTGCATTTTTTTGCAAAGTAATGAAAAAGACTGTAATGAAAACTAATTTACTAAAATTTGGAAAAGAAACAGCCAACATAAAATATTCTGGTAGAGTAAGAATGGATCCTAAAAATATTTTCATTGCTCATATTTAATTATTATGGTAATTTTGGTTTCCATTGTAAGATAAGAATTAATACATATCCTGTTAATGAAGAAGCACCCACAATATTTCATTACTGATTAACGTCTTGCTGTAAGAAAATTCCATATAGGACAAGTCACATAAATGCATATTGCTCACCTCAATTCTAAAAAGCAGCATTCTAAGACACAACAAATTAATTTATCCTGTTGCAAACAGATTGTAGAAGGACCTTGGCAAATGAATTTATGTTAGCATTTACACTACCTTAGAATCATCGAATCATAGAATCATAGAATAGTTAGGGTTGGAAAGGACCTTAAGAACATCTAGTTCCAACCCCTCTGCCATGGGCAGGGACACCTCACGCTAAATCGTATCACCCAAGGCCTCGTCCAACCTGGTCTTGAACACTACCAAGGATGGAGCATTCACAACCTCCCTGGGCAACCTATTCCAGGGCCTCACCACCCTAACAGGAAAGAATTTCCTTATACCCCATCTACACTTCCTCTGTTTAAGTTTTAACCCATTACCCCTTGTCCTATTACTACAGTCTCTAATGAAGAGTCCCTCCCCAGCATCCCTATAGGCCCCCTTCAGATACAGGAAGGCTGCTATGAGGTCTCCATGCAGCCTTCTCTTCTCCAGGCTGAGCAGCCCCAACTTCCTCAGCCTGTCTTCATACAGAGGTGCCCCAGTCCCCTGATCATCCTCGTGGCCCTCCTCTGGACTTGTTCCAACAGTTCCATGCCCTTTTTATGTTGAGGACACCAGAACTGTACACAATACTCCAGGTGAGGTCTCACAAGAGCAGAGTAGTGGGGCAGGATCACCTCCTTCGACCTGCTGGTCACTCTCCTTTTGATACAGCCCAGGATATGGTTGGCTTTCTGGGCTGCAAGTGCACACTGCCGGCTCATGTTCATTTTCTCATCAACCAGCACCCCCAAGTCCTTCTCCACAGGGCTGCTCTGAATCTCTTCTCTGCCCAACCTGTAGCTGTACCTGGGATTGCTCTGACACAGGTGTAGGACCTTGCACTTGGCATGGTTTCATGCCAAAAAAAAACAAGAAGTAACCATATTTGAGGGAAACACAATCAGGATGTGGCGTCAACTCTATATGTTGACATATGCATAATTTTTTCAGCTAAGCAGCCCTTAGCCCCTCATTGCTTCTTGGGAAAGGTGTGGGTCCACTACATTAATAAAATTAGGTTTCAAGAAAACTTCTCAAGCCAAAGCCATCTTCTCCAAAGAAACTATGACCAGGATAAGTACAAAGACAACCATTTGCAAGGGTGTCGCCAAGAAATACTCTATATGTTCTTGACATTGCCTTCATCAATACTGTGAATTTCATCCTAAAGTTTTCAGCAGTGCACATGCAGTTTCTACCACAGAGCTGATGCTTATGGTAATATCTTATATCTAATCACTATGTGAAGGTGGTATCAAACTGGAAATAATCTCAGAGAAGTCTCAAAAAAAAACCAACAGAACCCAAACCCAAACTCAAACACAAAAATGAAGGAAAGATCAATAAATTCTCAAACTGAGAATCATCAATATATTATGCTAAATATTAATGGTCTTCAAGGTCAATGTTTTCCATGCTCATTATGGTAATAATATGAGGTATACAAAATTTAATTCTTTAAATGAACATAAACCCATAACACACTGAAGCACATCAATAATAAAAAAAAAGGACATAGTAATTGTTTTAAATGGCTTCTATTTCTAATATTGCTTATTCACTGCCCTCTGAGTGCTTGTTAAAATCAAGGAGCAGGTAATTCACCAGCAGAAGCAATTATAAAATGCAAATGACTGGGCATTTATTGTCAAGATTGGCTAGATAAAAAAGGTCTGCTTAATAACTTGTTTACAAGCTGATGACATAATTAGATGGTTGTATCATAAACAACAGAAAAGAATACAAGACTAAAATGTTTTCTAAAGGCTGAAATGAAAAAAAGCTAAGCATTGTGAAATTCTATTAAAAAGTAACAATTAAATTTCCGTCTGAGAAATTAGAAGGCACCATCTTGTGGCTACTTTGCAGGAATGCAGTCAGGATAGTCTGGCCCGCCATCTCGTCCTACCCCTTCCTTCTGTGTCAACAAGAAAGTCAAAATTCTGCTTTACACAAGCACAACGCTTTATCCTTCCCAATACTTTCTCTGAAAAAAAATCACTGAAACTATGTACTAGGTAGGCTTATAGGGGTTATTTAGCTCAAAATACTCACACAGAATCACACACAGAATCCTAAGGGTTGGAAGGGACCTCAAAAGATCATCTAGTCCAACCCCCCTGCAAGAGCAGGGTAACCTAGAGTACCTCACACAGGAACTTGTCCAGGCGGGCCTTGAATATCTCCAACGTAGGAGACTCCACAGCCCCCCTGGGCAACCTCTTCCAGTGATCTGTCACTCTCACAGTAAAGAAATTTTTCCTGATGTTCACATGGAACCTGCTATGCTCCAGTTTACACCCATTGCCCCTTGTCCTATCACTGGACATCACTGAAAAAACCTAGCTCCATCATCCTGACACTCACCCTTTACAGATTTGTAAACATTGATGAGGTCACCCCTCAGTCTCCTCTTCTCCAAGCTAAAGAGTCCCAGCTCACTCAGCCTCTCCTCATACAGGAGATGTTCCACTCCCTTAATCATCTTTGTGGCTCTGCGCTGGACTCTTTCAAGCAGTTCCCTGTCCTTCTTGAACTGTGGGGCCCAGAACTGGACACAATATTCCAGATGCGGCCTCACCAAGGCAGAGTAGAGGGGGAGGAGAACCTCTCTTGACCTACTAACCACACCCTTTCTAATGCACCCTAGGATGCCACTGGCCTTCTTGGCCACAAGGGCACATTGCTGGCTCATGGTCACCCTCCTATCCACCCCCAGGTCCCTTTCCCCTTCACTACTGTCCAGCAGGTTAACCCCCAACCTATACTGGTACATGGGTTTGTTCTTGCCAGATTATCACATTACTCACATGTGTGTTTGGTGTAGACAGCAAATTCAGAATTATTGGCAATCGGAGCAATCAAGGCTTATTTAACTGATGTTTAGGTTATGATTATGTAAGAAAAACTTTGTTGGTGTTATTATTTTAGTGTACTCTAAGATTTAATCTAGTATTTTGTATTATAAGAAGCTTATAGCCAAATCTCTCTTTGTGAAACAAACAGGGTGCACTGATATGTCTCATTTCACATTATTTGAAGTACTAAACAGTTCAAAATTAGTAAACTGCACATCTTTTTTTTCACAAGCAGACATAGTTCTGACCTGCTGTTGGCTCAATGAATCTTGAATTACAGTGGAATTGAATCCATATACTGTTATTTTCATATCCATCAGATCTTGATCTTCTGGAAAATACCTAGTAAATTAGGACACTCATTTTTCAAACAAACTTGCCATAAGTGTCAGTGATTGATAGTCTAAATGTGATATCCAAACTTAACTTTGTTTTTGAAAAATGTCAATAAAAAAGACATTTCTCTGTGTCTGGAAAGTGTTGTGGTGGCATGAATTCATGTTTCCCAGAAAGACTTCCGCTAGTATCACAGGTTTCCTTTGAATTTTTGAGCATATAGGAGAATAGATGTTCTGAACCACTTTGGTTATAAGATGCAATAGTTATTTAGCAAAGAACACAATTTTATCAGCTGATTTTCTGAGCTCAATTCCTGTCAACATTTCACTCCTCCAACTAGGTTCACACCAGCCAATGTCTCTGTTTACGTGCGCACTCTGGGAGCAGTGTGACACTGAAAATGCTAGAAATACGTTTCTGGATTATACACTCTAAATCTGCATTGCCTCCCCACTGGAAGTGCAACATTAATTTTGTATATATCAAAAAGCAGACACACATACAAATATGTCCACTTATATCCCAGGATACTACATATATTCAACAGCTGAAAATAGGTAATTTCTTTTGTTTCCTTGGTTGTTAATGTGACCTTTGATCTTCCCTGTTTCCAAATGTTGACAAGCATTATACAAATACCAGAATGGCATTCTGATTCTAGAGGGATGAAACCATAAATATGACCAAAAATAGGTGCCTCCTCTCTTGCTATGGGATAGCCAAGACAGCATTACTTGCATGGTTTACTCATCCCAGCAGAGGAGATGTAGATATTGGAGACAGACGGTACTGCTTATCTCCGCTTTGGCTGCTGCTACTCCTTCTCCTAGGCAAAGGGGATCTACTATATTTGGGGATGATAGAAGATGTTCATTGGAGGTTTGTGGGTGCAGGACAAGACAGGGTGAAGGGATGATAGGGTAGTCCAAGTGTAGGGATGTTAGCATAATTTTCCTGTTGATTTGATTTAGTGAGTAAAGTGCTACTGAAATTTTACTTGTCCCCTGCAATCAGAGTGTGTGGCTGCAGTGGGGAAAGAAGAGGGAAGGAAAGAGATTGGTGGCAAGGAGGAAGGAGAGGAGGAGAGACACCTGACTGCTTCAGATTCGCTCCTAACTTTTTTAAGTATCTCAGTACTTGATGATGAGACTTTTCTGGCATAAGTACTGTGAAAAGGTCAGATACTTCCGAAAAACAACCACAGGGCTTAGAGAAACAAGTCCCTAATTAGGAAGTTTCTGTTTGTTTCCTCACACAATGGCCAGCAGACTGTTATTGTCACCTAAGATATGCATTCACACTCTGCAAACTGCTGAATTCATGTTACAAGATTTTTATCAAAATAGTGCTGTTTTTCTGAGTGCTTGTTAAAAATCCAGAAAAGCTAAACCAGACTATACTGATGTCCATAAGAAATCCACATATGATATCCACATTAGGAATGGATAAAAATTATTGAGAATTACATGGGTTACTTAAGTAACTGATACCTTTTAACTCACAATTTCATTTCAGAAACATAGCATTCCAAGAGTATGTTAACAGAAAGGAATTAGCCTAAAGTGTCATAAAGAAGAGGATCTAAATGTTCCTTTAACAATTTAATAAAATGTACCCATGTTCAAACTATGCTTAGGACCTCGTAACCTCACACTGCCTTTGTGCATATTAGAAAAAAAATCTTTTAATATATTTATAAAAGGATGCTTGCATACCAAAATATTGTCTCAAAAGAATTTGAAACAAATTTAAAATTTTCTAAGTAATGATTCAAGCTACAAAACTCTCCAGTAGCATCTGGAAAAATAACAATATAAATATAGCTATAGGATTTACTACTGATTTTATTACATTAAATTTACAAATAGAAATATAGAAACTGGTCACAAGCTCCTCAAAAGGAAAAGAAAAAAAGAAAAAGACCTAGTAAAATTTAACAGGTTCTCACAATTTTAAAAAGTCAGAATCTGTCATGGCAATGGAATATAAAGTTTGAATTTAGTTTCAAATATGGATACATACAAATATAAAGATCTATTCATCATGAAAAAATAATAATTCCAACTAAGTATCTCACAAGATATTACTAGTGTTGATACAATTAAAGTATTGTGGTTTTATAAATTGCAAGTACAGAACAAATTAACACTAGAATTTTTAAAACTGATTCAATTTGAAATTACATGACATCATATCAGTAGTAAACCCACAAAAAAAAATCCATGCTGATGTAATCTTTTACAGATGCTACCAGGACACTTTGCAAGTATAAACTTCTGTAAAGAACATTTCTACAGAGACATTTTTAGATTTTGATTTTGAGCTACAGTTTGTCTTTTGAAAATCAGAATTATCTGTAGAAGATTGTTTCCCATTACAGTTTCGGATTTCTTCTTCATCCATAAAATTAACTGCAGTGAACTTCCAGGAGTAAAAAGCTGTCTTTTTTCAGGCTTGAATAAGAGGAGAAATAGTCACTTGTCCTGAAATCTGGCTACAATTAAACACATTGAAGACAAATTAAAAGCTGTAAATGTAAGACTTTGGGTACTTTGCTGTGATCCTTTGTTATAAAAGTACTGTACTATATGGTAAACAATCAGTATGCATCACTTACATTTCACTACCAGTATTATTTAAATAAAACATTGATATAAAATAAAATAGGAAAAGACAATATTTACCTTTTCCAACTGGGCATTTTTTTTGGATTTATACAAAAACTCCCCTACTGCCACAAAGACAGACAGCACCAATCCTGCTGCCAACACAATGAAGATTCCTCCAATGTTTTGAACTCCCAAAGCACTGGCCTCTTTACTTTCCTCTTCTGGGCAGCCATTGCCTCTCCACCATTTCTCTTTCATCATGTGGAGCTTGCCCTCCTCTTGCAGCTGAAGAATTGCTATAGTGATCTTGTCTCTGTATGGAGAACCTGAAGAGACCACAGGGAGCATATATTAGATGGAGTTTATTTTAAGGAAAGTTAGTTATTGCTGATAAAAATAAAATGTGATATAATTCACAGGAAGAAGTATATCCTCTACTATAACATTTATTGAAAGGCCATATATATCTCACCACACTAGTCACACAAAAACACAAACCTACCTATGCATGCACGTATAAATAATGTGCACAGATGTTGATCCAGCTGATGATGCCTGTAAGCCAGGCAACACAATGCAACAAGTGCTACTACACTTAGTCTCTTGGTCTCAAACATCTTCATGTCAACTATTATATCCAGGCAAATGTTATTCATTTTTCAATTTCCATTAGGCTTTTAATTATGCCACATTATATTTAGTCTAATATACATAAATCCATAGGATGTTGCTTCATAGCTTGTTACCCTAAAACTAACCCAAGGTCTGATATATAACAAACATTTTATACTATTTATTAAAAGAAGAAACAACAATTTATGCCTCAGGACCACAAAAAGTCTCTATTTGACAGATCGTCAGGCACTTAAGATGCCTTCCAAGCGTGCACTTAATTATTAACAGTACCAGGTAACAATGCATTTAGAAAGATAAGGTTAAGTGTGTTTGGCTAACAGGGATGTAAATTTTCATATTTTAATGTATTTCTTTGTCATAATTCATTATTCTAAAATAATAATTAATTTGTAGGTTTTGAACATTTCAATATTTCAAGGGGCAGTTCAAAGGGAAGTATCACATCTTTGCATGTCATCTGCTTTGTCTTTATATAATGCATAAGGAGTTTTCAATGTGTATTTTAAAATCTACATCAATTAATGAAAAATGCCAGTGGAGAAAGTTTTTCTTTTCTGAATGTTAGGTACTAAATCAAATCAGTTAGAAGTGATTTCTGTGTTAAAATTTGTGTAACGTTAAAGGAAAGGACAAAGCCATTATTTTTCTTCTGCTCCCTTGAAAACAGTAACAAAAGATTCCTCATTAAAGTGGTTAAGTATTAAAAAGGAAAAAAAAAAAAAAGGCAGATGAAAAGGCATGGCATCCTCTCTTTCATGTCCTATGAATGCAATTCTACAAAGAACTCCTCCTCTTTTTCTGTCATAATAATGCTACTTACTAGCTATAATTTTTAGTGTTTCATTTGGCTGAGTAGTAACATATATTTTCATTAACTTGATAACTTTTAAAAAAATCCTCAGAGAAATGCTGCCTATTTGACTACTTCGTGTACTGTGAACAGCTGTGAAGAAGCTGAAGGAATACATACATAGGATATTTTATACTGTTCACACTCTTGGAAAACATAAATTTTCTTTTGGAATTTCTTTCAATTTATTCTTAGTTTCTTTGATTTCTTCTTACATTTCTTAGCTTATCATGAGAATAAAGCCAACAGCAGAGGGTTGCTGTACCAGCATGGAAGTAAAACATAGAAAGAACCATTAATTACAAATCACTCTGGACTTTTCCTTTATTCCAGAATAAGAGGTGGGAAAAGCTGGCCTCAAAGCACTGAAGCTGCAAGAAATTGTGCTTTTATCATCTATGCTTCAAAAACAGTGGTGCTGTGTATTAGGAACTAAACTGTGTTTACACAGGACTACTCTCTTGTGCATACAGGGGCTTAAGTCACACCATTTCAGATGATCCTGATTATGCTGAAACTGCAGAATTCTATACCTGACACATTTCTTCAGTGAGATGGAAGAAGGAAAATAAGTAGTCCACAAGAGCCTGGGGAAGTGTAAGTGCATCCTATAATATCTTGGGGATATTTTCAATGTTACACTGCCTGTAAATATTTAACAACAACAACTTAAATAACATTAGATTCTAAGAAATAATCTTAGAACTAGTTTAAGCCATCTTCTGATCTCACAGGCTGCTTTCTAATTAAATGGATTTGCATTTCATTTCCACACTTTCTGTTGGACTAAATATAGTCAGTACCAACTATTCTTCATGTATTATGTATATATTCTAGGGACCAGATTTGTACGCATAGAGTTGTAGTCCATTTGAAGCACTTAAAAAAATGAATTAACTGAGGAATTCATAGACCAAAACCATAAAGTATGGATAAATCCTATCTACAATTAGTTAAGCTTATGAGGACTGCATTAGAAGCAAGCAGTTGATAGTGATTTAGTTCAATAGGCCCTTCTCTGGACTTGTTCCAACAGTTCCATGTCCTTTTTATGGTGAGGACACCAGAACTGTGCACAATACTCCAGGTGAGGTCTCACAAGAGCAGAGCAAAGGGGCAGGATCACCTCCTTTGACCTGCTGGTCACGCTCCTTTTGATGCAGCCCAGGATACGGTTGGCTTTCTGGGTTGTGAACAGACACTGCTGGCTCATGTTCATTTTCATGTCCACTTCATGAGGTTGGCATCAGCCCACCTCACAAGCTTGTTAAGGTCCCTCTGGATGGCATTCCTTCCCTCCAGCGTATCAACCGAACCACACAGCTTGGTGTTAGCAGCAAACATGCTGAGGGCACACTCAATCCCACTGTCCATGTCACCAACAAAGATGTTGAACAAGACTGGTCCCAACACTGATCCCTGAGGGACACCACTCGTTACTGGTCTCCAGCTGGACATTGAGCCATTGACCACAACTCGTTGCATGCAGCCATCTAGACAGTTCTTTATGCACCGAGTGGTCCATCTGTCTAATTGATATCTCTCCAATTTAGAGACAAGGATGTCATGTGGAACTGTGTCAAATGTTTGCACAAGCTCAGGCAGATAACGTCAACTGCTCTATCCCTGTCCATCAGTTCCGTATCCCTATCATAGAAGGCCACCCAATTGGTCAGGCAGGATTTCCCCTTAGTGAAGCCATGCTGGCTGTCACCAAGCACCTTGTTGATTTTCATGTGCCTTAGCATGCCTTCCAGGAGAACCTGCTCCAAGATTTTGCCAGACACAGAGGTGAGACTGAGTGGTCTGCAATTCCCTGGGTCATCCATTTTCCCTTCTTGAAAGTGGGGGTTATATTTCCCATTTTCCAGTCATCGGGAGCCTCACCTGACTGCCATGATATTCCAAATATGATAGACAGTGGCTTAGCAACTTCATTTGCCAGCACCCTCAGGACCCGTGGATGGATTTCATCAGGTCCCATGGACTTGTGCATGTTCAGGTTCTTAAGATGGTCTCGAACCAGATCTTCTCCCACAGTGGGCCTGAGATCTTCTTTCTCACAGTGGTGTGGTCAGAGCCTTTTCCAGTGAAGACCGAGGCAAAGAAGTCATTAAGAGCCTCAGCCTTCTCCAAATCCAGGGAAGTCAGTTGTCCCTCTCTTCCTGAGAGGGCCCACATTGTCCCTAGTCTGTCTTATATTTGCAATGTATCTATAGTTTCCCTTCCTATTACCTTCCACATCCCTAGACAGCTTTAATTCTAACTGGACCTTAGTTTACCTAACCTGGTCCCTAGCTTCCCAGACAACATCCCTGTATCCTTCCCATGCTGCCTGTCTTTGCTTCTACCTTTTTTTTATTTTTTTCCTCTAAGTTTCCTCAGCAGCTCCTTATACATCCAAAGATGTCTCCTGGCCCTCCTGCTGCACTTCCTTCTAGTTGGGATGCAACACTCCTGAGCTTGTAGCAGGTGATCCTTGAATATCAACCAACAGTCTTGGGCCCTCCTGCCCTCTAGGCCTGTATCCCATGGAACCTTATTAAGCCGGTTCCTGAAGAGGTCAAAGTCTACTCTCTTGAAGTCCAGGGAAGTGAGCTTGCTGCACGCTCTTCTCACTGTCCTGAGGATCTTGAATTCGACCATCTCATGATGGCTACAACCAAGGCTGTCCTGGAGCATCACATTACTAACCAGCCCCTCCCTGTTGGTGAGCACAAGGTTAAGCATGGCACCTCTCCTTGTCGGCTCCTCTATTACTTGCAGAAGGAAGTTGTCTTCCACACAATAAAGGAACCTCCAGGATTGCTTGTGCCTGGACATACTGTCCCCCCAACAATATCAGGATGGTTGAAGTCCCCCATGAAAGCAAGGGCCTGTGAGCATAAAGCTGTTCCTATCTGTCTATAGAGAGCTTCATCCACAGAGTCCTCTTGATCAGGCAGTCTGTAACAGATCCCCACAGTAATGTCCCCCATAGCTGTTCTCCCTTTAACCCTGACCCACAAACTCCCTGTTAGATGATCACCTATCCCCAGAGTTCCATACTCTCTGGCCTATCCCTAACATAAAGGGCAACTCCCTCTCCCTGTCTGCCTGGCCTGTCTTTCCTAAAAAGCCTGTAACCTTTCATTCCAACTCTCCAGCCATAGGAACCATCCCACCATGTTTCTGTGATGCCTATTATATCATATCCCCATAAAGGTGCACACATCTCTAGTTCGTCTTGTTTGTTCACCATACTATGGGCATTTGTATAGAGACATCTAAGCCGAGCTCAAAATGAAGCCAACTCATTGGCTGGAGCTGCTGGAATTTCTCTACATTTCTCCGAGCATTTATCATAGGTGTTGGCAACTGACTGGGTGTGCTGGGATGGAATGATACTCCCCCACACCCCAACACTTCTAGGTTTAAGCTTTCTTGACCAGCCTGGCAAGCCTCCTACCAAAACAGTTCTTCCCTAGACCAGCTCCACCAGCCCCCCAGTAGACCTGGACTCCCAAATCAAGACCCATGTTCTAAATACCCAAACCCCTGACTATGGCACCTCTGTTCTAACCATTTATGAGCCTGCCAGATCCGCCTAGCCTTTTTAAAGTCTTCCCCTTTTGTTCTGGAGAATTGATGAAAAGACAATCCAAGCTCCAGATCCCCTAACCACCTCTCCCAGGTCTCTGTAATCCTTCTAACTATTCTCTGGGCTACTGCTGTGTATATCATTAACACTCACATGGACCACTAGAAATGAGTAACAGTCAGTAGGACTTACTAGAGCAGGCAGCCCCTCTGCAACATCTCTGATCTGTGCCCCTGGCAGGCAACACACCTCACTTGAGACTGCGTCAGGCTGATAAATGGGTGCCTCTGTGCCTTTCAAAGTAGAGTCCCCCTGCTACTATGACCCGCAAACAAAAAGTCAACAAAAAGTTTCAACAGAAGTCAAGCAACTGAAAAAAATCTTACCAGTCTGTGCATGGGTTAAGAGTGGGAGGGGAGAGACAGATGAGTATATAATCTTCCAATGAGTGCAGAGAAAGGGAAAAGTCCAGTGGAGAAATATCTGACTTTTTTTTCTTCTCTTTTTCTGGTTTCTACTGTTTTCATTTCTCTGTCAAATAATGAGTGATTCCCATGAAAAACTGGGACTGGAGGGCCTACAGAACACACTATACAGTGTTTGCTGATCCTGCTCTAGCTGCTGTTTGCAGGAATGAGAATTTCTGCCAGAAGAATCTTAAGACCTTCTGCTATAGATTACAGAGACCTTAGTGCCTTTCTATGATCCACAAACTCAATCAGGGGTGCAATATTTTCTATTTGCAGTTACCTGCTTATGAAAATTTAAAATAAAAATTAAATTTGGAAAAAATTCTATTGTTTGAAACATCTGCACAAAACTAATATAACAAAGTCTCAGAAATACTGCGGAATTTATGCATAGGTAAACTTCTGCCCTAGAGTCTCAGTATATAAAGATTTATGTACATAATGATATGTTTAATCATAAATTATGAACACATAAGCTTTTTATATTGAGACTTCACTGCATACAGATTACTATGTTGAAATCCTGCTGATCTGGCTGGTTTTGAAATTGCTTCCTACTAGATTACAATTTAGTAAAATCTCCTGTCTGGTTACTCTTAGGCTGTTTTACTCATTCCACCAAACACAAAAGGAGTTTGAGCATATTGGGACCTGTAGAACTGAATTTAACCCTAAGTAAATAAAAAGGAATAAAAGCATTCTGTTAACTCCATTAAGAAAAAAAATGAATGAGTAACTTTCTTGTCTCATCATGCCAGGTGCATTTTACCAAAAGAAATCACTATGAATTGTCTGATATTTTGAAATTTGGTGCCAATGAGACGTATTTGCATGTTACTTTTGGTTTCCTAGACAGAAAAATGCTTACTGAAAACTCCTACGCTACTTACATAGACTTTTGCAACTGTGACATTTTTATCTTGTTACTAAAACTCCAAAGGCTATTCTACTTAGCTTGCAACATTATTTCATACTCTGTATGCTTAGCTTAAGTGAAAAAGAAAGGTCATTTTAAATATACCACCATACTCAGAACCTTGGTACAAATTTAAGGTCATCAACAACTTCTTCTAGTACTGAAGTACTTATTGGGAGGAGAAAGCCACATCTAACAGGAAATATATTCCTTTAATATCTAGGTCTTGAAGCTGTATGCAAATATTTTGCATTCAACAAAGCAACCAATTCAATTTCTAGCTTTAGCAGTTGAAAGGAAGAAGTACCAAATTCAATGTGGGCCTCAACCCTCATGGTCCCATCAAGATTCACAGATTAAATGTTCTTCCACCAAATTGATTGCATGCTTAGTTAAATCATATATGAAAGCTTTGTTTGTTATATTGTTCTGTTACCTTTGACCATCAGTTACTATGATGAAGGTTTCCATTTTTCTCTACAAGACAAAATTTAGCTCAGGCCTTTGGAGTAGACATTCCTTGTTAGGGGATAACTGGTGATACAGTATGTGGGCTTCAGTTTCTCTTAAGTGTCATGCATACTGCAGTCATAGGCATAGCAGATATAAGATGGAAGGGATTTCATTTACAGATAACTGTGGAATAGATGTCTAGACTGTGAGGAACCGCCTGAAACTCCTTCCAGGAATCTGTAGTGTAGTCAGTGCTCAGCAATAGAGACTGACAGTCACAGTTATGATTCTTTCCAGGTCATGGAGTAACACCACTGCTATAGCTGGAGATTTGATGGATTAAAATTCTTTGGCAATCATACAAAGCAAGCAATACCCACAATAAAGAGAAGAGCAGCTAATCAAAAGAAAAAGGAAACTTGACACAGGAGCAGATCCTCTATTAACCCAAAACATGGATCTCAATTTAACTCCAAGTAAATAAACAAGGCCCATCAATAAATCATACTAATAATACTAAAAAAATTTTTAAAAAGCCACTGATCAAAAGATGTTCTCTTCAGCAAAATTAGCCACTTCAGTAAAAAGTAGCAATTGGTCAGGTATTTTTAAGAGTACAGAACAAACCTGAGATCCTTCCATTACAACAAGAGAGGGAATTTGATTCTAAATGTAGCTTTGTGATGTCAAGTGAACATTTTTCCTGTCTTTTAGCTCCGTGCCTCACATCTGATTTGTTGTTTCATATTTATGAAATGATAAGACATTACAGCATTTTCACCTCTAAGGTACATATGAATTAATAGCAAAGCGCCCCAGACACACAGAGTTCAAACACACTTCTCCAAGTGAAAACAACTGCTGTATAAATAAACTTTGAGTGGACATTAATCTTTTAAATATAGAAAAGTTAAGCACCCAAGAGGTGAGTAATGTTTATATACATTTCTTATTAATTTGTGATTAATGCATTAAAATATGAGATAGATTTAAATATTAATAAAAACTATACCTCTTACTCTTCTACCATCTGTCCTTCTACTTCTGTAGTTCATGGACATTTAGACTTTTAGGTATGAAGAAATCTCTTTCAAAGTTCTTTAAATACTTCTCATGTTGGGGACAGTATCAGAAATAAATTATAAAGTAGCAGGTCTAATATAAGAAATACTTGCAACTGTAATTTAGGTGCATTCCATATACATTACATTTTCTATTCTTGTTTTTCTGATTAAAGACATAGCTCTGAATTTTACTGTTGTTTTCTAAAGGATGTATTGGATGAAATATTCATCAGGATGGGTTAACATTTCTGATGGGAAAAAAAATGTTTCCTGATTCCAATTGTTAACCCTGACACTTCATTCTATATCAAGATTACCATATTGTAATATTAGACATTGTAAATATTAAATATTCATTAAGCTACCATTTCTACAATGGAAAATCCTCAATAGATGTTGGCAGCAGTCTAAGCTACCCCATATCTAATTAAAACTGCAAACATTCAAAACAAAATCTAAAACAAAGCTGTTCACTATTCCTTTACATATATAGTCACCTTTGAGCAACATATTTTTAATCAGTATTTGTTCAAATGTAATCAAAACCCTCTCATAAGTGGTATATTCTCTAATTGTTTTCAGTTCTTCCCAGTCATAACAATTCCCAGCTCATGCTAATTTCTGGTCATTTCATTATACAACCATCATCTAAATGTTCATGTAGGTTTATAAATCTGAAATGTAACCAAGAGAGATCATGTAGCTGAGATTTATTTCATATTAAATTTCTCATAATTTTCCAGATATAAGTATGCAGCATAACTGATATCAAAATTAAATGAATACAAGGCAGATTTAGGACTACAATAGCCATTCATGTGTTCATAAGTACTTCTGATTTTAGATCTGGGAAGGGTACAACCTTGAATATGTTAATTTGTAACTAGCTTAGGACGTATCAATCCTCTATGCTGAGTAAATTACAAAAATGTATGTATAATGAGTGTCTATAATTAATAAGATACAATGATAACAGATTTAATAGTTAATATACTGTATTTTCCTCTATTTGTTTTTGTAGTACCACAATAACTTGAACAGAATGAAGAAGGCTTTTCTTTTTTACTACATTAAATAATTCATTATTACATTGTTGCATTAGACATGAATATTCTATTCCCTTTTTCAATTTCTTTTTTTTTAACATAGTTTAGTTTTATTAGCCGCTCCTTAGACTATCATTGTAAACAGCTCTAAATCATGGCTGTTAAGACAGATTAAATACTGAATTCAAACAAATTAAAGTTAGTAACATTTTTCCCAGACTCTTTGTTCACTGCAACATACAGACAGTTTTAAAAGATCATAAGACACTATAATGTTTCTACCTGTGTTGTCATGTGCAGGGGCAGAACAGGAAGATACTGCTGTTGAAAGCTGTACTGAGAAAATCAGTGATAGCATTTTTACCACAGCTAAAAGTATTTCATCCTTATACAGTGCCTTTTAAAAAAACAAACAAAAAAAATTTCTTGTAAACCTGCAACACTCACATACAAATGGCTTGCAAGTACAGCCTCCTTTGTGGAACATAGTTGTCTAGTATTGTCCAGCAATAAATAGCTGAATTAAGGAAGTCTGACAAAATGCTACATGAAGTTCTGCTATACATAAAGATTTTGGGCAGGCAGACAAGAGTATGTTGAAAGACAACAAAAGTGTAAAGTCATAACAAAAGTGTCCAGACATGAAAATCCAGTTCATCCTTTTGCAGAATATCCCACCCCCCTGCTAAGCTATAAGGGAAATTCTGCAAACAATTAATTAATTTTTTTTGTTTGTTTTTTGCCATTAGCGCTTTCCTTGTGAGTGAGGTATGAAGTGGCCTTGGGTACATATAACTACAATGCCATCTTAAATAGGGGCAATTTTCACTTAAATTACTAAAAAAATAATTAATTAAGCCTTTAGAGTTGTCATAATTCCTACAAAGTCTCACATCTCATTTATAAGTGATAATAGGTTTCATCTGATACTGTACTAATAAGTGATGTTCCATATATTTCTAATCTGAATAAGAGCAGCTGACAGTTTTTTTGTGCAGATTTCTGTTCCCCAGTTTGATTTACAAGGTTAAAGTGATTACAGGGGGAAAGCATTTGGTTCTTGGTTGATCTTTGTGAAAAGAAGTCATCAACTAAATATGTGCATCATATATATAGTGAGAATATGAAGCTCAACTATTCAAAGAGTGCTTAAAACCACTGGATTTCAGTGTTTCACTTACTGTGCTATTTTTCTATAAAGCATCATGACAGATTCAAAGCCATGGTGTCTTTTCATTTATACTAGCCAACTTAGACAATTCTGTCCTCAGCAGTGGGAATGGATGAAATACCAAGAATTCAGACTTATGAAGAGCTTTCAGAATGTTGAGTTTTTTTTCCTATTACAAGGGAATCACTTAGGTGCAGAAAATGAAACTAGGTAGGCTCAAACCAAAAGATGACCAGTAGCTTCTATTTATCCCTTTTGGATGCTAATTCAAATCACAGTTCAGAGAGAAGGGTCATGATTCTGTAGTTACAAAATCTGAAGTAGTTTCATCACAGAACTGTTGCAGTTTAGTACAGTGAAAGGCAGAACTTCGGAAGTATCCTCTGAAGACAGTCTAGACCACTCCACCTGCCCAAGCTACAGCATGTTGTCAGGGCATGTTGTTTAGTAAGATTCAGAATATCTTCAAGGATGGAGACTCCACACAATCCCTGGGCAACCTGTTGTAGTGTTTGATCAACATTACTGTAGTGTTTTTGTGTGTGTTTCTTTCTTCTCACATTCATATGATAATTATTTCAGTTTGTGCCCTATGCCTCTTGTCTAGTCACTTGGTGCCAGTGAAAAACTTCTCTGTCTTCATTATTTTCCCTCATCAGGTACTTATACACAATGCTTAAATACCCCCTGAGCTCCCTGGTGTCTTTTCCTCAGGCTGAAAACTCTCAGCTCTGTCAGTCTCTCCTGTAACCTTCAGAAAGGCTGTGGTCAGTTTGCTTCAAATTGTTACATGTCTCTCAGAAGAACCTTAAAGCATTGAAATTAAACTCCAGAACATTGGGTGAAGGTTGATGCTTAGTCAGCAAGCCTAGGTTGCTGGGAAATGAGATCCTACTTCAAATAGGCATTGAAAAAGGAATATTTAGCCAGGAAAAGCAAGACACAAAAAATAAATAGCTGATGTTAATGTTTTTTCAGATCAAGAATGCCTAAACCCTTGTAAACACTATGTGCTGGTATGCAATACACTAGTTTGTTTCTAATTAGAGGCAGCATTTTCAGGACGAAGACATTTTATAGATGCAGATGAGTCTTTGACAATGCAATACCTAACATCAACACTGAAGTTTTAATAATGTCTTTGCTTCAGTTACATATGTTCAGTAAAATCCTACTAGAAACTGCTTCTCTAAAGAAGAGTCCGCTTGTAACAGCTACCTGGCAATTTTTTATTGATATAAAGCTCAGCCTTTTAGAATGCCTCTCAGTGTTTCAATATGCTCATACTTCTGAGGGAACTATAAAAAACAGCTCTTTCATCAAAATGTTAGCTACACATTCTTACATTTCAGCAACAATAAATTAACTGCTCAAGCAGTTGAAATTCTCAAATTAGTTTCGATACATGGTTTGACCTGCATAAAAAGAAATAATTTGTACCTCTTTTTTTGTGCATTATGTTCAGCTAATAAAGACAAATGTTTTAATTTGTTTAGTTACAGAAGAACTGAAGCTCAGCACTTTTATTCATGTATAAGTGATTAATATTACAGTTCAAATTCTATGAAGGATTACAGATTAAGTGCAGGCAAGCAGAAGAAAAAGGTCTCCTGTGTTGGTACGTGGTTTCCTATTTATTCCTATAGAGACAGATCTCTTCATGTCTCATCTCCAAAGACTGTTAAAAATGCCCATATTTTGTAATTTGTATGGTCACGGTGTAATAAGTAGCTTCAAGAGAACTAGGCTTTATTTAAAAATAAAACCAAATGATTGCTTAGAAATGTTTGGTTTAATTATTAATTTTTGTGGTGCTTTAGATTTTGAAAACTATAGGCAGATGACAATGTTTATACTTAGTACCGATGTTCAGAATGTAAAAATTGTACAGTGTTCATTACACTTATTATTTGAAATTAAGTCAGAATGTATAATAATATATATATAAACACATATGCACATTTTCTAAGTAGACAGAGTGTTTGACTATAAGATGGACTTTCTTCTCCAGAAGCAATACTTTACGACAGATTAAGTACTGCTCATATATCCTCAGTGTCCCATGCAATATAAACAGGACATAGCTGCAGAAATCTCGACAATTATTAAATTGAAAGAAACTCTTGATTGTTCAGTTTATTATTTTACAGAGGAAATGCATGAATACATTTTAATCAGTGCGAATTTTAAATTTCTGAATTGTTCAGTATTTTCAGATATGTAGAATTTAGTTTCAGTTAACCAATTGTATTGTTAACAGTTCTGGGGACTAATTTGCCTGTTATTCATTTTAATTTTAGAACTGCCTGCTTTTTGAAGGAGAAAATTAATAGAATGTATAAACAATGACATCCCGAGTACTAGAAGAGAGAAGTGAAGTGAAGTGAGGGGAGGGGAGGGGAGGGGAGGAGAGGAGAGGGGAGGGGAGGGGAGGGGAGGGGAGGAGAGGAGAAGGGAGGAGAGGAGAGGAGAGGAGAGGAGAGGAGAGGAGAGGAGAGGAGAGGAGAGGAGAGGAGAGGAGAGGAGAGGAGAGGAGAGGAGAGGAGAGGAGAGGAGAGGAGAGGAGAGGAGAGGAGAGGAGAGGAGAGGAGAGGAGAGGAGAGGAGAGGAGAGGAGAGGAGAGGAGAGGAGAGGAGAGGAGAGGAGAGGAGAGGAGAGGAGAGGAGAGGAGAGGAGAGGAGAGGAGAGGAGAGGAGAGGAGAGGAGAGGTGTTTTCAGGCACTCCTCTTAGAACATGCCTTCCATCCCTTTTGCTAGCTTTGTTACCCTCCTCTGGACACATTCAAGTGCCTTAACATGTTTCTTAAACTGGGGACCAAACTCATTATCATATTATACTCATTTGTATCATAATCCTACTCCCTTGCAAAGAATCTACAACTGTGGGATAACCATAATATACATTCTCATTCAATCAGAGCTTAAAGAATAGACTGCCTCTACTTTGGGGGTGGCTATAACGTCAACTAAGGTCAACTATACCTTCAATTTTGAGATTCATTTATAGGTAATTGCTGGAACAGAAATGGAAGACTTAATATTCATACTTCAATCTCTATTAAGTTGGACTTCATTTTACCACAGTTATAGGTAGCACCTAGATCAGGAAAAAATTAAGCACTGCTATGTTCTAATCATGTATTAACAAATTGCTTTACTAGAAAACATTCAGGCATTTGTTTAAAATATTAATTTGAGTGAAGTTCATGTTCTAAATGTAGAAATTGTTTAAGAAAAAAAGTTAATTCAGACATGCAGCTGTAGAATTCAAGGCTTTGTCAATGCTAGAGAAACCTTTTGAGGTAATATCCTACACATCTGTAGGATGAGGAAATATTATTTTTACACTTACAAGGTTTTTACTCCAATTTTATCTACTTTTGATTTCACAGAAAAGCTCAAAAATAAATTAAATTTTAGATGATTACAGAACTAGGCTGCAAATCTCTGCCTGGTATGATAAATTGACTATTTTGAGATTTTTTTTCACTTTATAATACATATTTAGGAAATAAGAGTAATTTTTTGTTTGTATTATTACTACATCAGTTAAAAGCTTTTATTCTTAAGTAATTTGTATTTCCCACTGTGCCTCCATTGAAAATTTTCTGTATTTGGAAACATACATTTAAATAAAAGTGTCAGGTAAAGAAATCTTTTGTAAAATATCTGTATAAAGAATATGGTCAGATCAGTTTAAAAAATTCAGTATTAAAAAAAAAGTTTAATGTAACTATTTCTAGGCCATTCCGTAGACACCAAATAGGTAATAAAAATTACCTGAATTTATACAAAGTTATTGGATACAACATAGCAATTAAATGTTATACTTTTGCTGATTAAACTATTGGTTTAAATTCTATTTGAATTCAGCAGCCTATCACTTGTGTAGGAAGAACAGTATTATATCACATTTATTAATGGCTTAGATATATGTAAATAATTCATGAAGTCATATTCTTAGAGAAGATATGAAATAGAAGATCATAAATTATTCCCTGAATGCCTTTTTTCCTGCAGTGAAATCTTTGAGTGGAGTGTGAAATACTCTTTCTACATTCTATGTCTGATGAAATTATATGAATATTACTGTCCTCAAAATATGTGTACTCCAAATAACATTTTAATTACATACTACACAGTTGACTGAAATGAAAAAAAAAAAAAAAGGAAAACCAATCTCACTCTTAGCTGTGATTAGCTAAATAGAAAAGATTTTAATGCCTAAATGAAAAAAATATGTGAAGATGAACTACATTGCATAAAAGTATAAAAATAAATTTTTATGTGTGAGTCATCTGCACATTACATTAGATGGCCAGATTTTTTGGGAGTCATAGATGAGTGTATAAAATTTGGAGGATCTTAAAGAGCAATGTACTGTGAACAATGCATTTTTTCTCTAAGACATAAAAATGTAAACAAAACCATTTTACTTGATATTTCATTAGAATTTACACAAGAGAGAACTTCACTAAAAATGACACCTCTGAATCAACAGAGCCTAGAAGTTTTGTTTTATCCTTTAAACTTAACTGAGTACACTTCTATCTGGGGCCTGCTGCCAATACACCTCTGCTACAAGGCTGTCTATTTTATTCATATAGTTTTCTTTATGCACAGGAGGTATAACTTGTTTGCATCACAGTAGCTGCCAGCTTTCTATGGTGAATATATAAATATACACTGTACAGATGTATTTATGTGCTTACCTGAATAGATTTTTATACCTGGATACTATTGCAAGTTATTACAGATTTGCATATGGGTAGTTCTGTAAGACTTGGCAATGAAATGTTGGTAGCTTTATCAGCTTGATATGCTGACCCCAAAATACACTGTTTAATTTCATTCATATTCTGAGAGCTGTATTTTATCCCTATGTGCACTGAAGAGTCTCTATGTAGTTGGGGGAGTGCACTTCTCTTTTTTTTAGCAGTTTTTAAGTTAACAGTTAACTAATAAAAATGTGAACCTCAAACTTTTTTCAGCATTTGTCAGGGCATCTTGATAGTCCATCAGTATGGAAAGATCAGGGATACAGTGAGATGCTCTAGTATGAAAAGTCATAGTTTGGTCACAGCTAGAGAAAATTCAATAAATTACTAAAAATGAAGAGACTCATGTAATATTCATCTCCCTATGTTCTGCAACTCAGTTATCATTAATATTAATAGCCCTTTTCTTTAGTAACTGCACAGGAAGAAAGGATAAAAAAAAATATGTCTTTCACCTTTTTTCATGCTGATTTTTACCTCACCATTATTAGATATTATCAGGAACATCAGTGCTATACAGTTAAACCTCCTTGTAATCTAATTCTGTAACTTTCCATAGCTCAACAATCACAGAGAAACAGCAGGGAAATGGTTATCTCTAATTTCGTATATGCACCAAATTTCTCAAACACCACTTTCTATTTTGTATTTCTTAAGAGTTAGAAGAAACATATGCAAATTTTTAGGTTTACTTACACCTATCATTTTTCATTCTCAAAATGTCAGAGGCATTACTTTGCATGAATCTCCACACATGCAGAGTTAGTTTGGCATACACAGGATAGTCCTGAGTTGCCACGTAAGTATAGACCACCTGAAAGGTGCATGTTCAGTAGATCTGCTCATATGGAATGGGTTTGACATACACACTTGTCAGCCATTTATGCCTCCAGGTTCAACATAGAACCAATTGGCAAAATCCAACAGAAAATCTGCCCAGCCAGAAGGAAAGGAGCCAGATGTCTTAACATGCTGAGGAGAAAACAGGAATATGGAAAAGAAATAAGAACCTGAAGACACCCCAGAGAGATGAAGATTTGCTTTTTTTCCAAGAGATGATTTAGAATGTTTCTTCTAATTGGAGAGTAAAAAGTAGCTTTGCAAACGATTCAGACCTTAATATAGAGTGTGTAGAAGCTAAACTTCTAACCTTTCGTGTGGGTCACTTCACTTTAACAAGGATGTTAATAAATACTCATTCTGGAAAATAGCATTTGTCACATAATATTACTGTGTTTTACAGTATATTGACCATAGGAAATTAATACTGGGTTTCTTTAGGGCATAAAATGTACATTGCTGGATAGACCAGGTTTTCGTGGGAAAAAACATTACAATTTATGTTTGATAAGACCATAAACCTGTGGAATAAACATTTAGGAAGTCCTTGCAATGGTAAATTTAACCCAACTGGGATTTATTCAAGAACAAACTCAATTTTAAACATTTTTATCATGCATAATGAAGAAATGGGGCATTTAAAACTACTGGAGGTGATAAGTAACACTCTAGAGTATCTATCCTTAAAACCCCAGAGTTTGTTCTCTCTCCTCCACTTCAAATTCACCATCTCTAGCACACTTTTCAGTTCTGTGGATGTTATCTGTGGCACATTAAATAAATTTAACAGCAAAGATATCACACAGAATGCTGCCTTGCACCTATTCCAACTAGGTATTACAAAATACATCAGTGTATTTTGTTATTTTAAAGGTTATTTTGTTATTTTAAACCCTGATACTACTTCATGCCAAAAAGTATGTTTCCAATTTCCTTACTCTAGTCTACATTTTAGCAATCTAAAGTTTGTTTAAGTAATTAATGATTTTAGTAGGATTAAAGTAATCATATAAACAGATTTTGTTTCTTCAGTGTGTTTGGAACAAGTTGATACCTATACACTGCCTGACCTGCTGTTTCTTTCTTCTCATCTTGTGCATCTGTCTCTTAATATAGAAAGCTTTCACATTGTGAACAAAGAGCTTTTACTGCAGTACTCTAAGCTGGTGCTATATTTGGGTGGTTGCATTTTCTAAGTGATTATCCTATCATAACCTACTCTGATAGCATGTTTTTCTGTTAGGAAATATTTTAGATCTTCTGCTTGCAGCTACTTAGACTCAAATTATGTTCTAACTAACCATTATTCTATTAGCCTTCAAAAGGAACAAAATACACTGCACCTAATTCCTTTGCTGCTATTCTCCAAATGTAACCGTATCCATCCTACTGTATTGAACATAATGCCTATAACAACTGTATTCTATAAATTTAATTTTACGTGCAAATATTTCTGAAACTTTAAGCCACTATTCCAGGAGACAAATTGGATATTTCGGTAAATTTGGGGAGATGACATCTATATCTTTCAGATACTGTGCCTTCAATACAAATAGTTCTGTACTGCTCTTCAGAGAGATGTGCTGCTTCCCAAATAGGCACAAGCAGTAACATGTGCTTTGTCTGTGAAACCATTACATTTCCAAGCACTTGACAAGTTACTCTAAGGATTATTAGCTCTAAAGAAGTATTACTCAATTGCTTGTCTAAAGAATTCTCCCATAATCATTAAATAATGATGAAATCTACTTCTGTTGTTTTAATTGTGTCATAAATTCTTTTAAAGATTCCAAAATTATTTTTTCTTGCAGAAATAAGATTAGCGATAATGCATGAGTTTATTTTCTATTATCCACTTCTCTGTAAGATTTTTTTAGCTTCAATAAAGCAATATATTTAACAGAAACTATTCTGACAGGCACTATGCTTCTTCACAAGGTTTTCTTTCCAGTGCATGTCTGAACTATGCATTATTTTAGTGGAGGCTACCCCTCTCTTTCCTCTAAGACTGTGCAGTTAATAGGATGCAAAACTTTTATAGATGTTATTTCTCTGGATAGCATTTTATAGATACTGATCAAAGCCAGGATTAATCTCTTATTCTTAGCTGTTCTGGGAAAGCTCCTGATGCTGTTTTATTATACCTTCATTTCTTCTGTGAAAACCTTACATTACACCTTACTTTAGGTTCTCTTACATTTTCTTTTACAAAGCGTTCATCTTTTTTTCAGATCTTATTTCAACTTCTCTTGCTAAGTTTAACACTGTTTCAACTCATGTTTTACCTCCTTTTGTGATCTCTGATTCCTGCAGGTATGTCTTCTATTTATTTGTTTCACCTTGGTTCAAGACAATTGTCAGCTCACAGATCCCCGTGTACATTATTATTCCTCTTGACTCAGAAATTTTTCATGACTTGAAAACTTTCAGATTAATAAAAGCTGAATTATAACTCTGAAAATATTATAAGTTAATGAAGAAATAGTGCATGTGTAATGCCTGTTCTAACTAAATAAGGTAGGGGACAAAGACCAAAAGATAGTTTACATACTTGTTTCCTTGCCACTTTACAACCAATACTTCTGTCTTTGAAGTCTTTTTCTGGCTTTATCATTGTTTTATATTTGTTTTCTCTGGTATTTATGATGCTTCTCTGATTCACAGAATACCAAAATAATTTGTAAAATAGCCTGGTCTCTCTGATTCCTATCACTTTGTCTCTTAGATTTCCAGGACATGCTTCAGATCTTTCAGAATTTTGCATGCAACTTATTCAAGGATTTTACACTGCCACTTCTATTTAATTTCCCCCATAATAAACCTAAACAGAAGGTGGGTTTCATCCTCAAAATAACAAAAGCTTTATATGTCAGAAAATAAGAGATGACAAAAGGAGCAGGAGGATTGAAGTCCAGTCCTTTCTAGCACTTATATGCCTATAGAACATGTTCAGCAATATAAGAAGCCACAATAGAACAGGATAGAAATATTCATATACAGATTGAAATTAGATTCCTAACAACTAAGTGTTGAAAGACAGAATGAATTTTTCAGATGTCTATTTCATGGAGAATTACTGAAAAAATGAAAATTATACAGATGTTGGTAAAGTTGCAGTAAATATTTACAACATACAGGGAAAGCTATATTTGATAATACTAGATACCTCTTTATCCAAGACATTCTATCAAAGTTGATTTCTTAATCTTCCATACCATGTGTTTGATTTAAAGTACTGGACACAATTTCCCCATACAATGATTTAGTGTCGATTATTAAAACAGACAAAATCAGTACCAAATGTAAGACCAATTTGCGAATAACATAAAATATATTCACATCAATCACAAAATGATAAATTCTTCTTAAAAATAGTGTTAAAATAAATATTTGTCTTGCAAAGAATTCAGCAGAATGGTCTTGCAATATTAAGTAAGATCATTGTGCATTACTGACAGAGTGTTTGTGTCACACCATTTTCTATTCCCATCTACTCTGAAATTTAAAGCCAGATTCTTAGCTCATGTCCTTAAAAAAAAATAATCACTGTAGTCAATGGGAACTCAGCACCTCAGTGCTTGCTGAGTTCCATCTTGTGGATTCTACCAGCCAAACTAATGTCTGTAGTTGGCTTCTCATCTTTCAATTAAAGTTTTGTACAACACCTGACCTGGAAAATATTTACAGGATTGGAATTGCTCTGCAAAACTATATTCCACAAGGTTAATTCAATATTTCTGTGGATTTGTACATGATATATAATGGAATCTTTCCTTCTCTGTTAAGAATCTCAGTGATCATCCCTCTCACTAGAGAAATATTATCCCCATTTACAGGAATTGTACTACTAGCACCTCATACTCTAAAGAGGGAGAGCTACATTTTAAAAACTTTTTAATAAAATACGGTGAAAAGTACTTTGTGCTGTTGTTGAACATATGGAAGACACCACTCAAGAGAAACAGTTACGAAAATGCCAATTTTTATAAAGTAATTATTTTTATAAGAACCATAAATATTGATAAGATACATAATACTTTCCCCAGGTGTGAAAAAGAGGACAAGAAAAAAACGTTAGCAATGTAGAGAAAGCAACAATGTGTTGAAGCTTTCAAGGCTACTGCAGCAACTAAGATTAATGAACAGAGCACAGACGGTTGGCATATCACCTACCCATGGGAGTTCCAACGCCATAACCTTTTGAGTCTATCAGGCCTCCAATCTGTGTTAGGTTACAGTTCCGCTGTGTGACAAACTCAATTGTTGTCGACTCCATTAAGAATGCATAATCAGAGGTAAGCACACGCTGGATGCCTTCTTCATTACTTTTGACAAGTACTGACTGCCTCCTGCTACTCATGAAGGCCCACATCTTGTCATAAGTGGAGATTTTGGATTTCTGAAAGACAAATATTAGATGCAACATGAGTAAGAATAATATGCTTATAAGAGTGAAAGCAAATACTCAGTTTGGTCATTGCTCTCTTATTGTATTTTACTACGTCAGATTTCACTAAGGTTTTCTTTTAAGAGTACTTGTGCATTTAATATAATCTGTATCTCTCATTTTGTTTGTGTAAATCAAAGCATCTGGAGAGATGGTCAAGAAAATGTGCAATATCTGCTGTTTATCTCTTTTTTACTGTTGATAGGATTTTATGTAGGATGAAGACCTACGATTATTTGAAGTCAGTATAAAACTGTTAAGTATTTAATTGTAGCCATCAACAATGTTGGTAAGTGTTATAGGAGACTCTGTGGATTCTGGCACATTTGAAATCTTCACTCTTACTTCAATCACTCAGGTACTCCTGAGCAATTCTGAAAACCTACACACTGTGGCAACCTGAAGTAATTAAAGCATTTACAGATGGCAGTTTATGAAGAAAACTGCTGTGAGGGAGAGGGCAGCAGAGAGAGTATCACAGTCTGGTCACACTAATTCTAGCTTGCCATTCAGAAACCGGCTACTAAAAGTCCTAAAAATAAACGTGTGTTTTGTGCTTTAATATTCCCAGAATGCAAAGAACTGTTCTGATAGGAAGAGAGAGGCAGTGGTTTGGGACAAAAAAGACAACAGTTAAGCACAAAGTCATTCTGAGCATCTGCAAAGGAGTCGCTTCATTTTTTCACCTCAGCACCTCAGCTTCTTTAAAAAAAGATATTACCTTCCCTCATCTTTCCAAAACACAGTGCTTAAGAGATCATAACCACTGGATAAACTGAAAGTATTAGAAGTCCTAAACATTCTATATTACATTTGCCCCTTTGTTTCATAATGATTCAAACTCAAGATATATCAGAAAATGTTTGGTGATGTTAAATCATGCCTAGTAAATGAAATGTAGAAATAAAGCATAAGAACTAGTGTAATCTAACTTTTTAAGGAGTCTTTAATTTTTTAATGCCAGCCTTAAACATAACTCTGCCATCAGCTCTGGTGGAGATGCTAAACTTCAGATTGACACTACAAATCTTTCTGAAGTTCAGCTGATTGGCAGCCATAAATTCTGCGCAGAGGAAAATTAGCAGTGTATGTGGAATAAAATGAACATTTTTTTTAGAAAAAAAGATGACTTTGTCCCCCCATTGTGATACAATCTAAGTTATTTCACTCTCTCTGGGAAGTTAGCAAATCAAGCATTTGAACTAACTAGGGTCAATGCTAACAGAATTGAAGACCTTTAGGACTCCACATGAACACATTGTTACTGTACTGAATATAGTCTGCGGCTGATGAAACAAGATTTTAGTAACAATGAAAGGGGAAATCATTCTTCTTCAGCATATAGTGTGAATGCATAGAATAGAGAAGACCAAACAGATATGCTTTCTCCGCACAGGATTTGTTTTGTAAATCATGTAATTCCTGCTAACATTTAATACTGCACTGTAGCATAAGAGATTTTAAGCAATGGACATCAGCTCTGTAGAAATCTACACTGCTGTGCAATACAGAAAGGGTGAAAAATTAATGGTTTTCAATATTTGAAAAATTTTACCAATAACATACATTAATTCTTTTGACACATAATCTACAACCCAATAAAAAAGAAAACATTTTAGCCATTATAAATAATGAGCAATATGAAAAAATTGGCAGAGAAAACAATTTTAGGAAATTGTTAGATATGGGAAATTCAGGTTGGATACAAGGAAGAAGTTCTTTACTGTGAGGGTGGTGAGGCACTGGGACAGGTTGCCCAAAGACGTGCTAAATGCTCCATCCCTGGCAGTGTTCAAGGCCAGGCTGGAGAGAGTCTTGGGTGACATGGTCTAGTGTGAGGCATCCCTGCCCACGGCAGGGGGTGGGAAGGGTGGAACTGGATGATCTTAAGGTGCTTTCCAACCCTAACCATTCTATGATTCCATGATTCTATTATTCTGTGATTCTATGTTAGATACACATTGCTGATAGATGTTGAGGAAAGAAAAAAAAAAAAGAAAAAGCCAAACGAACTATAATATAAAATAAAGAATGAACTACAATATAGTTCAGATTACATTCAAAACCAGAAACTGCATTTCTATATTTCTGTTGAAAAAGAAAATAAATTCCAGGTTGAAAACACGTTAGCAAGGGGAATGCTTGCTCTCTACTGAAGCATTAGGGCATGCAAAAATATACTATATCCTCAAAAGGACAGAGTGCTCATATTACAATGGCTGAATTAGCCAGTATGAAGCCACAGCTACTGCTGAAAAGGAGGGAAAAACGGTCAACATCAAAATCAGAGAAAGAACCTTCACAGGATATCTTGCTTACTGGAATTACTAAAACAACAAAAAAGTAAAAAAGTCTACATATGATTAGTAAGACTGTAGAAGACAACACAGAAACTCAAACATCAGTGTACATGGCTCACACCTGTGAAGCTAACAAGTGCATAGTGATGTCTTTCCTCATACGGGCAGAATGATACAATATCTTTGCAGTGCTTTCTTCCATTAAAACTTACAAGTCAGAACTAAAATGAGGTGAAGGAAAACAGCCCATCTACTTGTGAACCTTGTATTCTACCATTTAGGAATTCTTACTAAAAAAAAAGTGTATAGTACATGTTCTGGGATTTATTTTACATACAACAGAGGATTTTTTATCAAAAAAGAAAACAAAAAAACAAAAAACCAGCATTTGATCATTTGATTCAGGAAAATAGAACCACAAGTGGTTTTCCTCTGTGTTTGGCAAGCTATTCAGCAGAGAAACGTGACTAAAATCAAGAAGCCAGAACAATCAAAGCATCAGAAGCCCATTTGACATTGAACTAAAGAGTCTGACACTTCAATATGTACATATTTTTTTTCTTTTGGCCAGGATTATGTCATTCATACAGATAGAAGCAGATGCTGCAATTTACATTATGTTTTCATCTTCTTTCACTGTGTGCAAATCAGTCTGGTTAATCAACTTATATAGCCCATCAATTAAGTGTATTATTTTATCTGTGTTATTTTACCATGTTGTTTTATTTAACTGGTAATCAGTCTGCAAATCCAGCCTAAATTGAAATTTACCAGAAATTACATCTGTATAAGATTAACTTGTGGTGACATGATTTATCATGTTTGTGTTCCCGCAGTAATGCAGAAGACAGTGCAAAGAAGTAAGAAAACTTCCTATGCTTTTCCACATTTAAATTTGACTGGAATTAAAAAAACAAACAAACAACAACAACAAAAAAAACCAAAAATACAAACAAAAAAAAAAACAAACAACCAACCCACAAAGAACACAAAAAAACTAAAAGGGAAAAGAAATGAAAAGGCTAAAGAAATGAAGAAACTTCCCTATGTGGTGCACAAAACAGAAGCTCTCACAATGACATGCAGAGGATACTGTCAGTGACATACTCAGCATTCATAAATTAAATATCATTGGAAAATAACTGTGCATGTCAGCGATCACAAAAGGAAGCATTGCAAAGGCTCTAAATTAGTATAATGATATGACTAAATCTGAGACTGGAAACTGAAAGAATTGTTGTTAGCAGTGTGTTGCAACTCTGTTGCAAAGAACTGGCTAGCAAAAACAAATATCTGGGTAGCACGGCCCTGGACCATAAGGTTAGAAAAACATCAGCATGTTGAATGAATGCCAGAATAAACAAGGATCAACGGACAGGGAAGCAGATCTCATGATACGAGACAAGAGTGGATAAATGCGCAGTAAAAATGTGCCAGACAAATTCTTGGCATTTTTCTACAAAGAAAAAACACACATCCATCAATGGAGATTTTTATTGCAGTGATAGCATTCAAATTCTTTCCTGGCTTATAAAAGCACTTGAGTGTCACGGCCCAGCTTTGCTTTCACTCATACAACAGTTAAACTCACATGAGGGTGTAGTGACAAAGGTAATTTAAGGTAATTGATTAAATTCGGGAAAAAAAAAACAAACAAGTAAAACAAAAAGAAAAATCAGAAGCCCAGTTGTTATATATTCTATGAAAGCATTCTTCACCACACAGGAATTAAACAATGACAATCGCTATGTTACATCCCCTTCCAGAGTCAAGACTCCCAATGTGATTTCATTATTTTCCATTTATGACACTCCCTACAACAGATATGTGGCTTCTGTTGTCTTGAGCAATGCATTCTTAGTGGACAAAAGCCACTTTTCTTGAAGTTGCTAGATTTGTGGATTCTTCTAAGGCCAGAGGAATAATTATGTATATTTATTCTGACCTTCTGCAATACATAGACCATGAAATGTCATTTTGGAATTGCTTCACCAAGTTCATCACTTATGTGTTTGAACAGACAAAAATAATGACATATGAAAAATGCATTCATAAAGGCCCATCTATATTAGCCTTGACAAGGTTCCCAACATCCTTGATGACAAGATGGTAGGATATGGACTGCAAAAATGGAGCACTTACAAGTGGAGAAACGGCTGAGATGTTAAATTTTAAAGGTGGTAGTTAATAGCTCAAGGTCAGGCTGACATCTTGTCATGAGTGGAACGGCTCAGGGGTCAGTCCTTGACCTTCAAAATATTTTTAAACTGTTTGGAAAATGGTATTGAAGGCACCCTTACCAAGTCTGTGGAAGACACTAAACAGGGAGGAGAGGTAGATATATTGGAAGAAAGAGCTACCATGCAGAAAGAGGCTGTAAAATTACAATAACAGTAATTGCATAAGGTTTAACAAAGATAAATGCAAAGTCTGTCCAGGGGGAAAGTAATCCCAAACATCCATACTGGCTGGGAAAGGATGATCAGGAGTGTATCTTGGCTTAAAAGAAGTTATGGATCCAATAGGACAGCAAGTTGAGCATAAACAAGCAGCCCACACTTGCAGCAGGAAAACAAACTGCAGTCTGTATCAGTATGAATGTACATAGCAAACAGAACAAGGGATATGATTAATACACAATACTTGGCACTTGCCAAACCGCACTAGGAACTTCGTGTCCATTTTTGGTTCTCCAGTTTCAAGAGAGATGTTAAAATTGGAGAGTGTCCACCAAGGTGATCAGAGGGTTGGAGATTTTGTTCAACATCTTTGTCAGTGACATGGACAGTGGGATTGAGTGTGCCCTCAGCAAGTTTGCTGATGACACCAATCTGTGTGGTTCGGTTGATACCCTGGAGGGAAGGAATGCCATCTTGACACACTTGTGAGGTGGGTTGATGCCAACCTCATGAAGTTTAACCATAACAAGTGCAAGGTCCTACACCTGGGTCGGAGCAATCCCAGGTACAGCTACAGGTTGGGCAGAGAAGAGATTCAGAGCAGCCCTGTGGAGAAGGACCTGGGGGTGCTGAGCCGACAGTGTGCTCTCGCAGCCCAGAAAGCTGACCGTATCCTGGGCTGAGTCAAAAGAAGCATGACCAGCAGGTTGAAGGAGGTGATCCTGCCCCTTTACTCTGCTCTTGTGAGACCTCACATGGAGTATTGTGTGTAGTTCTGCTGTCCTCAACATAAAAAGAACATGGAACTGCTGGAGCAAGTCCAGAGGAGGGTCACGAGGATGATCAGGGGACTGGAGCACCTCCTGTAAGAAGATAGGCTGAGAAAGTTAGGGCTGTTCAGCCTGGAGAAGAGAAGGCTGCTTGGAGACCTCATAGCAGCCTTCCAGTACCTGAAGGGGGACTATAGGGATGCTGGGGATGGACTCTTCATTAGGGACTGTAGTGATAGGACAAGGGGTAACAGGTTCAATCTTAAACAAGGGATGCTTAGATTGGCTATAAGGAGGCAGTTCTTTCCTGTGAGGCCGGTGAGGCACTGGAATGGGCTGCCCAAGGAACCTGTGAGCACTCCATCCCTGGAGGTGTTCAAGGCCAGGCTGGACAGAGCCTTGGGTTACATGGTTTAGTGTGAGGTGTCCCTGCCCATGGCAGGGGTGTTGGAACTAGATGATCTTAAGGTCCTTTCCAACCTGAACTATTCTGTGATTCTATGATCTTAACTTACCAAGACTTTTGGAAATGGTGTTGTTCAACCTAGAATGGAAGGCTTACACAGATTCTAATCACATTCTTCTATTATCTAAAGAGAAGGTTAGAGAGAAGTTGAGCGTACGAATTAGGATTCATGCTGACAGGATAAGAGGCAATGGCCTATGTTTCTGAAGGGAAATCCTGTGTTGTCATAAGAAAGAAGTTCTTCACTGTGTGAACAACTTAAGCATTGGAACAGGTAGCTCAGAGAGGTAATGGAATCAGCTCACTGGAAATATTTGAGAGAGCTTAACATGGCCCCAAATAAGCTAAAGACCCTGCTTTCAATTAGGAAACCAGATCTCCTCCGACAAGAGGAATTGGTCTCTAAAGGTTCCTTCCAACTTAAGTTTTCATTGATTTCTATGATTCTTAATCAGTATGGAGTTACATACAAAAAGTATTTCTGGAGACTCTTCAAATTTGATGTTAAGCAAGTTCAAGAAAGCAAACCAAAACATATACTTTCCTGTTTGGGGAAAACAAACGAACCACCAATCAACCAACCAAGCAACTAAAATCCAGAAACCGCTATAAACTTATGTAGTTTATCAATTAAGCCAAAGGCAAGCCTACTATTAGCAAGGGAGATGTGTTTTCCTGTCTTTATCACCCTTCAGTCCTTTGATGCTCAAGTAGACTCATCCCGATTACTTCATACATGACCCCTTGAAAATCCTGAACACCATTATGGAAATACAAGCTTAACTGTCCATATAATAGGTTTAATTTATTCATCCCTGATTCTTTTCTGTCAGTAAGTGCAACATTATTTTTTAAAAATTTTATTTATTTTATTTATTTCTGATGTTCTTAATAATGGCAAAAGCACTAATTTATCTCAAGATTTTTTTCTAAACATAAGGTGGCTAGATGTCAAATTTACATGAAGCAAACATTATAGATGATCCTCTCATGGTTCATAGCTGTTCTAACACATTTGGGATACGTCCCTGGCATTTTAGGCCACAGATGATTAGTACCATTAATAGAGAGATAAAAAAAAAAAGTTAATTAATACATTTCAGATTTAGCCTAACATAAAGTTTTAGGAATACTTCAATTGTCCTCAAGCTTTATAAAGACAGGAAAATTCAAAACTAAGGTTAACTGAAAGACTTTGAACATTTGCATAATTGAAAATAAATTGTAAACAAACATAAATAGCATGCTCCCTGTCCTGAACTGTCACCAACTGAAAACTTGTAAAGGCTGAGTGCTACTGTTCAAGTATCTATCAACAACTGACGATGTGTTCATTCCATTGTGCATTTTTTTGTACTTTCTATAATTTGTATCAGTGTATACTGACCCACCTCTGCCAGTTCTCAATATGAAGCAAAATTCTTTAAAATAGGTACTATTTTCTCTAAACCTCTCAATGTTTCTGAAGTGGACAATGATGGTCCCTTATTGGGACTTCTGAGCTAAACAGTAATATATGCAAATAATGATCAATATCAGAATCCAATACAAGAATCAGAATGAATGATATCAGATCTTATTAATTTTTCAGCTTTACACAGTATCACTACCTGCCCTATTTCTGGATATTTTGTTCTAAAAAAACCATTTAAATTTGTTACAATGACAAAACAATTTTCACTTCCCAGTTAGCCATAGCTAATTCTACACTGCAAAATAAGCGCCGTTTTTTTCAGCCAGCAGAGGCAATATATTTACTGATTTTGACATAGCTGACCACATTATGTGTAAAACACAATTTGGTTTTAATTGCATATCTGCACCTGATGCCTCTATAATATAGTACAATACCGTAGGCATTCCAAAGTCTCCACAGTTTTGAGTCATTGTTAGAGGTGAGGGCATTGCTTTTATAGAGCAATTTGCTAATCACTAGTATCTAAAGTATACTGAAAATAACATGCATTTCTCCACCAGCAGTGAACAGTAGGCCAGACTTAAATCAGCTTAACTGTCCTCTATCACTAACAGACAGTGTTAAAACTTCTGATATCTTCAGATTTTTCGATCAGATTAGGAGCTAGTTATAAAAATAACATTTATAGTACTGTATTTTTTTAATTGTCTCCTAGAACTACGAGACAGTCTTTTTCTCAGTCATCAAAGAATGTGGAAAAGACACTTTCCTTTTCATTGGACTGGTCTCACTGGCTCTGGCCCTCCGACTTCAGGAAATTTCTTTGCTCTCCCTCTGCCCCTATTTTTTCTTAACTGCTGAGGCCTGAAAACCCTGAAGTGAACCAGCTGGTTTAGATTTGGTTATGTCAGAATAAATACAATAAAACCAATGCATACAGTGTTCTCTCCTCCATAATGGCTGTTTTCATGGTCCATAGAGCCCAAATGAAAAAAAGTAGGAAAGGTATTTCTGCCAACAATAGAGCTACAAGGAATGAAAAATGTAGTGCTCAGAGAAAGACATTTTTACTCTTGCCAAGACTGCTTTTTGTTTTACAAAACAGATTTTTGAACAAACATTAAATATTTAAAATAAGTTATGGCTACAAAACCCCAGACCCTAATGCTGTTGAAATAAGTAAGTTTTCACTATCAGCTTTGAGCTGGAAATAAGTAAGGATATTATAGCTCAAAAACCACTAATGGATTTCAGAAAACTTCCTTGCCTTTTATACCCCAATGATTTATAATCCTCTACCAAATTATAACTAATGTCACAATAGTTCTTTCTGTAAAATGCTGTGGCAGATGATAACTTTTGTATTTCTCACACTTCTGTGGGTTTTTTCCTCTATAAGTAGGAATAAGGCCCTAAGCAAATTTAATCTGTTTTTAAAGCAGATCCTATATTCTGCATGTTCTGTGAAGATAAATCCAAGTCTGTTCACTCTGCCTCTTCTCAGACACTAACTGCAGGACAATACCTCCACACTTCATTTGCACTCTATCTGGAAGCAAGCTCCTTTTCCAAAGACAGTGAGTGCATGGTTTTGGGAACTACACAGGAATTTCACAAATACTACTTTAAATATTTACCTTAATAGAGTGAGAATATGTCACAACACCATGATTTTAACAATTGTATTCTCACAGCATCTATACTGGCATGGAAGATGTTTTTGCAATGTTCAAAGCAAAATTAACATGCTCTATGCCCAGAATGTTCTGTTGCTGTTGTGATTTAAAAAAAAAAATTCATTAGGCAGCATTAAAAATCAAACTAATAAAATTCGAGGACTCTTTGAATGAGGAGAAGGGATAGAAAGCCCACTAACTATTATTTGCTTATTTGTTGCCTCAAACATTTAGGAGTAAATACTGTTTCATTATCTACTTAGATTTTAAAATCTTAACAGAACTTCCATTGTCACTTTTTTGGCACCTGTCAAGTAGCAGCATTAGCATTACTTATTTCCTGTAATGATAGTCATCAAAATCAGCCTAGTGAAACAGACAGATTGGTGGCTTTTTTTCCCCCAATAAATTCTCCCATCAGTTCTGTTGCCAGACCTAACAAAACTCTGAACATCCAAAATAACAAATAATTTCAAGTATTTCTTTACTAAATAGCTCTTACGTAAGATATTTGACAGCTATATATTAGCACAGGGCACCACTGAGGTGTTCTGCAGTGGGATTTGGTTTCAGCATTCAGTACTTTTTTATTATAGTGAGTAAATTACTAAAAACACTGGACCATATGTGCTAGCTAAGAACAGCTGAGTCTCTCTGTGCTCTCGCCTGTTCTTGGTCACTAGAAAATTGGAGTTAATTCAGGCAAACAGGATTGATGCCATATGTGGTTCATTTCAAAGGTATAGAAGTGTGGTAGGATGCTGATCAGAACTGTTTCTCTGTTAGCAAATCTGTCAGTTCTTGGAAAAATTTTGGCCATTTGTACTTGAAACACCTGTACTCCAGTAAACAACATACTGGAAAACATAAGAAGCAGCATAACATGACATTGCATAATGGAGAGGTTGAAAAAAGACTTAAATATCTGGGATGAAATGATACAGTAAAAGACAAACAAACTTTTCAAAATGGTTGCTGAAGATGAAGGGAAGAATATAACTGCTAAGTACTTGTCTTATTTTCCTCAAAAGCTGGAAGTCCTTCAAAGCCTGTTAAACGCTTGAGGTTAAAAAAAAAGAAAAAAACTGATTTTTGTCTTCAAAAAAATTTTGGTATGTCAGCAATTGCGGACACACTGAATTGCAATGAAAAACAGAATAAGAAAATGTGAAATTAAGTTTCCAAAACCGTTACATAATAATGTATTAGGAACAAAGTAGACAGAATGGCAGGGAAAAAAATAAGAGAAAGCAAAATTTCATCTCAATTTTGCTAGGCATGAAGACAGTAATAAACATAAAAACTTAACCATGGAAAACTTTTATTTTGAAAAATTCTGATTTTTTTACAGAGAATTCCTGAGCTGGCATAAAGATTTTCTGTGGTACTGAACAAGATCACACCATGAGATGACTTAACGATATTTTAAGGTTTCCAAATAAAAATTTCTACTAATTCATGCAGTAGAAGGCTTATTATTGACTAAATTATTGATTTACATTTATGTATTTATAGCTAGACATAGTACAATTACACTTCATTATCTATGAATTTTGGGGGCTGCACAGAATTATTTATCAAAAACAAAATGCTTCAAAAATGGCTTGAAATATTTCCTCTCTGACATATGTCATCTGAGTTCTGAAATACAATCAAGAGTATATATTTGACATTATATACTGACAGTATAGCATTTCCCATCAGATTGTCAGTAAGTTGATCAGTTGGACATAAAAAAGTAATTCTCCTGTTTATGCAGAAAAAAAAAAAAAGGGAAACACAGTTTTTATGAAATTTGAACATCCATTCAGTTAAATTTAGCTAAATTTATATAAGTATATTTGTTAATCTGCTTATTGAAACAAGCCAACCTTTTATGAATGCTATCAAATTATACTGCTGAGCAGTTTCAAACAGTAAGATCTAGAACTATCGTCTTTGACTTTATTTCCAATTTTGTTTTAGTTAACTATATGTGAAAAGTCAGAAAACTCCATTGTAAGGAATTTTATGGAAACTAATTTATAAACAAGTATTTTAGAAACATTCAATGAATAATAACTAAATACATAATAAATTACTATAGTAAAATTAATATCATTACCTGTGACTAACTTCATATTCTGCTGTTCATATGTGTTATGTAAGACTGAAAACAGTGGCAACAAAAGTAAAGTGAAAGCACAGAAAACTAATAGAATTTGTTATATTTTTATACCATGCCACTTACATTTCTGTAGTTTCCATGTGGTTTGACAAAAATAAACATTTACACTGATAGGGCTTGTTATTGTATTTTGGCAAGTTACTGATGCCATTGTCAATGTGTGATTGTGGTTTTATTGTTTCTGGTGACCCTTCAATACTTACAGATAGGATTGCAGAGCTCACTTATGAGTTTGAAAGCCATTGTGTTGGGAAAGGTGTTGCAACAACACTGCAAACCTGATTTCTTGATATAGTCCAAGAAGAAGAGCAGCCAAAGCAGTGACAATACAAGCAGATTCCAACATTATAAAGTACATGAAACTTTTGGGGGAAATAAGGGAACAGTTTCATCTCCTTTGGATATTGATCATCTCCTGAGGTTGCTAAAATATGGTATCAATTAACATAATAGGTTTTTCTAACGAGGACTTGGGTCAGCACTTGGACTGATAACGTTACTATCTCAATTTACAATAAACAGCTGCAGGTAAGTTACAAACATTAGCTGTCAGCAATAAATTTAATAAAGAAAAATTACCTGTTTTAAGGTGCACAGCTCCATAAACATCTTTTAATTTTATTCATAAGACCCTAATCAACTGTTTTTGTTTCATCTTAACAATAGCTGCATTCAGTATTGTGTACCAGCACTATGCATTTGATGTCATTTCTGAAATGAGGGTAAGTACTACAGTCTTACTATTTTGCATTTATAGTCTTATATTCTGATTTAAGTTTATCTGACAAAGTTGCACTGAACCTTCCAGGAAGGTGCCTGTTACTGAAGATCTCTGGGAAGAGTAAATTCATGTTCATCATGACAGATGTGATAGTATCTGTCAATTAGCACTCTCCATTCAGGTTATGGCAGTATTTGCTGTAATTCTAGTTTGCTGGTTTTTTTTTAATAGCAAACATTCTATAACTACCTTTATCTTAGGAAAATGGATAATAGCCAGAGAGTATTGTATCCATGCCACTTTTTTGCCTTTAAACTGTTATAATTAGTATCCATTTGATTTTTTTCATTTTCAGTAAAAAAACAAGAATAAAGAAAATCCCAGTAACCTGCTAATTTGCTCTTCTTTAGATTGCATAATCATGCAGCATGATTCTTCTGGGTTTGCCTGCTATTAACTATTATTGTAATGGGACTTGTATTTCACTCATTACTAGGCACAGAAAAAAAAGTTAAGCAAGTTATAAGTCTATCAGTAAGTTATAAGTCTATCTATAAGTTTAACCCTAGCCAGCGACTAAGACCCACACAGAGGTTTGCTCACTCCCCCTGCTTGGGATGGGGGAGAAATATGGAAGAGTAAAAGCGAGTAAACTTTTTTGGCTCAGATAGACAGTTTAGTAAGTGAAATAAAAGCCACAAACACAAGCAAAACAAAATAAGAAATTAATTTACCATGAATGAGCCTGTATGGGACCAAGTATTGACTCTCGGGGCATACTGTTTGTGTCTAACATCCAGCTGGACTTCAAGATGTTCATAACAACCCTTTGAGCCTGGCATTTAAACCAGTTTTAGGTCCTTCTTACTCTCCACTTATCTGGTCCATACTAGACTAGATAGACACTTTCCACCAAATATGTATAAGGGCAATCTCTTGTCCTTTCCTTGTGTTGATCTCTCCTCTAAAGCCTATAAAAGCATTTAAAATAGCCTATAGGAAAAGTCTCTTTGTACTGCTTACAATGTTTTGGAAACAAAAATTGGACTTCTGCTACACTGAAGAGACATTGTGTTCACGTACCCATTCTGCCTACACCTTCAAGAATAAAAAGTCAACATTTATCTCCATTTATCTCCATCACTGTACTGTTTTCTTGTTAGGTATAAGGACTTTGCTTGAGACTCTATTGCTTTTTATTTTAATTCCACCTTCTATACAGTTTACAGATGTTAGATTGCTAACGTTTTGAGAAGACAAAATAGTACCCCTGTTGCTCTCAATGCATGAGTAAAAGCTAGTATTTGACAAATTATTTTTTTTTTTTCTGGTAGCAAAGTTACTAAAATCAGTCTTAGGAAGCTCATTTTCTTTGTTCAGGTTTTCATAACTTTCCTTAGTTTTCTTTGAATTGGTTAGGAAAAAAAAAATCAAGTTTATCTAGATATTCCAGTCCTGAATTCTTGTCTTAGAAAGCTTTATCAAGAATTCACTAATGCTTGCCTACTATGCCTTAGCAATCAGAATCTGATTAAAAAATTTCAATCTGTTTTCAGTCACTAGCTTAGTGGGGTTTTTTTTCCCTTTGCCTGCACTAAAATACTCTTTGTTCACCTCAACTCTTTTGACCTTCACTCATGTGTAGTACGATTAATGGTTAGATGTATTAAGCATTTGCTTTGACTAGCTTATTTTTCCACTTTGCTTTTTTCTTATTTTATTTGAGTCTTTTTTGATATATAAAAATCTATCTCATACTGAAAGCTGTCAAGAGGCTTATGGCACTCTTATTTTCTCCCCCTTTAAACAGACTTTATCTAAACAATACCAGATACCTACTGCAGTGCACTACCTTTTCTTCTGGATTCCAGAGCATCCCATTTATTTGGAGTACGAAATGATGGAGAAAGAACTAACACAAGCTCATGCATAAATTTACTTGTCTTTGGGATAAACCTTTTGAACTCCTTGAAGACAATGATTAAGTTAGTTTCTTACTGTCTACACAGCTGTCTTGGACCAAAAGATAGGTTATAAATTAGTCTGCTTCTTTGTTTTTATTATACATTAGGTCAAATATGCAGGGTTGAGAAAGACATAACTGGTAAAAACTGGCAAATCACACTTATCAATGGGTACAAAATACACCAGCTCACTGAAAACATCTTACTTTTAAAGATGTTGCTTAAATATCCTGCAAACTATAATTTTTTTTTTAGTTCTCCCAATTTTAATAATCACTCAGAAGTCTATACTAAAGCTATTGCCCTTTTAATACTTGTGTCTAAATAAATTAATTTATGTCTGTTTCTGAAGTCTCAGGACCTTGATTTTCTGAAAGGAAGCTAAAATTTCAAACATTTGCTGGAAATTTTGTCTCTTTAAAATTACCATTTAAAATAAATGGAAGACCCATAAATTATGTGTTTCAAACATTATTTGCATATATATAGTACCAAATATATAAAGTTGGTACAGATACCAATGTTTTAAAAAGAAAATTTCTATAGTTATTCTATATTTGTGAGGAGCTGTATGTGGAGGACAAGATTTTTTCCAACAGAAAAAAAAAAAATTATGTTTCCATCAGACATGTTTAACAGAACCCCAGCCTAAGCTTGCTAGTTTGGAATGGAATGTAAACAATGGTCACAAATAAATATCACTGAGAAATAAAAGATACTTTTTTTTTGTGAACATTCAAACATGAATACTATAGGCATTTTGACAAGACACCCACACAAGCCACATTTCTGCTAGTCTTTCAGGGTTATGCTTAAGGTGCTTGATTGAATGGCACTGACTATAATTCTATTCTTTGGTAAATGCTTCAGTAATTCATAAAATACTTATTCTATAAAGAAAATCACTGGTATTAGCAAACCATGTCCTAAATCAGCCTTCAACTCTTGAATCTATGGTGCAAATTGGATAAAAATATTATAGCAGATTGATGAAGCAGCTCTCACTCATAGAACCATAGAATGTTCTGGGTTGGAAGGGACCTTCTGAGAATAGCTAGTTCAAACTTCTGACAGGGCAGGAACACTTCACTGGAGCAGGTTGCTCAAAGCTCCATCCAGAATGACCTTGAATACTTCCTATGATGAGACATCCACAGATTCCCTGGGCAACCTATTCCACTGCCTCACCACCCTCACTGTGAATAATTTCCTCCTTGTGTCCAAGGCCCTAGTAAAATATCTCTCTCTGTTTTTTTTATGCGCTCTCATTGAGTATTGAAAGGCCACACTTGAGGTCTCCTCAAAGCCTTCTCTTCTCCAGGCTAAACAACCCCTGTTCTCAGCCTTTCTTCACAGGAGAGGTGTTCAAGCCTTCTGACAATTTTTGTGGCCCTCCTTTGAACCCACTCTAAAAGGTCTCTGTCTTTCTTGTCCTACAGCTGAAAAAATACCATCAGAAACAAGAAATAGAGTTAGGCTCTCAGAAACTGAAAAAAAAATGTTGAAAGAAGGCTTAGAACTCCTAGAAAATAACTGTGGTTATTGAAACAACAGTTTGTGAACATTTGTTACACACTGATGCTATGAAACTGTGTCTGTGAAATATTCCAATTAACATGGAGTATTTTGTCTGCTTTGCATTTTCTTCCAAATAGTCTTTCCATGACAATTAAGGCTTTGACTGTCAGAAATTCAGGGTGAGGAAAATGTTTTGGTATCTATAATATTTCTTCAGGGCAAGAAAATCAGAGTAAAATGACAATCAGTGTACTGTTGTCATATAGTCATTAAAATCATTTCTAATGAACCAGGACAAAGCCTTTTTCTTTTCTCTGAAATATTACTTAATTTCAGACAATCAATTGCCAAGAAATTAATATCTTAATTTTCCCTTTCTTCATGTCTCTTTGCCAGCAACCCTACCTTAAAGCCACAAGTGGCATTCATGTAAAGGGCTCCTTGACATTCAGAAGCACTGTTTCTTCCCATTAAAGAGGTAAACTTTACAAACAGCTTTAAATAGAGCATAAAAACATAGCAAACCTCATTGAATCTGGAGAATACCTTTCCTTCATTGCAATACCTCTGCTAGTTCAAACCCCAAATCAGACACTCCTTAGTCCTTAGAAACAATGTATTTCTCCATATATCTTTATATACAGATATAGATCATCCCTTGCTCTGTTTGTATGCACACATATATATACATGCATGTACCTGTGGTTTTATGTTTTTCTCACAGATCCTAGATTAAGAATTGAAGTTGACTAAATAATTACACTTGATAGATGTAACACTTTCTATATAGCAGCTTCTCCTGAGCCTCCTATATTTTCTGGAAGAGATAAGTAAAAAGTTAGGCAATTTGGATCTAGAAGACTTGCAGTAGAAGACGCTGCATCTTTGCAATACAATTCTTAAGATTTTCTGGATTCTAATTTCAGGGAATCTGTACAATATTGGGACTTCTATTTAATGATTCTCAGAAATATGTGGTGTCTGCTATAGCTAACTACCCAAATCACCTCCTTTGTGTCCATTTACATTTCTGCCCATTTCTTCTCAAAGGTATCCAGAAATTAGTATCGCCTTATACATCTGCAATAATCTGCAAGAGGGAGGTCATCTGGGAAGGTTGAAGCTACCTCCTTTGAAAAATCTTCAGAAGTAAACTACTCATTATCCTTTCCAAGACATGATCTGTGGCTAGAAAGCTAGAGGTCATCTGAATAGATCAAGATACAATCTGTTCTGAGAAAAAACACTGGCATAACACAATTTGCTGTTCAGATAAGGAAAAGAATTAGAACTTTGTTCTTTATTCGAATTTAATATGATGAGGAAAATGGTGGAAAGGGAGAGCCAGAAAGGAATATGGTGTGCCTCCACAGCAGTGAGCACTTATGACCAATTTACTTCCCCTGGAGTAAAGAGGACATTTCTTGCATTCTTGATAAAGCTTAAGTACCTGTGTCAATGTTTATAAATAATGTATAAATATGCAGAGAATGTAACAAAATCCATTTGGTTATAAAACTAAGGGTGTACAGGTGAAGCTCACACTTGCAAATTCAATTTGAACCTTATTCTAAAAAAAAAAAAATAAAATTATCTTTGCTTTCCTGACTGTGTCTGTAAACATCTTTCCAGTTACCTGCCACTCTCAGAGTAAAATATCAGGACAGCTATTTTTGTCAGGATTTTTGAGATAGGTTGAAGATGGTAGTAAAGTAGGGAGATAATGTATCAGAACCAAACCACTAATATTGAAATATCAAGGATTTCAGTAGAGCTATTTCATTTAAGATCAGATGAGGATAAGAATCCACAACCTTGTACCTGTATTACTAGAATTCTGATTCTTGAGAAATGTCAAATGATTTCATTTATACCATTCCAAGACTGTCATTATCAAAATAAATACTGTTATTAAGTACATAAGTTTCTTCACCATACTCATTTTGATGGTTTCCACACCACAGTAAAGGGGAGTGTGTGGGAAAGAGAAGAAGTAATGATTGCTGCTCTCTGAAGAGAGAGAATGTCTTATTACTCTCTATCACTGCTGCGCAGCATTGCTGCTTGCAAAAGTAGCCATTGGCAGCAAAGTGTATCTAAATATTCTTTGTTCTTAACAAAAACATAGCTGATGATTACTTGAAAATGAGCAGACACCTATTGTACAGTGTTGCCTTGAGTAGCTAAGTGTGTTATAGTAAAAATTAAGCTGGGCAGGCCTGTTTGCTAAAAACCAGCTTTTGTGGAGCAGTAGATGAAAAAGGAAAGAAAGCAGTTCAATGATTACAGAACAAACAGTCAAAAAGATGTACTTTAAACAGTTTCCAAGGTAACTGGTCCTGAAGGTAGAATCTACAAACATGGGTACAAACAGGTTTATAAGTCGGAGATAGAAGGTAACCAATGCAAAATAAATAATTAAAAGATGACAGTTGAACAAAGGAACATGAAAAATAATGCTTATTGGTAGAATTGTATAAAAAAATATAACATATTAGTGGTTTCGGAAAAACAAACACTTCCACTTTCACATGAATGAAATGCGTGCATGCATTGCAAATGAATGCATGCAGCATGGAGGAAAAACACCAGGAGTTCTGTGCACACCTGCAGGGCTACTATTTTATTGGCTTCACAGAGATGTGTTGCAATGGAAGAATACAGGCTCTTTAGAAAGAACAGGTGGGTGACACCAAGAGTGGGGTGTTACTCTCTATGTCAATGACCATATAGAGTGTATGGAGCTCTACCTGGGCACGGTTGAGAAGCCCCCCAGACACATACATAAAAAATAAAGGGTGAGCAGGGATAGGTAACATTATAGTGAGGGCATGCTAGAGGATGCCAGATCAGGAAGACCAAGCAGATGAGACCCTCCAGAAAGAGACAGGAGCAGCCTCACATTCACAAACCCTTATGAGGACTTAAATCCCATTGATATCTGCTTGAGAGACAACACAGCAAGGCATAAACAATCCAGGAGGTTTCTGAAATGGCTTGATGATAACTTCCTTCTCCAACTGATAGAGGACTCAACAAGCAGAGGGGCTATGCTGGACCTTGATCTCATCAACAAGGGGGAGCTGATGGGGAACGTGAAGCTCAAGGGCAGCCTTGGCTTAAACGGCGAAGTTCAAGATTTTTAGGGCAATGAGGAGGGCACACAGAAAACTTGCTACCCTGGACTTCAGAAAAGCAGACTTTGGCTTCTTCAGGGATCTACTGACATGGGATAAAGCCCTGGAGGGAAGAGGCACACTAGAAAGCTGATTCATTTTCAAGGATCACCTCCTCCAACCTCAGGAACAATGCAACCTCACAAAGAGCAAGTCAGGCAAAAACACCAGGATGTTGACACATGGATGAAGAAGGTGCTCCTGACAAATAAGAAAAGGAAGTCTACAGAGGGTAGAAGCAAACACCTCTAGTTTACCAGGACATTTCAGTTTGAATGTAGTATTATAATTTCAATACCATGAAAAACATTGACAAAGAATAAAATTGTGTACAAGAAGAGTGCTTGAGGCAAAATTATATGACTTTATAGCAAACTGTATGTGTGTGTGTGTGCAAATCCAATTCGTATATATACATGCTTATATATATGCTTATTGACTGTGTGTGAATATTGCTGTAAGTGCAAGAGATCAAGCACATAGTGCAGTTGATAAGGATGACAGTCTACAAAACAACATTTTATTGGGGCCTGTGACTTAATCAAAGAAATATTTCTCTTAATTTTGAATAATACTGTTATCAACACTTTTTTACAAAATATGCCTTTCCAAAGACCTCATTAAGCTTTTCCTTATGATTTGCCTGAAATAGAGGCTGCTGGTTATGGGCCAATACCTATTTCAGTCCCAGTACTTTTGATGTTACAGCAAAAGGATTTTTCCCAAAAGCAGTAAAAATAAAGACAAAAAGAAACCAGTTAAAATGTCATGTAAATATAAGAAGCTTTGAGCCAAAACAGATTTGACAATCTTCACAAAATGATAGATGCAGACTTGACTCAAAAGATTCAAATTACTAAGGATGATTTTGTGTACGTGTGTTATCAACATGAACATAACGTCTGCATGCATGTTTATGAAACTAACAGCAACTTGAAATATTCTTGTTTGTTGGTCATTTAAAGATTTGAATTTTCAAGAGTGACAATTCTCTACATTTTTCTGGTGCATTTCACAGAGTTTAAGGGAATGAACAGAAGGAAAGGAGAAGGAGAAAAAATCAGTTCTGAAATCTGAATCTCCTTCCAAGGACTACTGATTTTTCATCAAAGGCTGCTAACTGCAATTACAAAAGTGACAGAAGCAGCTCAGATAGCTCTACGACTAATAAAAAAGGAAAAAGCAGGTTGTGGAAGAAAAGCAAGTGAAACCTATGTTTTTTCCTTATATCTAGTATCCAAAGAATAAGATAGATTCTCAGCTTCACAGGCAGTTTAGCCAGCTCAGGCCAAAGATACATGTTACAACTTCCCAGGATTTGCTCCAAAAAACAGGATAAACTTTGCTCCACAAAACCAAATCTGACACTTTAAAGAGACATGGTGTTAAATTGACTGTAGCAGCAAAGTACTTCACAAACTGCTGGAATCTGGCTGCCTGAACTCCAGCTACTGGATGAAGTACTGCCATCTTGAAGGTTAGTAAAAGGGGATTAAATAATAAGGGCAAGGCTCTATGGAGAAATGAAAGCTGAATCAGTAGAAATGGTGCAGTATTACTTTGAAAATTCTCCTGGAAATTCATCTCTATTTAATGTTCACAAACAAAATTTCAAATTGTATATTTAATTGTATCTTAGAATTGCTCAAATATACTAAGAGAATTTTCTCACCTCAAAAAACTGAAAGTTTTCTGTTTAATCATAATGTCACTTATGAGTATGTCAGATTTTTGTTTAAGATTAATCTTTAACAAGAGTTTATTTCTAAAGGCTTATTATAGAGATTTTGTTTCTTTCCTGTTTGTTTTATGTAACAGACTTTTTGTTGTGTTATTGTTGTTAAGATGCTGTCCAAAGTCAAGGTGGAGGAGTGGAAATTCTCATTGTTGTAAAAGCAAAGACAATGCACAAAAGAAAAGAAAAAGGCAAAGGCAAAACAAATAAGCAACTCTGATTATTCAAAAATATAATTCCATGAGAATTTCTTCCACATCTCTTTTTCTTTTTTAAGTTCAAAAATTTTAAAGCATATTAGGCAACGCTTTTGTCACCTCAAGATGGTTTGAGCATGGAGCTGACAGTCTGTAGAAGATGCAGGAGCCCAAGTGTTTTGGTGTAGATATTGCACTAATATGCATAGATCTTCCTCACTTGTTTATGAGAGAAAGTTAACACATACTGTAACATACGGGATATATTTATCTCATTATTAATGGCTGCTTATTGAAATCAAAGTAGCAAGGATCTCTGAAAAAAAAACAACCAACTCCAAACACCCAGAAACTGTTGTATTATACTAAATTCAATCAAAAAATCAGCAAGTGTTAACATGTAGTGGGAAGAACAAACAGGAATTCGAAATATAGGCTGGATCAACTCTATTCTAGGACAAGAAATCTAATATAGAAAACATTTAAACCATTACTTTGATAATAACTATTTGTCTTAATGCTTAAATGGGACTGACTACCTTTTGGAAGCTGGTATATAAAGCCTACAACTAAAAAGTCTCAGAAATCTTGCTCTAGTATTCATCAGGAAGAGCACAGGTAGCCTAATGAATATGTAATCTTTTTCATAGTGCCTATTTTTTACAATTAACAGCATCATATTTCTATCATATTTTTGTGTACTCTTCTGTGAGCCCAGAGAGCTTAATTCCATGATTTTGTGTTTACTACCTTTCCCCAATAGCAAAAGTAACATAGAAAAGAAAATCTGATTACCAGTAGGGAAAGATTTATTAAAAACTTCCTAAAATTTCAGAGAGAAATAAATTATGAGCGCATAAATGTGTGTGTTTGTTTTTTTTTATTATTGACTCTGTCCTTCTCTTTTCTCCCCTCTATCTTAGTTTCTAAGATTTAAAACAAAAATAAAGATGACATTTACCAATGTAATAAACTTTCAGCTTTCATTCTTTCTACCATGAATTTAATGCAGTGAATTTTAGAAGTTTTTCAATCAAGGGGTTCTCTTACTGCATGGCTTAAATCTTGGAAAAATTATTTCTATCACTGTGCAACCTTCAAAAGATGCAACACTTGCAACCTACAAAATAACAACCTTCAGTCTTTCAGTGAAAACACATATAACAGAATTTCAAACTTCTGAGGACTCCACCATCTACACTTTTCATTTTGTCTTAAAAGTAAAGTAAACAATCTTAACCTGTTTCATTTTGCTGTTAACTCCTCTTTAAAGACTGCTATGAGACTCACATGGTCCTGACTGTTGCATCATATCTTGTATGGTGAAATCAGGACCATTATATGCAGGACATCCTGAGGATTTTCCTCATTCTTTTTATACTTATCAAACAATAACCCTCCTAATTCTTCTGATTTAGTGTTTACTGGGGAGCAGGGCAGGCAGAGAGAGAGAGAGGGAGAGAAGTGTAAGAAATATGCTTGCAATGGTAAATATAGCCAGCTGTTAAAAAAAAATATTATAAAAGCCATTGTAATTTGTCTACAATGCAGGGCCAACAAGAAACGATATATATACTCAAAACAAGTGAACCCCATAACAATTGGAAAAACAAACACATTATTTACAGTTAATTTAGGGAGACACAAATTTTATCTAATCAGATATCAATTAGCTAATGATAGGTCAAATGCTACTGACAGAAGGATTTGTGATCAAGACGTCACCCTTGTTGTGAATAGCAGGTCTAGTGCAGGAGCTGCAAGAGACCAAGAAAGCTTCGGTGAAGACGTGGTCTCCAGGATACCCATTTTCCAACTTACTTCTGTCAGACACTGCCAGACTGCTTTAATAGTCTACAGAGTGTAGAGATAATAAGCTGAAAGTGACCAATTTTCTAAGGGAAAAAATGAGACGGGAGTGAGCAACTAAAGGCTGCCAATCAGAGTTAAATGATATTATTATGCTACTTACCTTACAGTTGGTGAATGACAGTGTAACAGGTCTGTACAACTCTTCAATCTGCACTTTTGTGTATAGGTGCCATAAAAAAGGGAAAAGAAAGGAAAGGGAAAACGAAAGAAAAAATGAAAGGGGAAGGGAAGGGAAGGGAAGGGAAGGGAAGGGAAGGGAAGGGAAGGGAAGGGAAGGGAAGGGAAGGGAAGGGAAGGGAAGGGAAGGGAAGGGAAGGGAAGGAAGGGAAGGGAAGGAAAGGAAAGGAAAGGAAAGGAAAGGAAAGGAAAGGAAAGGAAAGGAAAGGAAAGGAAAGGAAAGGAAAGGAAAGGAAAGGAAAGGAAAGGAAAGGAAAGGAAAGGAAAGGAAAGGAAAGGAAAGGAAAGGAAAGGAAAGGAAAGGAAAGGAAAGGAAAGGAAAGGAAAGGAAAGGAAAGGAAAGGAAAGGAAAGGAAAGGAAAGGAAAGGAAAGGAAAGGAAAGGAAAGGAAAGGAAAGGAAAGGAAAGGAAAGGATGATAACATTTCTAGTATTTTTTAAGATGGGTTTCTACTAAGGAAGGATTCCATTTAAACTGTTGAGTATAATTTTACATTCTGAAGAAATGTACTTCCTTAAGTACATCCATGTCTATCTTTTTCTCTCTTTCCTATAATTTAGTCTGTTGTGGTTTAAGCCCAGCCAGCAACACTGTACCACGCAGCCACTTGCTCACTCCCCCCTGCCTTTTCTCCCCCCATTCCTGGAGGAATGGGGAGGAGAATCGAAAGAATATAACTCCCACGGGTTGAAATAAGAACAGTCTAGTAACTAAGGTATAACACAAACCACTATTGCTACCAACAATAATAATAATGATAATGGAAATAACAAAGGAAGAGAATACAACTGCTCACCACCCGCCGACCGATACCCAGCCTGACTGAGCAGTGATCTAACCCTTCTGGGTAATTGCCCCCAGTTTATATACTGGGCATGACGTGCTGTGGTATGGAATACCTCTTTGGCTAGTTTGAGTCAGGTGTCCTTTCTCTGCTTCCCCCCGGCTTCCCTTCCTCCCTGGCAGAGCATGAGACTCACAAAGTCCTTGGTCAGAGTAAACATTACTGAGCAACAACTAAAAACATTGGTGTTACCAGTGCTGCTCCCAGGCCAAAAGTCGAAAACACAGCATTACATCAGCTACTAAGAAGGAGAAAAATGACTGCTACTGCTGAACCCAGGAGAGGTCTCATATGATTTCTATTAAAGTTATGCAGAAAACAAATTTATTGTGACCTGTTCTCCCAACAACACAAGTTGTTTGTGAAACACAATAGCATGGCAATGGTCCTTGCATTTAAAAATGTTGTGATTATTTCACTTGATCTTTATTCTTAAATTTAATCCACCTGCTTGTAAACCAGCAAATTAAAATAACCCATTGCAGGATGAAAGAAAAATTGCAAACTCTCCCCAGTTCACAAAGAGCAGTCAGGGGGAAGAAATGACATATTTTCTTCCTGGGATTTCTATAAGATGTTGCTGGCCTTACAGATATGATAGAGCACACAGTACTAGCTCTCAGGATCAGATGCATATTTTTATTTCATAGTGGCTGTGAGAACTGGAGAAAATTCCTAACTTAGAATTCTCCAGTGGAAGCTTCCTTTTATCCTTCAGCCTCTTATCCTTCATTCTCCTTCATCCTCCAGCCTTCTCCTCCTATACATGTAGAAAAAAAGTAGGAATCTAGCTTATGACACAAGACATTGTTTCCTTACTGTGTAGCCTTCATAGATAATTCAGGAAAAAAGATACCCTTTGTTTAGAAGGAAAATTTGTGGGAAAGGGAGATCAGAGAAGACAACTAAAAAAGCCCTTTTATAGTCTTTGCTGAGTAGGGTGTCTGACAGAGAAAGGAAATTACGCAAAATAAAAACTTCCATTTTTAAAACACTAAACAAATACAAACCATTGCTAGCATCACACACTGAATTATGTAAATAGAATCTCCTTTCTTTTAATACAGAAACTGAGGTAAAAAGAGGTTTTAAGTGGTCTAAATTTGTAATAAAATCACTTGTTAAATAGAAGTTGAACTCAGGTGTTCTGGACTCCGTTCTTGGACTTAGGCTTGAAAGTGTGATAGGTTTAACACACAGAAGAAACAGGGTAAGCTGCCATAATGGCTAATAGAGTTTTCATGTCATTAGCAGAGCCCACTCAAATATCAAAACCAAATGACTGATAGAGGAGCGATAATATAAGCGTTAACTCACAGTCATGGATCTTTCCCTTTCAGAATGAAACCATCTTCTCCTGAGCAACATTTTGACATCCTGTTAGTAAAAAGCTACACTGGGAAGCAGGTAATAGTGACTGTAATCTATAGTATGACTGCCATTTACTGTTTCCTTCTCACTTCCCAGAAGGCAGGAAATGCACACTGACATCAAGGGACCCTAAACCTTTTCTATCCTCTTACCATATAGTAAGCCCAAAACCCAGTATACAACCAGCTGCATATGTATAGAAGTTACAGGACTTTAAAAATAAAATAAAATCTATGTCTTTACAGCTATATTTTTCCATAGTGAAATTAAAAAATAACTTCAGAACAGAACACTTGACAAAGTATATAACAAACAACTTACATATTCAAAGTGTAATTATCAGTAGGCTGTGATTGCAGGCTAAAATATAAAGATACCACTAAATATATAGTATATGGTGCTTTTCACTTTAAGCTTCACACATTATAGGTACTTTTGCTGCAAGGTACATTGCTCTTTTACTCAACATGGTTTTTAATTCAATATATTATTTAAAGGTGCAGATGGGCAAACCACTTCTGTTAGAACCAAAACTCTCCAAACAAGGTCTAATCTCTAACATCATGAAATTATCTTGATAGGATCTATTTAACCAGGTGTGTGAAGAGCTGGAGTAAGCTGACAGCAGGGATGAGATAGGACTACATTCCTGGATCCCTATACAAGCCTAATGTCAGGGCTGGCTGCAGAATAATGACTGTCAGAAATTCTGCGCACCATTTTCAGAAAAAGTCAGGAGGTGAGCAATGTACAAAGCCTGACCTTAGCTGCCAAACTGTCCACCTCCTTTCCACATCAGGAGTGAACTTATTCCCTTTGCCAAGTCCTCACTGGAGACACGATCTGTCTGACCCTTCATAATTCTTCCAGACCTTACCTTCACTGACAGCTACCCTTGCAGCTTTTACTCCACTATCAAATTTTCCTGGGTTTTGCACCTGAAAATGGAGATCTGTAAGCCTGCCTAGTCTTTCATATACCTGTTTCTGCTATCTCTGAAACACTAGCAAAAACAGTGACTATACTGATAAGCGTTTCTACTACAAAACAGAATGCAGACTCAGGCGATTTGTAGACAGTTTGGAGGACAAGCATGTTGCTATAAAGTAACAATCATCCAGCCAGCAAAAATATTTCTGAATGTAACATAAAATACTTCTGTAATCCAACCGAATCTAAAGATTTAATCTGGTCTGATCTCTTATTTATCACTCCCCTTCATGTGTCTTCTTTCTGATTCCTCTTATGTTGTCAATGTCGCTATTAAACACAGTTTCAAGAAAGGTATGAGCTACAAATAACTGCTAGTTCAGATGAACATTACTATGTGCATGCCATGTTCTCATATTTCACCCTAGACTGATTACTGTCATAAAAAAGATACTGACCTGAATGATTCAGTAGTGGCCACGCTTGCATTCTTATATGTTAGCCACTTGTAATTTACTTAAATCAGAGGTATCCATACGGGAGAAATTTTGCTTGTTCTATTATCATAACTACAAAAGCTTAAAGCATATTCCTAGGTTTATATTATTTCAGCTTAGCAGACAGAAATTTTCGTGCATTTCCGGGACAAAGTTGCAAAGCTTATATGCTTTAGAAACAAAGTCTAATGAGCGAATATAATTAGACTCTTTTAGATTTTACTTATCTAGAAATAACCCTAAACTAACTTCAGTACATGTTGTCCAATGTATCCAAAACCCATGAAGTCATTATATCTACAGTGCTGGAGAATGAATTCACAACTGACATACCATAATGGCAGTCGCTACCATGAGTCAAATTCTTAACTTCCACATGGTCACTCAGCATGGCTGGAGTACTGGAGTGCTCAGGCAATTTCTTGCTAACAAAGCACTGTTGGGAGCCATAATCAGCTGTCATAATTTAGACTGTGTTTGGCATAGGGTCAGCCCTAAAGACAGAAAGCTATTGTTGTTCCTTTGTGTAACTTTGCTGTGGGCCTACAGAACTCATTTGTGGCATGAAAAAAACAACCAAAGAAAAGCCCATACATACATTAAAACCAGTACCTCACATGCACACTAGAAGTAGTTGATTTTTATGAAACATTTCAGAAAAAAAGTACTCTAAGGTAACTATCTTTTGCATTTTTTTTCCCTTACAGAGCAGTAAGCAGTACGCTGAAACTTTGTCAGATGGCAGATCTATATAGTGACACATCATAGTTGCAGAAAATCAGCATTTTCTCAAAATCACAACAGTACCAGATAAGTTCCAAGGCCTCAGAGGCTTAAAAACACTGCACACAGAAATTAGGTTGTTGTGCATATATACACAAATATATATATATTTACTCTAAAACCCTAAAATCCATATATCTGTGTTTCACAGTACCCCAGTTTCTATACGGTCTTGTTCATCCTTGTAACTCAGCTATATTGTGTCAGTCACAGACAAATTAAGAATCTGTTGTACTTTGGAGTTTACCTACAACTTTTGCAAATACTTGCTTATGTGTGGATTTTTCACAGAGAGACAAAAGGCTCGTGCACTTGATTAGTTTATTCTGCACAGAGAAAGTAATCTGAATAAAGTTACTATGCCTGCTGAGATACAGACCTTGGAGATATCCCAAATAACGCACTAACATCCAACAGGATATCTGAAAAGGCATGTAACTACCAATAATCTCCCATATGTCATGATGATAAGGTTAGGCAGGGTGAGAGAAAGAGTCTGCACTAAACATTATTTGTCTCTCTACAGTAAGTTCCGGGGAAAGATAAGCTCTTTTCCCTTAAAGCAGTCCCCTCATAATTAGTTGTTAATTATATCATCTATCTTCATTTATGGTCTTTCAAAAGTGTAATTATTATGTGTAACTATCATTACCTATTCTGACAGCTTGCCTTCTTTCATGAATGACCTTCATATTAAAAACATTCTTTATGGACAGAACATCCTATGATACAGGAAACAACTTTAAAACCAGAAATTTAAGATTCATGGGGGAACAGGCAGTTGCTTGATAATCATTTACTTTGTAGCAGTGAATAAGAAGTAGTACAGCCTGTAATTCTAATTATTCATTTATCTGATTTTCTAATAGGCCATTGTTACAATTTTTATTGTCATTTCTATTTTGTCATTAAGTGTCACTGATTGATAGAGATTATTCAGCTCATCTTTCTGGGATCATATTCATGAGAAAGCTAATGAATGGCAGTGAGAAATACAGCAACCATAAGGAAGAGTCAACTAACCATCTAGTGCTCAGAAAACACACCCTACTGATTAGCACTATCCTTTAGTGTCCCATATGTCTGAACAAATGGAACATCAACAGAGAGGCAACAAGTCAGGTGTAGTCATAAGGACTGTTGATGTCTTTTAATATCACATATGTGAAGCTCAAGATCAAGTTCTGGGGAGCAAAAGAAATACTTTATCTCTGAAATATAAACAATAGGCTAAGAAAGATGCAGCCAGGAATGGAAGTGCGATATGTGTGCTATACTGTAGAGAGAGCCAAAAGTTCTGAACAAACCTTACAGAAGCACTGCATGGTTACTAGAATTAAAATGCGTTCACAAGCCATTTACCATGGAAGTGACAGGCTGCTTGACTAGGAATGAAGAGTTAAGCAAAAAAATTTTAGCTACATTGTAAAACTAAATGTTAAGACTTCAGAATGGGCATCTTTCAGATCTTAATCTAGGTTATTAATTGATTGAATTGATCAGGAAAAATACTGAGAAAGCAAAAATCTAGAAGCAATATTTCCAGCACAGATCAGACTCATTTGTACCAACAGTATGTTTTCCCTTGCTTTAGTTCTTTGTAGGGATACACTCAATGGAGGCAATAATAAGCTCCAGCTGGGAGGCATCTCAATTTTTTTGTTTGTTTTAACTAACTGGGTACTCTTACTGCATGGTGATACAAGCACTTCAGCATCATCATAGTAATATGCAAAATGTAATAAGTCATAGCAATAAGCAAAATTACTGTTTTGCATTTTAATATATACATTTTTAATCACTTTTTGTTGGACCTTTGTTTTTTGGTTTGCATGTTTACTTTTCCAAATAGAAGATTAAAAATTATAAACAAAAAATATACTGCATATTTTACAGATATTAAGGCAGGGGAATTAGACTCTTTGCAGATGTGCTATAGCAATTATTGAACATGAATACCCAAGTAATTACTATGTTAAATACCTTATTCAAATAGGCAAAGTACAAATTAAAGCTACCCTAGTCTGTCTGAAATTCATAGCTTTCTCTGAAGTGGCAATTTTGTCTATTTTTTTGTTTTTCTTTTTTAATAGAAAACATTCATGCTCATTGTTCTAAGTAGAACATCCTCAGTTTTCTGCCTTTTCTCTGACTTTGATATCATACTAAGAAGGAGTGGGTGTATTACCCAAGTTACTAAACAGAAGCAAATAGAATAAATTTAAATAGACTAATAAGAAAAAAAAAATACAAGGAAGTGGTAAATGCACCATCCCTGGCAGTGCTCAGGGACCAGGTTGGATGGAGCCTTGGGTGACATGGTCTAGTGTGAGGTGCCCCTGCCTCGATGGAACTAGATGATCTTAAGGTCCTTTCCAACCTTAACTATTCTATGATTTAACACAGTATAAATGGGATGCGGAAACAAGTGCTATAATAATTTATTTTTTATTCCATTCTGACTACATCCCATGACAAAAAAACAGAAAACTTACACTCTACCGGACTAAAACGAGAAACAAAGGGTTGTTTGGGATGAAACACATGTGCATTCTAATGGAGCAAACCCTGAAATTTCAGGTATGTAAAGTGCTTTTTTCTGTTATCATAGAATGTAAATCTAATTATCTATTTGCTCTTCCATTCATAATAATCCACAAAAAAAATGATATCTTAAATTGTGTAGACTGAAGAAGTTCTACCCTTTAAATATCTTAGCATTAAAAGAATCAGATATTCTGCTTAACATCAGAAACGAAACTTTCTTAGGAAACTAAGGATATTGCTGACTACAGAGATAAGTGGCAATTGAGGATTTAAGTGCTGTACTTTGACTAAAGCAGCCATTACTTACCTAAGTTATCTGTGGAACTGATGGCATCTTAGGAGGAGAAATGATGGATACATAATGTCATTTAAGTATTTTTACATAGGAAGATTTTGGAGAAATACCATAACAATTTAACGTAACACTGTGTAATCAATAAATTAACACTACGGTTCATCTTATAATAAGAATATTTTCTTATATTTTAAGAAATTTTCTTACTTCTTATATATCCTGTAATAAATTCAGGATATATAAACTCAGCACTTTTTATCATAAGAAAACCATGTTTGTTTCTGAATAGTACTTGGACACTGTATTTGAAAACAGATTAATATGGCATGGTGTTGTTTTAATGATTCTAGTAGACTGAATTGGTAACCAGCAAAGCTAAAGATAGTAGGAGAGCAAAAGAAAAAAGACATGGAATATCCAAATTCTTACAGTGTATGGGTGAATTATTCAAGTAGAATACTCCTCAAAGGGGTAAAAGAATGTTTCAAGCTTCAGACTTTCCAAAATTCCAGACTTTCCAGGCTTCAAAAAGTATGTACAAAATGCCAAAATGAAGATAACACTGAAAACGAAATATTAATTATATTTAGGGAGAAAATCATGCTGTTTGCTTTAGACCTTTTAAAGTTACTGACCTATTCTAAGCTAAGATACTCAACAGAGAAAGAAAAAGAGATTATTCATCATGAGGGTGGTGAGACACCGAAACAGGTTTCCCAGAGAAGCTGTGGCTGCCCCATTCCTGGAAGTGTTCAAGGCCAGGTTGGATGGGGCTTTGAGCAACCTGGTCTACTGGAAGATGTCTCTGTCCGTAGCATCGGGGTTGGAACTAGGTGATCTTTAATGTTCATTCTAACCCTAACCAGTCTATGCACAGAGACCAACTCTGCTAGCAATCCCAATGCTACATTAGCTACAGAAGTGAACTAAAATAATTTATCAAGTTAGATGACTAGCTTCTCTCTGAAGCTAGGTAAGATGAATGACATGGTTAAAAACAGATGGATGAGTGAGTTCAGATTTATTTAAGACATCTTTTTTTGTTGCTTGCTTAATATTAATTTTATATATTGTCAACCATTTCCAAGGGTTGGAATGAAGTCCTTTGAGAGTTAAAGAATCGCGTGTTGTAGGGTATCACCAACCATATTTATGTGTCTTGGATAATTCCTACTAAATCTGGATTTAAATGAGAATGACTAGCCATTCTGTGGTCTAGAAGCAAAGGAAGGAGCAGTTAGGCTGTGAGAGATTTGTTGGGAAGCCAGAGTACACATCAAGCTAAGCATCAGTGCCTCATAAAATTCATGTTATTCAATTAATTCAAGCAATTGCTTTACACCATGGCTTTAATGGCTTTAAACCATGATGAAAGAATTTATAACAAAAGAACCGTAAGACTAATGACAAAGGACACAGCGTGATTGGCTAAAGGGCTTAGGGCTAGGTCTGGTTTTATTTAACAATCTCATTTCTGTACAGAAATGTCACAAAGGGACCACAGAGATTAGCAATACAATGAAGAAAAAACATTTATATAGTTTTACCTAATTTAAAGGGAAGCTTTCTGAGGAATAAAAATATCCACTCCTAACTTTATGCCTGAAACTTAATAATCACAAAGATGTGTTTTCCCTTTCTGAACTTTAAAAGGAACTGTAATGTTCTGATCTAGGGTCACCTAATAAACACTTACTTCTCTACTATCTGTGATAAATATCAATGTTAAGCAGATGGAAATCTGTAATGTAAGTGTCATATCTTTACAAAAATATCCAACAACAGAGGGGTCCTGCTGTTGGGGTAGAATCAACACAAGCTTGTATCATCAGCTATAGCCATGGACTAAGAAAAAAATGAGGTAGTATTAAATGTCAAAGATGTTAAGAAAGTAACAATCATTTTATGTCAAGTTATCTGAAAGGACTTCAAAGGCAGTGTTGCTATAAATATTAACACATATCCAGCATATTTTAAATTTATAAGAGTAACTCTTCCATAAAACTGTTTTGTAGGCAGAAAACTGATAAATAAATGCTGCATATCTGAATCTGAGAATTTTATTTTTTATTTTCTGAAAAATATAACTGAGCCTAACAAATAAACTTCTAAGTTTAAGAAGCACAATGAAATAGAACACACATAAAATACATCGCACTATAGCTTTTGTGTTCAATCTCCCTAGTTTCAAGAAAATTTTTCAAGAAACCAGGTTCTAGTACAGTCTAATAACATTTAGTTTTCAGTTAAAAAAAAGCAATCAGCTGAAAAAGTTAAGTCTGATTTTCTTTTCACCACTATAGAAAACCTTTAGAGCACAAAAGTGTAAAAGGAAACATTTACATTTAAATAATTAAACATATAGGTTTAAAACAACCATGACAGCTACACTCTATCAAATAAAACTGAACTGGTATAAATACAGCAGGAAGAAAAAAAGCAGCCAGAAAACTGAAGCATTTAAGAAGGAGGATGTTGACAACAATTAAAGAGATGAGATGCTACCCTTTTCACTTGTAACTGCTTATTTTTCCCATAATTCATAACAGGTAACTCTTGCCTCAAAGAACATATTATTAAAAAAACCCTTTTAGAGAAAATTTCTAAATCAGCTCTTTAACCTGATAAATGCATAATTCCTCCCTGAATTTGAAATCCATTAAACTTCAGCAGGGACAAGCCACCACTTAATATTAGCACGTCTTGAAGTCAAAGCTAAGTTATATATGTATGATTGAAGAAGATAGTTTTCAAGAAAATCAAAATGTTCAGGTAATTTAACTTGGTTAGCAGTGATACAAATTTAAATAGGAAATCTGCCTGAAACAGTAAGACTCAAAGCTTTACAACACTGATCATACTTTGTTTCAGGGAATTATTTATGCGAATTGTAGTCTGCATGGAAGTATAACTTTGTCTCAGAAATAAACTTTACCTCAAATAAAAAAATCCCACAAACGACAAAACAAACAAACAACAAAAAAAACAGCAAAAAACAAACAACCAATAAACCAACTAACGAAAAACCAAATACCAACACCACACCCCGAAAAAAAAAAAGTAGATTTCTTAAAAAAAAAAAAAAAGTTCTCTGGCAGAATGTAACTAGAACACACTTTTTTTAATCAACTGCAATATTTCAAAAATCCTACAGGCCAGTTCCTTTATTTTGTGGACGTTTAGGACAAAAAATAGGTTTTGTGAACATAAATGTGTATGTTTTAAGTCAGATTCAACAGGCTAGCTCCATGTATTATGAACATCAAAACAAAGCTCCAGATTTCAGATTTTCTGATCACACTTTGGTTTAATTAGGATATCAGCAAAATAATTAAAGGTTCAGAGTGACATATAATGGATAAGTTACTTCACGACTTTTGATATTTTGGGGTTTTATTTGGGTGTTGGTTGTTTGGGTTTTTTTTTGTGTCAGTTGTTCTGGGGTTTTTGTTTCCTTTTCATTTTTTTTCGTCATACAGCTGTTTGTTTCTGTACAACAGTCTCTTTAATAAAACATCTCTACACTTTGCGTATTTAAAAACTTCGCTGCATTAATACAAAGCTGAGGAAGCAACCAGAACAGCTGGAGGCAAGCAAGCTGTTAAGACCCCACATGGCTCATACAAGAAAGTTTTCCATGACAGGAAGCTGTTTCAACATATGAAAGCTGAATAACTTTGTTTATTGCAGAAAATGATAAGCAGATCATCACACTAACATGTGGAATTCTACTAAGGAAAATTCTTGTCATTGCATGAAAATTAAATCAGTGATGCTTCAGAGTATCTACTGCCTGTTATCATATCAGCATGTGAATTGCAGGGATTCCATTCAGTATTTTGTGCCTTTTAAGAATCACAGCATATAGCAAATTTAATCCAGAATATAACTCTTTGAATTGTACCATGGCTTTAATGTATAACCACATTAACACAATTCCTAGGATATTGGAGAGGAAAAAATGTAAGCTAGAAAAAAATTAAAAAAAAAAACAAAAAGACACCCCCTCCCAAAAAAGAAAAAAAAAACCACACACAAACACACAAAACCAAAACAAAAACACACAAAAAACACACACACACAACAACAAACTCTCCCCACCCTCCCCCACAAAACAGAACAGAAGACGTTATCACTAATATGATAGTTACCTGGTAGCTGAGTTGCAAGTCTCTGAAGTTAACATAGAAATAAGCATGGTATAATTGTCTTTTAAACAAATGAGAGAACAATATATCATTTTCATGATACATTGCATTGCTCTATGATATTTTATTTCTAACAGTATGCCATGGTTTAAGTCCAGCTGGTAATTCAGAACCACCCAGCTTCTCACTCACTGCCTCCCTATTTCCTCCCTCCACTCCCAAAGGGATGAAAGAATGGAACTCCCACGGGTTGACATAAGAACAGTCCAGTAACTAAGGTATAATACAAAACCACTACTGCTACCACCAATAATAATAATCATCATAAGGGGAATAACAAGGGGAGAGAATACAATTGCCCACCACTTGCTGACATACCCAGCCCGACCCAAGTAGTGATCTGGGCTTCCGGGTAACTCTCCCCAGTTTATATACTGAGCATGACATGCTGTAGTATGGAATACCCCTCTGGGTAGTTTGGGTCAGGTGTCCCGTCTCTGCTTCCTCCTGGCTTCCCCTGCTTACTGGCAGAACATAAGAGACTGAAAAGACCTTGATCAGAGTAAACATTACTTAACAAGAACTAAATGCATTGGTGTGTTATCAGCATTGTTCCCAAACTAAAGTTGAAAACACAGCACTGCACCAGCTACTGAGAAGGAGAAAAAATGACTGCTACTTCTGAGCACAGAACACAGTACATTAAAACTAAAATAATTTTCTATACAGGTAGAATTTAAAGCACAACTACTAACAAGCATTAGCTTCAATTTCATAATTAATTTTTCAGAATGTCTAAAGAGACCAAACTGACCTGGAGCAATCAAAATCATAATGATAACCAGAAGACAGAACTGAATGTTATCAATACTAAAGGAGTGGTATGGTCCAGTAGTTGCCCCAAATGAGCCAGGGAAAGGAAATTAGCTCAGCAGATATTCTAGCCTTATTCTATGCCTCCTAAGTATAAATCAGTGTATAAAAGAATCCATATGTTCCTTGAGATCTTTCAAATCCCAGCTGCTGTTAGCTCCTTGCCTCAGTAAAACAGAGTGGATTTAATAACACCCTAAGCTTATTAATGGCAAGCATTTGATGGCACCAGCACCAGCACTGCTGTTTTCATTCAGTACATTTCTGCATCAATAATCTGTGAACATCCTGCAGCAAATTTTCATGTATTTTCTGTTGACCAGTTTGGCAGAAAACATTTTGGCAAAGCAGATCTCTGAGTGTGTTAGTTTAAGTAAACAATATGAGCTTTTGGTAGCTGTACATAGAAGGCTACAACTGCAAATTAATGATCTGATCTAATAGCCATCTATGTAGCTAGAAATTTTCAGCACAATTCACTAGATCTTAGTTTCATAACAATACAAACTTTTGATCTTAAGAAAAATGACAGTAAGAAAAACATTGTCCTTGGTAAAGTATAAAAATTTTCACTTGATACAAGCACTTTAATAATGCATGGGATTGTGAAGAAAAATTTCTTATTATTTGTGATTATTGTAAGAAGTTATCCTACACTAACTACAGAATCAGGCTCTTCTGATAAACATTTTTCTTCATGAAACACGGTTGCATTCATGTGTTAAATTTCCTGCAGCTGATCTTTTACTGCATCGCTACAATGTAATTCCTGGGGAAAAGAACTATAATATAATTCTTTTGACTTTATTGGTTTGGTAATCAATTAAAATGCTCATCATTTTCAGAAAACTGTCAGGAGACCTACAGTGAAAAATAATACACTTAGTATAGTCTAATTAGCTAAATTGCAATATTTAATAAACGAGACACCTACCTTCAGAGACAATCAAATGCTATCACTAATCTTGGACTACAGGGGATTTTTTCTTTTTTTCCTATTTTTATGATAGCTTGCAAAATGCTAATTTTAATGGGATTTGTGCAAACACAGTTAGAGAATGTGCTCTATATTTCATGCATTCACACCATATTTTCCCACTCTGAAATGACAATACTTGGTGCTCTTTATAAAATAGGTATAATAAGTGAATTACAAATTTACAAGAGAGGTCATTACATTTCTAAAACAATCTTGATTAAAACCAGATTTTTAGACTAGCTGAATAGTTGCCAGAGTACTCACAGGTCATCTCATAGTAAACCTGACCCTGAATCTCAGTCCACAGAGGCAATACAGTTGGCTGAAAGTGTGTGTCATCAATCCTGAGCAAGTACTGAAGAATTGTAATACAACAACAGAAAAAAAAAGGTATGTATGTGTCCACTCGTATATAACTAAGAAGGCTGAAGATTTCAGCTTTGAGTGCTTAAAGTTTTTCATAACTTCGAGAAGATGACATTGAAGGTTTCCCATGTAATTAAATAAGGCTATTTTCTCCATTACTAATATAGATTTACTACTGAAAACAAAAGCTTAATGAAGGCCAGGTTGTAAATGACTTCCCATGTTAGATACAGCTCTAAATTTTATTGCTATCTCTGTTTTGCTTGCTTTTATAAATTGCTGTTCAAAAGCAGCAAAAATGCAAGAGAAGAGATGATATAGCGAGGGTTTATGATGCTTTTAGCTATGTTTTATTGAGGTACAAAATATTCAGTCTTCGGCTGCTGCATGACAGGAATTCCTCAGCTTCACTTTAAAGCCAAAGGCAAAATAACTTTCTCTTGTCATCGAACGTATCTGTAAGCACTGAAGGCAGAAGCAACTTGCTTGTAAACATCATTTCATAGCATTCTAAGACAAAAAAGCAATCTTGACAGATATTATGTGATGTTCATTTAAGCTTGTAATGTCAAAGCTCTCAGTTCTGCCCCTTGGTGTGAACTCTGGAGAGACAGGAAGCTGAAGCATTGCAGAATATTCAGCAAATTTAATTCAATTCTGGCACGAAATATCTAAACTGTTAGTGAAACCTTTGATTCAGTGTGTGCTCTTTTGTATTTATTTGTTTATTAGTGTGAACAGAGCTCAAGGACCAGGGACAATTTTCAACCCATCCTGGATTTCAGTGAGAAAAGTGGTTTTAGATAGTTAATGCTGACTCCTCTTCAACATTACCAATAAATATAATTTACTTTCAGTATTAATTGAGAAGATTAGGGGGCAGAACTTCCATTAAGCAGTATTTTAATTTAAAGATCAGTGAAGTGAGTAAATTGCTTCAATTCTTTATCAGAAACAAGTACCCATCCTTGTAACTGGAGTTATTCTTAGAAAAAGATATTATTAAGGAGGTGGGTTTTTTTTGAAGGCAAAACCCCCCAAGTTCAGTCTCAAGCATACAAAATCTCCAATTCAGCTTTTTGAATATAAAACATCTCACTATTTTAAAAAGTGAAGGAACAAAATATTCATCAGTGAATATTATCCTCCAAGTATTCTGTCCTCACTAATACCTGCTCCTTTTTATAGCTTGCTCAGAAAAGCATTCAACTGCTATCAGAAACTGCAAGCTCTCATACTGACAAATACTATCTATGATCCACTGACTTGCCAGCTAAACATCACTCTGTTTACTGACTTTCCAGTTTTGCCACTCCCTGTAGGACAGTCTCTCTAAAGAGCATCCACTTGACTGATGTACTGAAACTCAGTTTTCTGCAGCGGTTCCTGTGTGGACAAACACTGACAAGTTGCTTATACTGTTCAGAGAAAGAAACAAACATAAATATACAAGCTAGCCCCAAAACAAGGAACTTTCTGAACAAAAGTCTTTAAATATTTATGCTCTAGAGACATTATAACATGTTGCTAGTTTCCTATGAACATGTTCAAAAAGAAGCATTCACATTCGTCTACAATATAAGGATCACCCAGGGAAGCAATTCTTGTCCCAGACTCATTACATTGGATCTAACTTCTTCAGAGACAGAAAAAAAATGTGTTTAAAAAAATTAATTTAAAACTAATAAAATCCTGATCACTTCATGCAAATCCCCAGATGGTATCTAACTTTTTAGCTGTTGTTAAAGTGACTCTTTTAGAGTTGGGGTCATGAAAGCCATTATATTCTAATTTTCTGAAACCTTGATAAGAAACAATATTCTTAGTATAGATGAAGTGTAATGAAGCACTTTCTTTCCCATAGGAAAGTCTTCCACTTATATTCTTTAATGCCAGCTAACCTTCACATCTGCTATTTCCCTATTGATTGCTACAACTTGGCAGCTCTGTAAAGTGTCTGATGAGGCAATTCTATTCAGTGACACCATTTCCTCTTCAACAAAAGGAATGCAGTAAAGTAACAGTGTGTTTCCTATACCTTCAGAGGAAAAGCTGTGGGGAAATTATACAGACAAACATGTGGGCATCATTTATTTGTGTGTATGTGGAGAAGAGCATTTCTTCCTTTTATACTGAACCATTGCCTATGTAAAATTATGCAAAGTAGAGATGGGTTTGAATTTTTTAAGTAAATGAAGAGTCATTCTGGGTTTCACTTGAAACAAAAAATCTCAAAATACATGGTGTTCACTATGGAAATAAGCTTAAAATTAATTACCACTTAAAATATGACCCAAACATACTTACACATCAGTAATGCACATTAGAGAATATCAGGACAAAGAGTATGCCTGTTTTGTTGTCTTTGAATAGAAAGACATCAAATATTCTTTTTTCCAAGTAAAATGAAATAATTTCTTCTTGATGCATACTACACTAACAAAATACTTCATTTGAAATAAGCTGTTAAGTAATATCAATTATCTAATCGACCTCATTTGTACTGCTGTGGGGGAAACACCAGCATGACAAAAAGAAAAGCACTCCATGTTTAAAATAAAGATAAAATATGTTTTGCTTTCAAACACAAAACTAGTAAATCATGGGTGCTTTATTTGAATTTTACTTTGACTTTGCTCTAGTCCAAGCCTCTGGATATGTAACATCTAACCAATTTTCTTTTCCTTTTTTTTTATTTTCTTTTTTTTCAGTGAAACTTCAGATTCTTTAAGCTTCAATGGCTACAATCTGTTCTGTGTATAGTTTTACTTGGAATTAGCTCTTCTTTTTTTCTTTCCATTTTTTTCTTGTATGTCTTTAAGCCTAGATTCACAAAGGTATTTAAACATCTAATACCTTCTAAAATCAATGGGAACTTATTTATGAAAGAAAGAAGCATAGAAATAAGAACCATGAAATGAGAATGTAGCTCCATTTTAGGATTTCAGGTTGTACAAATATTCAGTAGCTTACTCTTCTCACAATTAATTTGCTTTAAGTTAAACCAGTATAACTAAGGGGAAAAAAAAAACCAAACCCAAAACCCAATCAACCAACCAACCAAACAAAGACCACAAAAAAAAACCAAAACAATAACAAACAAAAAACAACCAACCAAAAAAAAACAAAAAAAAAAACAAACAAAAAACAAACAAAAAATACCCCGACAAAAACCAAAACCCCACAAAATCAATTTGGGAACAGGACAGAAATGGAAAACAAGCAATAGCTCAGATGTCAAGTACATATCAAAGCCTACGTGCTTCTAATAGAAACATAAGACTACGCTTCTAATAAGGCATTTGTGCATGATCATCTAGTTCTAGATCATGAGTTTAGTCTAGTGACATTGACTTAAAAAATGGTCCTGGCCTATTTTATTTACTACTACAAATATAGCCTAAAAATGTACAAGATAGAAACATATAATGCATTTAGAACAAGATATTTGAAACACTATGCAAATATTTCTGTATGCATTTTACATTACTCTCTAATAAAGATTTCTTTACAGATTTTACTTTAGTTTCTAAAAATCCACTCAGAAATCATACTTCAAAATGTTGGGTAAGAAATCATGTTTTTTTAACAATAATTTTGAAAACAGCTTTTAAATACTCGAAAAGGCTTCCTAAAATGGTGGTTTATGCCCAAGCCTGTCAGTGGTTAAAAGGCATTTGGACAATGCCCTTAATAATTTGCTTAAATTTTTGGTCAGCTCTGAAGGGGACAGGCAGTTCAACTAGATAATCATTGTAGGTCCTCTCCACCTGAAATATTCTATTTTGTCTGGCTTTAATAATTTTCCATCTGCTGCATTTTATAACCAAGAAGCCCAAAAGTTCAGAAGAATAAAATTTACAAAAGAGAATTAACAATTAAGAATCTGTTAGAAGATATAGTTTGCTCTGGATGTAGATATTTGGTTTTTTTCTGTAAACAAGGCTGTTCGTTTTCCTGTGTCATCCTTGTGCATGCAGAAACACAAACATGAATAAAACTTTACTATACAATTAAAGAATCAATAATCAATAAATGCAGTGTTGTCTTCTTCAGGATTAAAGGTGATTTCATGTTCTAAAAATCTCTTGCTCGCTTGTTCTTTTTATTCATTTTTAATCTATGAAAAATAAATTACTTTAAATAACAGTCTTTTTCCTCTAAATGCAGTATGAGTTGTTCTAAGGGTTATAAATTAAACCATATCACAATATTGGAGGTCCAAAAACTTTCTTAGAGGACGACAATATAAAAGTATTGGGAGCTTGAAATAGTTTTGGAATGGCAACCTGTGCAGATCCTTGGCTTTTTCAGCATTTCTTCATTAATACCTACTGAACTTTAATAATTCAGTTGACCGAATTTGCTAAATTGTACCCTTCAATTCAACATTTCCATGAGGATTCTGGCATAGGATATGTCAAGATTACCACATACTTCCAACAAAATATACAAACAATGCAAATGTATTAGTGGTATACACATCAAAACCTGCACCTGTCTCCTGAATTTAATAATAATGAAAAAAAATTGGATTCAATAAATGTAAGAAAAATATTACAAGCTATATAGCAGATGACACAGCAACATCCGCTCGGCTGGTGGAGAGTAAACATACTAATATGATCAAGTGTATGGAGTCATATCAGCAAAGCAAAATGTTGAATTATGTTTAATATTTGTTATTTCTACATTTACTTTTGTTTTTGAAAGACAGACTTTTTAAATCATTGGCTTACTTTTAGGAACACTCATTGTGACCAGTACAGTCCTTCAAAATATGACGTTTACAAACATAGAACAGAATTTTGATTATGGTCCAACTTAATCTGTAAACAAAAATGTGATTTTTTTTCTATGATATAAAGGAGATTTTTCTCTTTGGTTGTTTTGTTTGCTTGTTTGTTTTTTGTGTGTGTGTTCATTTCTGTATCACCATGAAGAAAAATAAACTTTTCATAGACTTAAAATTGTCTAAAATAAGACAAATATCCCCACAGTGCTAGTTAAGTCAATTTTGTTATGGAATTAGAATTATTTGTAATTATTCCTTGTAAAATTAATTTACATATATAGACATATTTTAATCACAACCTCTCCCTGCAGTCATATTACAGTTTATACACATATGTAAGTTGCCTAGTGCTTAAGAAGTGGCCAGAAATATTTTAAGATTCATCATAAGTACTTTTAGCCACCTGCATATTAAATATCTGGACCAGGGTAGTAATCTAAGTTTCTCTATAGTCAGTAGGAAAAGTGAAGTAATTCAGTATACACTGTCCTTCTAGGACAGTTACTTGAGGTAGTACGAAAGAACTGCTTTCTGGTGCCTTTCAGTTTCTTTCCAGGGCCAATAAAAGGCAACTAGATGACTACTTGAGAAAAGATCAGGTATCTACATATCCGCTCTGTGCAGCGAGGAGAAACCTGTCCTACATGTTTCAAAAAAATACAGCTTTCCACGTAAAACAAATAATCTGAGGGGTCTGTTTTTTGCTTTGAGACCAAAACACAGGATCTTATTATGTGTTCCTATTAAACTCTCTCAATCAACAACTGGGATTCTTTTTTTACCAATCCACAAATTTAACAACCACCAATGTATTCCCAGTACAGTCCTACTCTGCTCATTTTGAGATACTTCAGGAATACAGCCTATTCTTGGGTTTACTCGTTATCATTTTTAGGGATATTTAAAAGAATAATAAATTACCTTTGTTACACATTTTACCTGTGAAGTGAAAATAGCTACATTAACAGTTAATGATATTATTAAAATAGGGGTTGTTTAATGCAATACAGTGTAAGAATATAAGATATTGAAAATTTGATTCCATCACTACTGTCCGCAAATGTAAAAACAACAAAAACATTGCAAATCACGTGATATTACAACTGCAATATATGGTCGTCCTGGCAGTTTTGCTGATGGGTTTAGTCCATTAAAAGTGAGAGATTCAACTCATCACAGTAATTCTATATTTCTGAAAGGAAAATTGAAGCCTGAAGATTAAGAGCCTTACTTTTTTTTTTTTAATTGTTAAGATATTTATTTGGAGTACTAAAAATCAAGTTGTATCCTGGAAATAAATACAGAAATACATTATTAACTGACTAAGAATGTAAAAAATAATGGCCTCAATACTGCTTATGAGATGAGCCTTATAATTTCTCTTCAATCCTCCTTTCATTTTTGATGATCTGATTTGAAAAGACAACTAAACCTTCACCTTCTTCATTATGAGCAGGCTGTAACAAAAAAAAAAAAAAAAGAAAAAAATTCTTGTATGAGGCACCTGTGATTGGAAGAGGAAGCTCACTATTTCCTCTGTTAACTTTTGATTTTACATGTAACCAAATCCCTGACTATAATTCCATTGTGGAATTGCACATGTATAAAGAATTATGTTTAGAATCTCTGTACTTCATGGAACAAAAGCTGCATCAGAACTACTAGGTGTAGCCATAAAATAAATTAAGGAACCAAGCAGTTTGAGTAAACTCAGTTTAAACCATGACAGCAACTCACCCTGAATAAAAACACCCTTGAACAATAACTACCTGCATAGGCTCAATTAGAAGTTTTAACACCAAAGAAACTGTTCTTAGAGCTTCTTTGACAGATAAGGTAAAACAGTAGAGCTAGACAGACTTCCCAAAAAGTCACAAAAAATATTTGGTGCCAATAGTCCTTCTTCGCACAGTTACTTGAGGGATGTATCTTCCTGTTTCAGAAAGTGGAAATGTATTAAAAAGTACATGAAACTTCTATCTATGTCATGCAGAAGCTCCTTAAGAGTTTTGGAATATACCTTGTAAGTCAAGGAAGATGTTGCTTGTATCAAAAATAAAAAATAAAAATTTTGCTTCACTTAGGTCACAACAACCCTATGCAGTGCCCCAGGCTTGGGGAAGAGTGGCTGGAAAGCTGTCTGGCAGAAAAGGACCTGGCATGTTGGTCAACAGCTGGCTGAATATGAGCCAGCAGGGTGCCCAGGGTCCAAGAAGGCCACTAGCACCCTTGCTTGTATCAGAAATAGCATGGACAGCAGGACTAACAAAGTGATAATCCTCCTGTACTCAGCACTGGTGAGGCTGCATCTCAAACCCAGTGTTCAGTTTAGGGCCCCTCCTTACAGCAAAAACATTGAGTTGCTGAAGTATGTCCAGAAAAGGGCAAAAAAGCTGGTGAAGGGTCTGGAGAATAAGTCTTATGAGGAATAGCTGAGGGAACTGGGGTTGTTTAGCATGGAGAAAAGGAGTCTGATGGGTGACCTTACCACTTGCTAAAACTACCTGAAAGGAGGCTGAAGCAAGGTGGATGTCTCTTCCCAAACAATAAGTGACATACCAGACAAGAGGAAATGGCACAAGCTGCACCAGGGGAGGTTTAGACTGGATATTAAAAAGTTCTTCATCAAAAGTGTTGTCAAGCATTGGAAAAGGCTGCCCAGGGAAGTGGTGACACCACTTTCCTCCATAGTAAACATGGCACTTAGGTACATGGTTTAGCAGTGAAGTGGTAGTGTTAGGTTAACAGTTGGACTCAATGATTTTAAATGTGTTTTCCCCTAAATGATTCTATGATCCTAAAGCATGCTTTTGTATCATTTTTTAAGACATCAGTGGTCTATATTGTAGAGATTAAGGGTCTTGAATACATTAAATACAAGTTAAAGTGATGCATGCGTACTGAAAATATCTTAAAAGGAATCCATATCCAATAAAGCTATGTAATTATTACCATAGGTGTATTACAAAAAGGACTGTTTAACCATTCTCAAAAATATTCTATCTGGAGCAATGAATAACTCTGGAGAAGAAATTCATCAGCATAGCAAGACTTTAGGCAGTGTGGAGGGCTTTTCTGGCACTGGAAACATTTCTCTACAAAAAGCAATGCTAATGCAGTTGGACAACGCCTCAGTAGTACCATATATAAAATGACAAGGTGGAACAAAGAGTTTACCTCTGATAATGAATAAAAGCTTTCAAGCTGCTTCAGTGGGCAGGAACTGAACACTGAAGGCTGCTCATATGGCAGGATCTCAGACAAAACAGGCTAAAGCAAGAGATAGTTGACTCTGGAGAATTGTTTCTGAATCACAGTCCCAGGACAAGTCATAGATCAAATCTGTGGACTTTGTATCATTACTTGGTGATCTATTTGCTTTGAAGAACAAGATGATTATTTTTTTCCAGACTGTGATAGTTAAAATGTTCAGATGTGCTCTGAATTTCCTACAAAGCTGTTTGCAGTTGAGGGAACCTCTCTAATCTATTTCAGTTCTCTTTCTCACATGGTTCATGATCTAAAGACAGGCATAAACAGAAAAAGGTTGAAAAGCAAAGAGAAAAGGAAAATGCCCTCACGCTGCCTCTTGGAAGAAAGAAGCAGGGGAAGAAGAGAAAGGTAGTAAGGCTAGATAAGAATTACTCTATGCTTTTCTGAGGAAAAAGCCTTGCAACCTATGATCAGAACTCAGAGTTCTTACATTTTCTTACAATTGGCCCTGTCAGCAGTGCCATTACAGACCCTGAAGAGGCCAGAAATTGAAGCACATCAGGTGGGAGAAAGGAAACAAAATGACTTATGAGAGAAGCTAAAACCTACAACAGTACATCAGGACAATTTGCAATCTGAAATATCAAGAATTACATTGCTGTTTATTTTCTCACCCTCACACCTCCAAATGTCTAGGCAACAGAATTTACTTCCCCAAAAGCATGGTTTTTCCGTGGCTTTCACATTTGGGATGGTGATATAAGATCATAGAATGATTAGGGTTGTAAAGGACCTTGAAGATCATTTGGTTTGAACCTCACTGCCATGAGTCACTGACATGAGTCACTGACATGAGTAGGGATATCTTCCACTAGACAAGGTTGCTCAAAGCCCCATCCAACCTGGCCTTGAACACTTCCAGGGATGGGGTAGCCACAGCTTCTCTGGGAGATCTATTCCAGTGTCTCACCACTAAAGAACTTCTTCCTTTTAACTAGTTAAATATACCGTCTTCTAGTTTAAAGCCATTACCTCTTATCACTACTTGCTCTTATAAAAAGACCCTCTCTGGCTGTCTTAGGTACCCTTTAGTTACTGGAAGGCTGATATAAGGTTTCCCCAGAGACTTCCCTTCTCCAGGCTGTCTCCACAGGAGAGGGGCTGCATACCTCTGACCACCTTACCTTTTGTTGGTAACGATTTCTGATACATTTTAGGACTCAAAGTAAGGTCTGGATAACATTTGTCTATCAGGCTTGAATTTCTATAGACAAATGTACAGTGAGTGGCCTCTGATTTCTTTTTTCCTGTGTTTTTATTCAAGTGGCAATTAGATCTTGCTATATTTTACTGTACTTTACACACTAAGAAAGACCAACTTTATTAAGACAAACTCCACCTACAATATGAATCATTAATGAATGTGAGCTAATTAATGCTTATTGTGGTTGGATGCAATTTTGAAAAATAATACAAATGTCAGCTTCTTGCTGGTATGTTCATTTTACCTCTACATTATATTCACACTAAGAAATACCTACGTAAGGCGAATGCTTGATGGGACTATAGGTTACATAGTTCAGCCCTGTCCTGGTTTTGGCTGGGATAGAGTTAATTTTCTTCCTAGTAGCTTGTATAGTGCTGTGTTTTGGTTTTAGTCTAACACTGATCACACCCCTATATTTTAGTTAGTAAGCAGCGCTTACCATGGTCAAGGACTTTTCTGTCTCTCATACTCTGCCAAGTGAGCACACTGGCACAGGTACAGGAAGCCAGGAGGGAGCAGAGACAGGACATCTGACCCAAACTAGCCAAAGGGGTATTCTGTACCACAGCATGTCATGCCCCGTATATAAACTGTGGAGAATTACCTGGAAATGACCGATCGCTGCTCGGGTTGGCTCGGTATTGTTCAGTGGGTGGTGGTGAGCTATTGTATTGTGCATCACTTGTATTAATTGTTATTTTTTTCAACTTTTCCCTTTTAGAGTTATGTTCTTTCCCTTTGTTATTCCCATTATCATTATTATTTCCATTATTTTATTTTTTTTTTGTATTTTAGTTATTAAACAGTTCTCATTCCAACCCATGGGGTTTACATTCTTTCTATTCTCCATCCCATGTGGCCTGTGGAGGGGGAAAAGAGGAAGGGTGAGTGAGCAGCTGTGTGGTAATTAATTACCAGCTGCATTTAAACCCCAACAAGCCTACCTGAGAGCTCTGTGGGGAGATCAGCATAAACCCCTATAAATATGTGGGGTAAGGCAGAAACAGATGTTGACTGTGCAAAGTATTAATTGATCCAAAGATAAAGAAGACTTTTCCTAATACCAACCTAATACCTAATTTATTTTTGATTTCTCTACTAGATTTCCTTTCAAAAACAGCTAGTGGGTACCCAATTCATATGTTAACTATATAATTCAATATTTAAATTATTGTGAATTACTAATTTTTTTTTTTTTTACTGGAAATTTGTGTATATTTCTTTAATAAGAATCTGAAAAGCATTTGTACATGTTTCATCAGTATCTAAGTGCTGTAGCTGGAGACAGGTGTAAATGATAAATACGAATACCGTGATTTTGGAACATAATTATCATTTTACCACGTTATTCAGGAGTGCTTACCATCTGGTTATATGTCATAATGCAGTATAAATCTTTGCAGAAATGAAAAGTTGACTACTCCTTGTGTTTGTTTTTTTTTCAGTCCCTAATGTAGAAAGAGGGGGAAAGGGTGTAAGGAATGTGGAATGGCAAACAGGAAGGCAAAAGGCATGGAAAAAGTTAAGGATGTAAAGGTAGTGGATTTCTACCACATTCTATCTCTTTTTAGCTTCATGTCTGAGCACTGAGATGCAACAGGCAGCCAAACAGCTCTTATTTGCTGGAGGAATAGTAATGGCTCTGACAACCCCAGAGAAAGGGGAAGAGTCAAGACAGCATAAAACCATTTCAGTCACTTTGTCCCAGTACCTAGAGAGTTGGTTGGAATGAGGCCTTTTACGTGAATTAGTTCTGCTTCATGCTCTCAGATACAAAGAGACAGAAAGTTCAGATCAAAGAACTTAATGGTGGTAAATTTATCTGAATTTCCTCTATTTAGAATTCAAATTCATTGGTGCTCTTGTTACAGCGTGTGATAATGAGTCATCTAACCTACCTAACTTCCTTGATCTTTTAAAAAATAAGTAGAACTCAATGAGGCAGAGGTGTTTTGAGGTCTTGACAAAGCATTTATCTCATTCTTAGAGACTGTGTCATTGCAGATTCAGTTCTTGTAAGTGTATGGAGCAAACACAGACTTTGCTTTACAGGTTCGCAACTGTGACAACTGTTGTTGTACATTCACAGTAGTAGTGGTCAACTGAGTAGATGTTCTTGCAGATTCAAAATAATGAATATCAACTACATATGTTTCTAGTAGTGAGGCCCAAACCATCATGATTAAAAGAAAAAAAAGAAAGAAAAAAATTATCCAGTATATCTATATATATATATATAATTCCCTTTTTTAGTCAAAAGTTCCACATGTGTATTTATGCATGAGAACAAGACTATATTTCTTACATTCAAATAAAACTTATCTATAAAGAGAAATAATTTTAAAACAAACTGAACATGTATCTCCGGTATCTGCTACCAATTATTTTTAAACATTATGCATATCAAAACATGGAGTCTGGGATTTAAAAATAAATAATTCTTCATTAGTCACAGTCAGTGAACACATGAGAAGCTCAGAAGTGGTGTTTCTTTTATTTTTGACTTGCAATAATTCTACCAACAAATTGATACGTACTGCTAAACTTCGTACTGGTTTATTTGAGGAATTCAGCTAAAGGCTCTATGTGTATACATGCCCATGTCCATATACTTGTACATACATACTTATTTGTTAAACAGAAAAACGTAATTTTTCTAATACAATGTTCAAAACCAGTTTGAAAAACACACTAAAATTACACTGGCTTTATACATGCCAATGCCAAAATCATTTAAACAAATTATTTATTCTTATTGTTACTTTTATGTGGGGGGATCTGTCACTTGTACTCCAGTTGCAAGCAGTGGGAAAGTTCCCCTATAATTCCTTTCTTCACCCTTAAGAGACTATTTCTGAGATTTTGCAATGTATAGGTAGAGCTTCATGCTATTATCTTTAACAACAGGCTCAGAATTTAGAAAAGGAAGGTAAATGCTAAGGATTGAATTATTGCCCTCCAGAATTTCCTGAAGGAAGTGATAAAAAATGGCTAGGGTAAAAAGCTGGGGCAGAGGACAGGAGTGAAAAGGGCCAGCATCATGGATCATTGTGGAGAAAAAGCAGTGAGGGATGAAATTGAAGATATCACAGAAAAGTACAGCTGGAGTATAAAAATGTATCCTGAAGAAAAGGGAAAAACCAGGCAAATGTAAGTGATGAATAGACTAGCCTACCAAATAATTCTGAGATGTGTGTCAGCTTTCCTGAATTAGTCCCCTATCTGCCTTTCACCAAGTGCTTTTGAAAATTATCCATTCCCTTCAAAGCTTCAGTTTCCTTATCAGCAAAATAAGGACATAAAATATACAACTTACACAAAGAGCTTAGAAGACCTTTAATTTGTGATACAGAAACAATGACAGTAATCTACTCTTATTACTTTTTTTTTTGACTATTTGGTATGCAAATGTTAAGTAACTGTAACTGAGAAAATTTTTATTATGGATGGTACTGTACCAAAATATCAAAAGAAAAAAATATTGATATTGAAAGGCACAGATATGAAAAATATATGAAAAAAAATTGTACCCAGCAACTTCATCAAGAAAATATTAAAACTGTAGACTACCTATAAGCATATGTGCTGTAGTAGTTTCTTTGTGTGTGAGGATAGACATCTGTGGTACAAATAGAAGCAGGGTTGAATTAACATTATTCTTCTCAATTTCAGAGCTGTCATTCAGCAAGAAAACAGACACAGGGATTTTGAGAAGAATAGACTAAGAGACCACAAAAATCAGAGGCAATGAAAAATCTGAGCTTTTTTATCTAATAACAGCTAGTGTGAAAAGAGTATTTTTCATTAAAACAATATTTTTTTTATTTTATTCCAAAGGAAGGAAGACAGGCTTCTGAAATTTGAAAATGGTCAATAGTGACAAAAGCATCCAAGAGAAAGATAGAGAAGCTCATAACTAAGAAAAACTCCTCACTTTGAGAAGCACCACAAACCTAGAAGCAGATATAGTTTGGAATCTACTTTCACATTTCTTTCCTTCTAATTCTTGTATAATACTAAGGTTTTATTTGTTGTTGCTAATGAAATGGCTCACAAGACCTCCCAGGCATGTAATAGACTTGTGAAATTACTTCCTTTCCATGATCAGACTAGATAAGCAGATCTTAAGAGAGAGCACTGAGAATTTCCTTAACTTTTTGGGTTATAAAAGGAGTTGTAATGTCATGTTTCTCAGTCCATGAGGAGGCATACAATGATCTGAAGGACCTAGTAAACCTCTGGAGACAACATTCTCGGTTTTCATCAAAACTATTTCACAGAGATGTTTGACCCTCATGGGTAATAGCATTTTCAACACACATTCCCCGTGCTCTCTGAGATTTTTACATTAGCAGGTTTTAATCTAGCAATTACTTTGTCTGATTCCCATTTATTTTCTCCTTCAAAAAATATACTTTTGTTTTAGTATCACACAGCTCTGGCTAGGTTCCAGAGTTTTTTTAAGACAGAATTCAATAGACTGCTATATAGATAATTTATGCAGAAATTACTGTCAGTTTCATGGGCAGCTACCAAGCTTCACTGTGATTGGAACTAATAACTATTACCAAGATATGATAATTTCATTTAACATTAGGAAACCATCTGGTGCCTTCATTTCTTGTTGTAGCACAATGCCATGGTTTTACTCAATCCACTCTCATTAAAACAAGACAAAGCAGTTAAAGAAAAACATACAGATAATAAATTTATCCTCTCAACCATTTTTGTGCAACACTCTTCCCCCCCAAACTCATACTCATAGATTTTTGAAGTGAGATGGGGCTACTAAAAAGTAATCTGAGCTCCTGTATAATGAATTCTATCTGTTTCACTTGGTAGCCTCTAAGTCAAAAGCATATGTTTGGGTTATGCTGTATCCATTTTCCTCACAGTTGCTGCATGTGATGGATGAGTCCAGCCAACTCTTAGATAAATTGTAGCACTTATGACTCTCACTCTTGAAGTTATATACCTTATTTCTAGTTTGAATTTTGCCTAATTTTGGCTTTGAAACACTGGATCTTATTATGCCTTTTTCTGCTAGACTGAACAGTCATTTCCTGTCAAAAGCCTCATTCCCATTAAGGCATTTAGAGACTATGATCAAGTCACCTCTTAATCTTATCTTCAGCAGATTAAACAGACTGATCTTTAGCCTCTAAGTACGTTTATTTCCAGACCTACAGTAGTTCCTTCACCTTCAATGAACTCTTTCCTATTTTATACATATTTTCAAAATGTGGTCAGCAGAACAGAACACAATAGTTCATTAAGTTTCTGTAATGTCATGTAAAATGGCAGTGTTACTTCCTACTTGAAATTTACTTGTCTATATATCAGAGAATATAATATACAACATTTAAACCTCTACTTTAACTTACTGGTAAAACATATTTTTTTTCTGAAAGGAATTTAAAATGTGACTATTGACCCTGGTTTTTTGCACACGATGCAGAAATGGGCAACTCTTCTGTCTTTTCTATCTATATTTTTCTATATTATCTACCTCCTGCGTCACTTCTGTAACTTAAGATATTTTTCTGTTAGGTTTTGTCTTCATCAGTTTCATATTCTTAAGTGATTTTTATATTATTATTTACTAGTAGTGTCTATGAGCTGCTCAACTTTAGTAGCACCCTTGAAGGCAATTCCATTTACAGTCTTACTTTAAAATATTTTCTTGCATTTTCTTTTTCTTCATGTAATAAATTATATTCCTGAAGCAATTTGGTCAGACAAAATAGAAGTATATTTTGGAAGCACACAAATACATATATACTATATTTACCAGAATGGTAATATTCTGTATTTTTGAAACTCAAACTCATTAGGTAAAATATCTAATTTTACCAGAAATTTAATGTAATAGGCTGTATAAAAATGTTTTGTTTTATCTTTCTTAGAATATTTAATTAAATAGTGTTGCAGAATGACTCTAAGAGCAGAACCATAGAGTTCTGGAGGACAGTGCAAGCAAGGCAGGGGGTGGCCCCCACAGGTGGCCGGAGACCGGACCTGGGAGGAGAATGTGGAGGAAGCTGTGGGGGCTAACCAATACTGTTATGCCAAGAAGGAGTGGCTGAATACCACTCCTATATATGTGTGAACTGCGTCACAAATAAACTAGAAGTTGCTTATTACCCATATTGGGTTGGCCTGTCTGCTTCTCCTCGCCGCTTACAAATGGCGCCCGAACAGGGACGCGAACTACAGGGCCCTGGTCGCTGGGGACCCGGATTACAGGGCCCCGACTAGCGGGGACCCGGATTACAGGGCCCCGAATAGCGGGGACCCGGATTACAGGGCCCCGACTAGCGGGGACCCAGGATACAAGGCCCCGGGTGACGGGGACCCGGATACAGGGCCCCGACTAGCGGGGACCCGGATTACAGGGCCCCGACTAGCGGGGACCCGGGATACAGGGCCCCGGCCGACAGGGACCCGGGATACAGGGCCCCGACTAGCGGGGACCCGGATACAGAGCCCCGGAATACAGGGCCCCGGTTTAACGGGGACCCGGGATACAGGGCCCCGGTCGACAGGGACCCGGATACAGGGCCCCGACTAGCGGGGACCCGGGATACAGGGCCCCGGTCGACGGGGACCCGGATACAGGGCCCCGACTAGCGGGGACCCGGGATACAGGGCCCCGGTCGACGGGGACCCGGAACGGCGAGTGAGCGGCGCCGGCGGCAGCGGCCGGGAAGCGCGGGCAATGCTGCTGCAGTGGCGTGATGGACCCGGGTGCTTGGACTAACCAAAAAAATCCGCTGCTGGGGCGAACCAGACACTGCTGCGTCGGGAGGCCGATCCGGAGACCGAGGTTACAGGACGACCCAGAAGAAGACGATCCGGAAAAGGCTGGCCATGAAAATGGACCGAAAGGTAGCCCTGGACTTATTACAGTGCTTTTTATAAAAGCGGGGAACTGAGCCCTGAACTTTTTACAGTGCTTTTTATAAAAGCGGGGAGTTGAGCCTGAGACTCCAAAGCAGCTAGCAGGTCGTCTGGCTGTAGGGAAGGCTAAGAGATGTTTTTTGCAGATCCTAATACAATATTTGAGGAGAGTGGCAAAAGTTTGGTGATGAACTATTTGACTCAGTGCTTAATGATAATAAAAAGGCAAAGAAACTCGGTAAACCACGGAGGGAAGTAATGAACTGTATAAAAAGATACAAGGCAGAAAAGAAAACTGCTGCGGTAGCAACGGAGAAACTAGGAACAGACGTTCCCGGTCGGTTGAAACCGGGGGAAGATTACAACTCGTTCCCCCCCCCCCAACTCGCGGGAGCACAGGTTTTCCCCCCCCCCCCGCCTTCCTTTTCTCCCCCTCCATCAGAAGGTGCCGTGGAGGAGGTGTAACCCCCTGCTCCCCCACCACCCCAGTTCCGAAAGTAGGGACTTTGAAAAGGACAGAGAAAGTATATTAGAAGGTATACGTATGGTAAAGGTCGAGGAATCCGAAAGAAAGAGGGCGGTGCCTCGGCACCGGATCGATTGCGGCGCCACTGTGAAGCACGCAGTAGAAAATAGGGATCATGCGCTAGCGGGAGATTTAAAGGAACTGCGAGCCTCTCCAACCCACTATGCCTTAGAGTGAAAAAAAAAAAAAAAAAAAAAAAAAATTTTTAACACAGTCACGGAGGAGCCAGGTCTGCAGATGGCTACATACCGAACGAGAGACATCTGGTAAGAAAGACACATCTGCAAGCAACGGAGACCCCGAGTTCGGCGCAGGATCAGCCCCCGAATCCCCTGAATCTGAGCCAGATTTATATCCTCTGCTTCCAGACCCTGACTCTTTGTCTCCCGGGTCGGTCTGCTCAGACTTACTGGCCCTGGAGACGCTCAGTTGTAACAATGGGTAACCAAATATGTGATCATTACTGGGGAATTTTCTGCAATGGGCATCTCTGCATATCCTGTGTTTACTACACAGCAGGGGGCTAAAGAGTGGGAAGCTCTTGATCTCAAAATAGTTAAGGAGGCCTGACAAACAGTGACCACGTATGCGTTAAAATCCTCTTATACTCAAGCTGTATATGTTATGATTTTGTCTTGCAATTGACAGGGGAGCCCATACAGTTTCTCTGTGATACTCATGTACTAGAAGTTGGTAAATATAAGTATGTCCAGGTTTCTATCAACCCTTGGAGACCTCTGTAGATACTGCTGGCCACTTCTTCCAGCACAGGCTGGCCACCTGTGTTGGAATGAATGCGCATTTTGGTCAGTATAAAAGCCCAAGCCTCATACGATGTGGGGGAGGCAGAGCCTCTGCGGGGACGCCCGCTAAGGTTGAGCCTGCCACCTCACACTGCAATGATGCTTCTCGGAGCTGGTTTGCTGTTAGTCTCCACAGGGTCCTTGTGCCACGTTCTGTACGTGGGACTGTAGTGGGAGTAATGATGGCTTTCGCAGGGACCAAAAAAAAAAAAAAAAGAGGGGGGAGAGAGAGTAATGATATTACATTTAACTTTAACCTGTCTACTTCTGAAGAACTGATAACCTGCGGGAGGGGGTATATTTGTGCCCTCCTGCCTACAGGTCCATGGCGACTGTCTGCAAAGTTTGTGAAGCCCTGCCATGAGCTGGACAGACGAATGGATAAACCTGATGCCTCAGCTACAGGAGCTGACTGTGATTACCCCAAGCAGAATGAGATAGAGGAAGAGAAAGAACAAATAACTGCAAAACATCACTTGGGGGCAGTTGAAAAGTAACATCCTGAACATGTGTGCTTGTAAAGTAGCTATTATTAGAGGTTGTGATTTTGTGTATAAAACCACCTGTATTTACTAGCTAGTTGCTAATAAGAAACTGCACCTTGTATTGTATAGATTTGTCACTTGTAAAAGAGATGTTAGAGTATGGAAATTTGCAGTAGCTGCTAGAAAATGCTAAGGCAAAAGCTAGAAAAATTTTAATACATTGGTAGTGTTATAAAGCAGGTGATGGAACAAATTAAGAGGGGTGGAGAATTCCACTGGTAAGAAATTCCTTTGGCTAGTCCTTCACTGCCATCAGCATTTTCAACATGCTGCTGCACCCTGTAATAGTTACTCTGCTAATGCAAATTTGTGTGCGCCTTGCTGTAGTAGCGACTTGTTACTGGATAAAACAAAAGGGGGGAGATGTGGAGACAGTGTTCTCACAGGAGAATGCATAATTGGTACATAAACTTTGAATAGTCCTGAAAGATACAGCAAGGCCATGAGAGGCCTGAAGAAGCTTAAGCAAGCAAGATAAGAGGCTGGAATTCACCAAGTTAATGAGAACTGTGGACTGTTGGCAAGCTTTCAAGGTTGAGTTCTCACACCTGTGTTTAACCAATTATATGTTATTGTCACTAAGGGTCTTCAAAACATGTATCCAATCATAATATGCCAAATCACTGTAAGTGCTTCAGCCGGAGCCTTGGCTCAACTAAGCAGACTGGGTTGCTGAGTTGCTAAGCAGACAATTCTACATCGAAGGCAATTTCTGATTTGTTTTAATGTTGACTCTGTGAGACATGCAACACTGCAGAACCTTTTGTTGTTGGAACAGGGACATGGATGTGAAGAGTTTGATGGAATGTGTTGTATGAGTCTCTCTGATTATGCTAATTTGATGCATGCACAGCTCAGAACCCTGGCTCAGCTTACCCAGCAATAGTAAATGAGCAATATCCTAAGAATAACTAGATGGTTGTCTTCACGGGGCAGTACAGGTTGAGTCAAACACTGCTGTTTGAAGAATTGCACTTACGTATCATTGTTAGGTTAATCATCGTAGCTATTAGACTTGTTTATAGTTGCGTGATAAAACAGGTGAACAGAATAACCCATAATGCCTTGCTTGCACAAAGAAAAAGGGGGAAATTGTTGCAGAATGACTCTAAGAACAGAACCATAGAGTTCTGGAGGACTGTGCAAGCAAGGCAGGGGGTGGCCCCCACAGGTGGCCGGAGACCGGACTTGGGAGGAGAATGTGGAGGAAGCTGTGGGGGCTAGCCAATACTGTTATGCCAAGAAGGAGTGGCTGAATACCACTCCTATATATGTGTGAACTGCGTCACAAATAAAGTAGAAGTTGCTTATCACCCGTATTGGGTTGGCCTGTCTGCTTCTCCTCGCCGCTTACAAAATAGTATTTCTTACACAGGTAGCTGTAACAAATAGCATTTACATCAAGCAAATTCTAAATTCCACCTGGAAGTTGCTTCAGACACTGAATTAATCAAATGAGATTATATAGTTTCTATTTACTTTTCTTTTGAAGCATGATTTTCACTTACTGGCTGAACTACAAGAACAGTTGTAGCTACTTCTAATACTGAAGTTTAGATCCATTAGGTAAACAATATAAATTAATTTACATACTTCTAGATAAGATGGTACATGTCAGTAAAATATATGAAATCATTTGGTTGCTACCTGGAACAGGAGTTCTTAACTATTAGTACATTCTCACATCACAAAACACTTACAAAACATGATCTGTTCAGACATAAAGCCCAGAAAATGTTCCACAAAATAAACCTTAATTTGACCTTAAATATGTCAACTGAATAAACAAATCCTTCGTTTTGTTCTGATTTCTTTTTTATTCACAGTGAAGAAGAATTTGTTAATGTACTACAAACAATACTAATGTATGTGATCTGACACAGTAACTTTGTTGTGTGTAAGTCTAGGTTATTCCAACTGCAAACAAAAATCTTCAATGCAGGATGTGCAATTGCTATTTCATTAGAACTAGCTTCTCTCTAGCTATTGGATATAATATACTAGGTAAACACAAAATATAAATAGAAACAGAAGAAAGCAGAAAGAAAGACTTGTGCACAAAAGGGAGCAGCATAGGGAACAAAAAAGAAGAATTAGAGATGTATGCATGTCTATGGGGGTATGATATAATAGGCATTACAGAAACATGGTGGGATGGCTCCTATGACTGGAGTGTTGGAATGGAAGGTTACAGGCTCTTTAGAAAAGACAGGCCTGGCAGACGGAGAGTTGTTGCTTATGTTATGGATAGGCTGGAGAGTATGGAACTCTGTCTGGGAACAGGTGAGCAGTCAACAGAGAGTTTGTGGGTCAGGGTTAAAGGGAGAACAGCTATGGGGGACATTATTGTGGGGATCTATTTCAGAACACCTGACCAAGAGGACACTGTGAATGAAGCACTCTATAGACACAGGAACAGCCTCATGCTCACAGGCCCTTTTTCTCATGGGGGACTCCAACCACTCTGGTATCTGTTGGAGCAATGTTACGGCCCGTCACAAGCAATGCAGGAGGTTACTCGATGGTGTGGAAGAAAACTTCCTTCTGCAGGTAACAGAGGAGCCGACAAGGAGAGGTGCCATGCCTGACCTCGTGCTTACCAGCAGAGAGGGTCTGGTGGGAAACATGAAGCTCCAGGACAGCCTTGGTTATAGCAATCATGAGATGGTCGAATTTGAGATCCTCAGGACAGTGAGAAGAGCGTGCAGCAAGCTCACTGCCCTGGACTTCAAAAGAGCAGACATTGGTCTCCTCAGGAACCTGCTTAGTAAGGTACCATGGGATATAGCCCTAGAGGGCAGGGGGGCCGAAGACTGTTGGTTGATATTCAAGGATCACCTGCTACAAGCTCAGGAGTGTTGCACCACAACTAGAAAGAAGTGCAGCAGGAGGGCCAGGAGACCTCCTTGGATGGATAAGGAGCTGTTGAGGAAAATTGAAAAGAAAAAAGAGGCTTGTGAAAGGTGGAAGCAAGGACAGGAGGCCTGGGAAGAATACAGGGATGTTGTCCGGGAAGCTAGGGACCAGGTTAGGAAAGGTAAGGCCCAGTTAGAATTAAACTTGGCTACGGACATAAAAGATAACAGGAAGGGATTCTGTAGGTAAGTAGTGAATAAAAGACAGACTAGGGACAAGTTAGGCCCCTTCTGGAAGCTATGAGGAGAACTGGCTACCCTGGATTTGGAGAAGGCTGAGGTTCTGGATGACTTCTTTGCCTCGGTCTTCACTGGAAAAGGCTCTGACCACACAATCCAAGACTTGGAGGGCAGACATAGGGACTGTGAGAATAAAGACCCTAGGCCCACTGTAGGAGAGGATCTGGTTAGAGACCATCTCAAGAACCTGAATGTACACAAGTCCATGGGACCTGATGAAATCCATCCGTGGGCCCTGAAGGAGCTGGCAAATGAAGTTCTGAAGCTGCTGGACATAATATTTGAGGAATCATGGCAGTCGGGTGAAGTTCCCAACAGGAATGGAAAAAGGGAAATATAACCCCCATTTTCAAGAAGGGGAAAATGGATGACTCGGGGAATTACAGACCAGTCAGTCTCACCTCTGTGTCTGGCAAAATCTTGGAGCAGATTCTCCTGGAAGACATACAAGGAACACAAAAAATGCCAAGGTGCTTGGTGACAGCCAGCATGGCTTCACTAAGGGGAAATCCTGCCTGACCAATTTGGTGGCCTTCTATGATGGAGCTACGGAACTGGTGGAAAGGGGTAGAGCAGTTGATGTCATCTACCTGGACTTGTGTAAAGCGTTCGACACTGTCCCACATGACATGCTTGTCTCTAAATTGGAGAGACATCAATTTGACAGATGGACCACTCAGCGCATAAAGAACTGGCTGGATGGCCACTCACAAAGAGTTGTGGTCAATGGCTCAGTGTCCAGCTGGAGACCAGTAACGAGCGGTGTCCCTTAGGGACCAGTGTTGGGACCGGTCTTGTTCAACATTTTTGTTGCTGACATGGACAGTGGGATTGAGTGAGCCCTCAGCAAGTTTGCTGATGACACCAAGCTTTGGGGTTTGGTTGATACGCTGGAGGGAAAGGATGCCATCCTTGACACACTTGTAAATTGGGCTGATGCCAGCCTCATGAAGTTTAACCATAACAAGTGCAAGGTCCTACACCGGGGTCAGAGCAATCCCAGGCACAGCTACAGGTTGGGCAGAGAAGAGATTCAGAGCAGCCCTGCGGAGAAGGAGTTGGGGGTTCTGGTCGATGAAAAAATGAACATGAGCTGGCAGTGTGCACTCGTGACCCAGAAAGCCAACTGTATCCTGGGCTGATTCAAAAGGAACGTGACCAGCAGGTCGAAGGAGGTGATCTTTCCACTCTACTCTGCTCTCGTGAGACCTCACTTGGAGGACTGTGTGCAGTTCTGGTGTCCTCAACATAAAAAGGACATGGAACTCATTGGAACAAGTCCAGAGAAGGGCCATGAGGATGATCAGGGACTGGAGCTCCTCCCATATGAAGATAGGCTGAGAAAGTTGGGGCTGTTCAGCCTGGAGAAGAGAAGGCTGCATAGAGACCTCATAGCAGCCTTACAGTATCTGAAGGGAGCCTATAGGGGTGCTGGGGATGGACTATTCATTAGTGACTGTAGTGATAGGACAAGGGGTAATGGTTTAACACTTAAACAGGGGATGTTTAGATTGGATATAGGGAAGAAATTAATTACTGTGAGGGTGGTAAGGCACTGGAATGGGTTGCCCAAGGAAGTTGTGAGTACTCCATCCCTGGCGGTGTTCAAGGCCAGGTTGGACAGAGCCTTGGATGGCACATTTTAGTTGTGAGGTGTCCCTGCCCATGGCAGGGGGGTTGGAAATAGATGATCTAGAGGTCCTTTCCAACCCTAACTATTCTATGATTCTATGATTCAGTATATCCATATGCAAAGAGGAAAACATCCAGAGAAGGAGAAATATTCTGTGTGCTTAAAACCCCCACAGATTATACAGATATAAAAAAAGGAAAAAGAATAAATAAGAGAGAAAACTAAGGGTGGGGAGAAGGAAAAATAGATATTAAGAAGATACAGAGAAAAGTGGTTCTGGCAACAAGACAGAAACACTCTACTAATTTAAAGTTGCTTCCTGATATTTCAGAATCCACAGTTGACGTAAAAAATAGAAAAAGTTCAATGGTTTTTAACAAACAAAAATGAAATTGAAGTTTTGGAGTGTTTTCTGGTAACTCAATAAATCTCCTTGTGGCCTTAAAATAATAAATAAATAATTTAAGCTCTTTTAAAAACCTCTGTCTTCAAAATTTCGATGTTGTTTCTTTTAACTGCCTCACATATTTCCTGACATCAAGAGACCTCTAACAGATTAGTTACTTCTATTAAGTTCATCCTTTTCCAACATGTATTCTGGAGAAAATACTCAGAACCTTCCCAATGCTATACATTTGCAGCAGTATGCTATAGGTTAAGCAGCCTAAAGCAATCCAATACACAGAAGTTGAATTGATTTGGATGACATGTTTTAGTGTGAAGTGTCCCTGCCCATGGCAGTGGGGTTGGAACTAGATAATCTTAAGGTCCTTTCCAACCCTAACTATTCTATGATTCTATGATCCTATGATTTTTATTTCCAAGCAGAAGCTGAATCCATATAACTTTTATAAAAAATGGAAACTATGTATACACTTCGATTAGCTGTAAGGCAGTAAGATTAAATAGTGACTATTTAGCCTTGATAGCTAAACAGATTTTATACTGTCTGAATTTGATGAGAGGAACTGATAACACATAACACATTCTTCAATTTATGTACCAGTTTACAAGTTACCTTGGATCTCAACTTGTCTAATTTCAAATGCCAGTGTAATGGACACAGTAAAGCTTTAGGTGACCGCATAATAGCTCAAAAATACCCCCCAGAATACACTAGCTAGAAGTCTTCAAAATGTACCAAAGATCAGACAAATATTGGTAAACACCTCCTTGTTTGGAAGATTTGAGACACCTCTGTGTTATTAGACATGAGTTTGGGAACAAACCATTCTCTCTCTTTTCATGCATACATCTAATTTGTCGCCACTTAAATGACTGATGAAGTTAGAGAAGATTCCTCTCTAATTCAGCAGCATATTTCAGTATATTAAAAATGGTATTATTTTAGTATCAGATTAAAAGGACTAGACAAGCTGGCAGAATCTGAGCTTTTTTATGTGAACCCCAAATTTCATTCAAAAGATTCTCAAAAATACGAAGCCCTAAACATTTTTCTCAGCCCAGTAGCTAAAATTCTTAATGTAGTCCGTTTGCTTAAAAAAAAAAATCCTCAAAAAGTGATTTTCAGCTGCTTTTGATGTCAGCAAGAACCGTATCTGTTGCTTCTTAGCAATGTGTACAAGTCACCCCTCTGCAATTGGACACAGCATCTTTTCAAAAAAGAATATAAAGCTTACCTTGAAGAAAGTCATGGTTGCTCCATCTTCAACTGTCCCATACTCTATCTTTGTCTGCTTGGCCAAATCATCAGCAGAATCAATAGGGGATTCCATACGTTCGACTGTCAGAAAGGCGGCTAGGTTAGCAGTATACGAAGAAATGATGATAAGTGTGAAAAACCACCAAATGCCTCCCACTATCCTGGTGGAGAGGGCTTTGGGCATGAGCTCTGAACCTAATGAAAACCAGGGGAGAAAAGTGAAACCAATGCACAGACAATAATAAGTGTTCAGCACTTTTTGCCACAGTGGGGAGGTGGAATCACGGTGCAAAATAATCTTTAGCCTACAGGCTTACATATACTGCTTGTACAAACACACACAACTGAAATGAAAAATAAGGATTGATTACACTTATAAAGACAGACCTTTTTAGGGCTGTGGGAATCAAAACATAGAAATGGGAGATTCAATGATCAGTGCCTCTTAAAATTTATAAGAATATACATATCAACATTAAAAAAAGCAGTTACTTGAACTGGCTTTCCAGAAAAATTGTGAATGCTCCCTCTGGCAATGTTCAAGGCCAGGCTGGCTGGAGTCTTTGGTGACATGGTTTAGTGCAAGGTGGCCCTGCCCATGGCAGCAGGGTGGGAACTAGGTAATCTTAAGGTCCTTTCCAACTGTAACTATTCTATGATTCCATGTTTCTATGATTCTATGAAAAATCTTGTCTGGATTGAGCCTCTTAAGTTAATATTGAAGTATTTGTATAGTTCTTCATCATCAAGACACTATACAAATATTAAGTACTTAGTAAAAAGTCACTTAAGTAAGTAAAAGCTACTGATGAGAGGACCAGGTACAGAACAAAACTATTTAGTATCTGAAATACGAATTCCGAAATCTTTTATAAATATGCTTTGGACTTTTGCCATTAACATTGCTGTAAAGGTTTGCCCATTAACTGCTTATATAAAAAAAAACATCTCCCATCTCTACAGGTAGCCCCACAATTACAGATAAACATGGGTGGCTATGCCAAACACTTAATTTGATAGAGCAACAATGAAAAAATTAGACTGCTAAGCATAAACTAGATAAAGATAGATTATAATGCATTGCTGGAGTTGCCTGCTCATGGCACTAAAGAACGGAGGGGAGAGACAGCTACTGTATAATAATTTGCATAATTATTAACTCTAATTTAGAGTCTAATGAGACAATCTGAAGCACATAAACTCCTCTTGTGCCTAATTACTAAAAACAGGAAAAAATAAAATTCAATGGAATTTACAACCGCAAATATTTATCATAAATGAGCATGCATGGATTTTTTTCTGTAACATTTTAACTGAATTGAATGAAATTTCTGATAATGTTGAATAAACAATTTCAAGCTTCACAGTAAGAACTTTACATAAGATCTTTAAGAAGTAGCTGGAAACTTGCTTTCAAAAAAACAGTTTCACCATATCCAGTATATATACCAAAATGATCCTTTTTTGTTAATTGCTTAATATGTTTGATTTTAAATCTCCTGGGTAAAATGGAATGAAGGCAAGATGGACTATTTTATTTCTGTTAAATTTTAGTATTTATATTTAATTGTTTAAGGAACTGGTCCAGCAAGGTAACACATCTTCAAATAAATGAAAGATTATGCCAAACTTCCAAAGTCAATGCCAAAAAAAGAACAGAAGAAGAGAGAGGGGGAACAAAAGAAAAGGAAAAAAGAAGTGGTATCATAACTGGACTATCGTATTCAAAAACAGCCCATCTTACCCTGCAGTTCATCTTACCCTTGCTGTTTCAAACAAAAAAAGCTGACAGACTTGGACATGACAGCCAACTCCAGCGCCAGACTCTGCCTAGAATTCTGCAAGGAAAAAAGTAAAAAAGTACCTTTCTGATGTAGTTGCTCCTAGGCCCTGTTAGTCAGACACTTAGACACCATAACACTAACAGATTTCCCAATATAGCCCACCATCATCAGCTCTTAAATTGTTCTTGTTTCATTTAAAAAGCAATACCAGTAAAGTCAGATAGGACTAGGAAGAAAAGAAGATTGGAAACATTTGCCACAGTTGCCCCAATTACCACAAGTTCATACCTTACCAAGGACTGAAAACGAGTGTCACCTAGGCCTGTGAAACAGAGCCTGGTTAGGGGCTGACTGTCATGTACCCAAGGTAACGTCATGTCCAGCACTATATCCCACAGTTTCCTGGGAGTGAGGGGTGTCAGCAAGACATGTATGAGTTCCCTCTATCATGTATCCTCCAGCACTAAGCAAACGTTTTGTAAAGAAGCAGCACTTAATAAGTTAATGTAAGTATAGGCCCAAGCACTATTATATTGTTTTTAATGGA